>NC_071994.2:32218750-32531428 GCF_028885655.2 Pongo abelii | reverse complement strand
TGATGTTAGCTGTAGGTTTATCATATATGGTCTTTATTCTGTTGACATATGTTTCTTCTATGCCTAATTTGTTAGAGTTTTTATCATAAAAAGATGTTGATTTTATCAAATGCTTTTTCTGCATATATTGAAATGATCAATATAAAAAGTGGTTTTTGTCCTTCATTCTGTTGATGTGATGTATCATGTTTATTGATTTGTGTAGGTCAAACCATCCTTTCATTCCTAGATAAATTCCACTTGATCATGGTATATTATCTTTTTGATGTGATTATGGATTCAATTTGCTAGTATTTTGTTGAGGATATGTTCATTAGGAATATTGGCCTGTAGTTTTCCTTTTTTTGTTGTGTCCTTGTCTAGTTTTTGTATCAAGGTAATGCTGGCCTCATAGAATGAATGTAGAAGAATTTCCTCCTTTTCAGTTTTCTGGAAGAGCTTGAGAAGAATTGGCATTAGTTCTTCTTTATAAGTTTGGTAGATTTCAGCAGTAATGCCATCCAGGCCAGGGTTTTTCTTTGTTGAGAGAGTTTTTATTACTGATTCAATCTTATTCCCCATTATTGGTCTGTTCAGGCTTTCTGTTTCTTCCTGGTTAAATCTTGGTAGGTTGTATGTGTCCACTATTTATCCATTTCCTGTAGGTTTTTCAGTTTGTTAGTGTAGAGTTATTTATAATAATCTATGATGATCTTTTGTGTATTTGTGGTATCAGTTGTAATGTCTTCTTTTTCATTTCTGATTTTGTTTATTTGAGTCTTCTATTTTTCTTGGTGCCTTAGCTAGCAGTTTATCCTTTTAAAAAACAACTTTGTTTTATTAATATTTTGTATCTTTTTTAGTCTCTATTTCATTTTCCCTTTTGTCTTAGTTTCGAAGGGGTACATGTGCAGGTTTGTTACATGGGTAAATTGCACGTCACAGCGGTTTGATGTGCAGATTATTTTGTCACTCAGGTAATGAGCATAGTACCCAACAGGTAGGTTTTCAACCGTCACCCTCCTCTCACCTTCCACCCTCAAGTAGGCTCTGGTGTCTATTGTTCCCTTCTTTGTGTTCATGTGTACGCAATGTCTAGCTCCCATTTACAAGTGAGAACATGGCGTATTTGGTTTTCCGTTCCGGCATTACTTTGCTTAGTATAATGGCTTCCAGTTCTATGCACATTGCTGCAAAGGGCATGATTTTGTTCTTTTTTATGGCTGCATGGGATCCCATTGTATATATGTACCACATTTTATTTATTCAGTTCACTGTTGATGGGCATTTAGGTTGATTACATGTCTTTGCTGTTGTGAATAGTGCTTCAATGAATATATGTGTGCATGTGTCTTTTTCGTAGAATGATTTCTATTTGCTTGGGTACATACCCAGCAACTTATTCTTTTTCATCCTCCTATTTTTCCTGTTTCATTTTCATTTTTGTTGCTTATTTTTTTTTCTTCCTTGGAATTTTTTTTTTAGTTATTTGAGAGTCTTAAGAAAACTTATTTGAAAATCTTTGTCAGATTGCTGCATAACATTAATTTTATTTGGAGTGAATCTGTGTCCTGATTGTTGGTTTTGTTTGCTATCTTTGTTAGCATTTGATTTCTTTATGTGTAGTGGATTTTGGTATAAAATATCATTGTGTGTGAGTGTTTTATTTATTTATTTAGTGTTTTATTTTTATTCCTATTACCTCACACACAAACCTCTGTGTTCACACTGTTTTTTGTAGTTTTGTGATTGTTTCTGCTTGGATTTCCTAAGCCTTACCATTTAGAATCAAGTTTTGTAATGGCATTTTGGAGCTCCTTCTCCTACCATAAGTCAGGATATCACAGATAGAACCACCCACTGTAGCAGATGCTATTGCTATTGGTGCCCCACCCAGCTGCTCTGGGTGTTGATTGCTAATAGATCACACTTGCATTCTTTTCTAAAAGATTATCTTTGACTGACAGAAGCTTTTGAATCTTTTGTTTTCTGAAGGATTCACAGCTTCACTTTGGGTGTTGGCATACGGCCAATGACTGGCTGAAGCAAGAGTGTAAGAGCTTCTCCCTCCTTCTTCTGGACAGTACAATCTTTGACACATTTTAAATTTCAGAGCTCCCTGCGGGATCATGCTTTTCCTAAAATGATATGCCTGGCGGCTGCTTCTACACTTTTCTACTTTCCTTGCTCCATTATGGGTTTCTCCTGAAAGAACACTTTCAGTAAATTGATCACCTCATCTCAGACTTTGGTTCTGGGGAAGTCAACCCAAGACAAACCTAAGGTGGCATAGTTTATCTTTAGGTCACAAGTTCATGTCTGTTCTGTTCTAGACACACAGGTCAGCCTCCTTTCATGATGACAGGGACTGAGAGAGAAGTCTCTTTTCAAAAAATGATGCAGACAATACTGTCTTAAGTGAAACTTTTCTAAATCCCCTTAGCTCACAGTGGTGGACTCTCAGCTGTTACATGGTGCTTCAGGACACAGAGCTCAGTGCATGTTTGGCTTCAACCACTCTCATAACTTTACACTTATGTTCTTGGTAACTCCTGTTTCTTGATCTCAACTATACCTTTTTAATTATTTATTTTTACATAAAACATTGTTCTAGGTTTGGATCAGATAGTTGCATCAAACCTGGGGAAGTCACTGAGATTTTTTTCTATTTGTACACATTTATGAATTTTCTCCTCGAAGAGATTATGTAGCATGATACACTTTTTGTGGCCTGATATTTTCCTGTAGTTTTATTGTAAGTGTATTTCTCTCTCTTTTTTTTTTTTTTTTTTTTTTTTGAGACAGAATCTTGCACTGTCTCCCGGGCTGGAGAGCAGTGGCGTGATCTCAGCTCACTGCAACCTCTGCCTCCCATATTCAAGCGATTCTCCTGCCTCAGCCTCCCAGGTAGCTGGGATTACACGTGCCTGCCAC
The DNA here is from genome assembly GCF_028885655.2 of Pongo abelii. NCBI lineage: Eukaryota > Metazoa > Chordata > Mammalia > Primates > Hominidae > Pongo > Pongo abelii. The sequence continues at coordinate 32,528,515 of NC_071994.2, read as the reverse complement.
CATGTCCAGCTAATTTTTTGTATTTTTAGTAGAATGGGATTTCACTATGCTGGCCAGGCTGGTCTCGAACTCCTGACATCACGATCCGCCCACCTTGGCCTCCCAAAGTACTGGGATTACAGGCGTGAGCCACCATGCCTGGCCTTGTAAGTGTATTTCTGTGTCAACAGACGTATTTTCTGCAACATTATTTTCTTTTCCTGGGATAAATCACATGTAGTCATAATGTGCTGTCTTTTTTATTTACTATTGGATTTAATTTGCTAGAATTTTTTGGAGGATTTTTGAGTCTATGTTCATGAGGTATATTTATATGCTGCATTTTCTTTTCTTTTCTTTTTGTAATGTCTCTGTTTTAAGAATGAGGGTAATATTGACTTCATATAAAGAATCAGGAGGTATTTTCTACTCATCTTTTTCTGAAAGAGTGTTTATGATTGACATAATTTTTTTTCTTAAATGTTAGAATTTACCAATGAAACAATCTGGGCTCAGCATTTTCTTTGTGAAAATACATTAAATTATAAATTCAATTTATTAAATGGATAGAGGACTGTGAGGATTTAAAAATTTCTTCTTGAGGCATTTTTAATAATTTGTGTTTTTTTCAAGAAACTTGTACTTTTTAATCTAAGTTTAAAAAACTTACTCAGGAATGGAAAACTAAACATCATATATTCTTACTTATAAGTGGGAGCTAAGCTATGAGAGTGCTTAAGAATGATATAATGTACTATGGGGACTTGGGGGAAAGGGTGGGAGGGTGGTGAGGGATAAAAGACTACACATGAGGTGCAGTGTACACTGCTTAGGTGATGGGTGCACCAAAATCTCAGAAATCACACCTGAAGAACTTATCCATGTAACCAAACACCACCTGTTCTCCCAAAACTATTGAAATAATAATAAAAATAAAAATATATTAAAAATAGTCTGGGCACAGTGGCTCACACCTGCAATCCCAGCACTTTGGGAGGCTGAGGCAGGCTCATCTCTTTGTCTCAGGAGTTCAAGACCAGCCTGAGCAACACAGTAAAACCCTGTCTCTACAAAAAATATGAAAAGTTAGCCAGGTTTGGTGGTATGTGTCTGTGGTCCCAGCTATTCAGGAGGATGAAGTAGGAGGGTTGCTTGAGCCCGGGAGGTGGAAATTGCAGTGAGCTAAGATTAGACCACTGTACTCCATCCTGGGTGACAAAGCAAGACCCCCATCTCAAAAAAAAAAAACCCAAATATATATATATATGTAATATATATAATATATATTATGTGTAAATATATATTATATATATTATGTATAAATATATATATAATTTTTAAAAATCTTAAAAGATAAAATAAATCTATTAGTACACATTGGTTATTATATTTGCTTGTTATAATTTAATATCTATAGGACTTGCAGTAATGTCTCATTTTGTATTCTTTTTATATACATTTTTGTGGGTACATAGTAAGTGTATATATTTACAGGGTACATAAGATACTTTGATACAGGCATGTAATGGGTAATAATCACATTGTGGTAAATGGGGTATTTATCCTAAGAAGCATTTATCCTTTGTGTTACAAACAAACCAGTTATAGTCTTTCAGTTATTTTAAAATGTACAATTAAATTATTATTGACTATAGTCCCCCTGATGTGCTATCAAATACTAGGTCTTATTCATTCTTTCTAACCACTTTTTTTTTGTATCCATTGACCACCCCTACTTCTTTCCCTAGCCCCCTACGACCCTTCCCAGACTTTGGTGACCATTGTTCTATTCTCCGCCTCCATGAGTTCAATTGTTTTTTATTTTTAGACCCAACAAATAAATGAGAACATGTACAGTTTGTCTTGATGTGCTTGGCTTATTTCACTTACTGTAATGACTTCCAGTTCCACCCATGTTGCAAATGACAAGATCACATTTTTTTTAATGGCTGAATAATACTCTATTGTGTATATGCACCACATTTTCTTTATCCATTCATCTGTTGATGGACACTTAGGTTGCTTCCAAATCTTGGTTACTATGAACAGTGTTGCAACAAACATGGTCGTGCAGGTATCCCTTCCCTATACTGATTTCCTTTCTTCTGGATATATACTTAGCAGTGGGATTGCTGGATCATATGGCAGCTCTATTTTTAGATTTTTGAGGAACCTCCAAACTGTTCTCCATAGTGGTAGTACTAATTGACATTCTCACCAACAGTATATAAGTGTTCTCTTTCCTCCACATCCTCGCCAGCATTTGTTATTACCTGTCTTTTGAATATAAGCCATTTTAACTGAGATGAGATTATCTCTCATTGTAGTTTTGATTTGCATTTCTCTGATGATCAGTGATATTGAGCACCTTTTCCTATGCCTGCTTGCCATTGTATGCCTTCTTTTGAGAAATGTCTATTTATATTTTTTGCCCATTTTAATTATATTATTAGATTTTACCCTATAAAGTTGTTTAAGCTCTTTATATATTCTAGGTATTAATCTCTTGTAAGATGGGCAGTTTGCAAATATTTTCTCCCATTCTGCAGATTGTCTTTTCACTTTATTGATTGTTTTCATTGCTGTGCAGAAGCTTTCAAACTTTATGTGATTCCATTTGTTCATTTTTGCTTTAGTTGTCTGTGCTTGTGGGTTATTACGCAATAAATTTTTGCCCAGAACAATGTCCTGGAGAGTTTTTCGAATGTTTTCTTGTAATAGTTTCATACCTTTAGGTCTTTGATCCATTTTGATTTGATTTTTGTAGATGGCAAGAGATAGAGATTGAGTTTCATTCTTCTGCATATGGATATCCAGTTTTCCCAGCACCATTTATTGAAGAGATTGTCTTTTCCCCAATGTATGTTTTTGGCACCTTTGTTGAAAATGAGTTCGCTGTAGGTGTATAAATTTATTTCTTGGTTCTCTACTCTGTTCCATTGGTCTATGTGTCTGTTTTTATGACAGTACCATGGTGTTTTGGTTACCATAGCTCTGTGGTTATAATTTCAAGTCAGGTAATGTGATTCCTCCATTTTTGTTTTTTTTGCTTAGGGTAACTTTGGCTATTCTGGGTATTTGGTGGTTCCATATAAATTTTAGTATTTTTTTTTCTATTTCTGTGAATAATGTCATTGGTATTTTTGTAAAGATTGCATTGAATCTGTAGATTGCTTTTGGTACTATTGATAGCAGCAGTGGCCCATCTGGAGTGGCTGCTACAAAGATACTGGCTGCAGCAGAGGAGGCCTGGGCAGGGCTGCTTGCTCTGTGGGGCCCGTGGGAGCCAGGAACAGGTGGGAGACCCACCCCCTTCCGAGTTGGTGGGGTGGAAGCTCCGTGCTCCCAGGTGCAGCTGTAGCTGCCCAGCTATGGCTGCTAACCCAGGCATCCCTGTGGTCTTGGGGACACAGAAAGTCCTCCTACCCCCACAGGCTCAGAAGTGCCTGCTCCCACTGCCTGGGCTCTCCCCAATCCTGGTACCCACTCTGATTTCAGAGTAGAGTTGTGGCTGAGCCTGGGTGCTCTCACTACCTGGTTGGGTGTGCCTGCGCTCAGGCCGGTACTGACACACAAATCCCCTGCTGCTGAAGCCTAGGGTAGCTGAGGGTGGCTTAGCACAGGATTGCAGGTGCCCCTTGGCACAAACAGCCTGGGCATCATGAATGGTGGCAGGAGGCAGACAGGCTTCTGGGTGGAAATGGGCAGGTCCTTGGTGAAACCCCACCTTTAAGCCAGGGATGGCCTGAAGCCTGGGGGCCAGGCTACTAATTCTGTGGACCAGAGTGAGAACTTATGGTGCTTTTTCCAGGCCCACCCATGGCCACCCATGGACCAATCAGCATGCACTTCCTCCCCTCTGAAGCCCACGAAAACTCTGGATTCAGCCAGACTCAGGCAGATGACAGGACGACCTGCTTGTGGAGAGGAGCTACCCACTCTGGATCTCCTCTCTGCTGAAGGCTGCACACTCATTGGGATGACCTGCCTGCACATAGAAGGTACTAACTTCGGCTCTCCTGAGATCTGTACTGTCACTCAATAAAGCATCGCTTCACCTTGCTCACCCTCTAGTAGTCCACATCCCTTATTTTTCCTGGACATGGGACAAGAACTCAGGACCTGCCAAATGGCAGGGCTGAAAGAGCTGTAACACAAACAGTGCTGAAACACACCTGCCCCTCACTTGCCACATTGCAGGCAACAAGAAGGAGAAAAGAGAGAAGGAGAGAAGCACTGTTGCCCTTTGGGGAGCCCAGACATAGGAGCTCCCTGAACCAGGGCTGTGAGACCCTCTTTGGGGTTCTGTGGTTCCTGGCATCTCCAAGCTTCTGGGTGCTGCCATATTTCCCAGTGCCCACAGTGGAAGCCACTTGTGGTATGTCTGGTCCAGTTGCAGCAGGGAGACAGTGCTTACGCTGGTGCCTGGAGCTGCCTGCCCCACTGCAGCCAGAGTGTCTGGCTGTGTGCAGTGGCCAGACCCTGTACTCGCTGTTTGTGCACCCCTCACCACACCATTCCTGGCTTACCCTTGGCAGGCATGGTATCCGGGCTGGTAGTGAAAGCCCAGCGCAGTCTGCTAGGTCGAATGTGTGGAATGAGCCCAGTGGGCCCAAGCAAAACTTGGGCAAAGGTGCCACTGGCCACAGAGGTTTCCAGCTGGCAAAGCAACATCCTAAGGATCCTGTGACAGTATAAACATTTTAACAACATTCATTCTTCCAATCAAAGAACATAAAATATCGTTCAATTTTTTGGCATCCTCTCTAATTTCTTCCATTAGTGTTTTCTAGTTTTCATTACAGAGATCTTTCATTTTTTTGGTTAAGTTAATTCCTAGTTATTTAATTTTATGTGTGGCTATTACAAATGGGATTACTTTTTAATTTCTTTTTCAGATTGTACACTGTTGGCATATAAAAATGCTACTGAATTTTGTATGTTGATTTTGTATCCTGCAACTTTACTAAGTTTGTTTACAAGTTCTAATTTTTTTTGGTGGAGTCTTAAGATTTTTCCAAATATAAGATCACATCATCTGCAAACAAGGGTAATTTGACTTATTCCTTCCCAATTTGAATGCCTTTTACTTCTTTCTCTTGTCTGATTCCTCTAGCTAGGATTTCCAGTGCTACATTGAATAACAATGGTGAAAGTGGGCATCCTTGTTTGCTCCAGATCTTAGAGAAAAGACTTTTAGTTTTTTTCCCATTCGCTATGATACTAGCTGATGGTCTGTCATATATGGCTTTTATCATGTTGAAATACGATCCTTCTATACCCAGTTTTTTCAGTATTTTTTTTTATCATGAAAGGATGTTGAATTTTATCAAATGCTTTTTCAGCATCAAATAAAATGCTTATATGGCTTTTGTCCTTCATCCTGTTGATATGATGTATCACATTGATTGATTTGCAAATGTTGAACCATCCTTGCATCCATAAAATCAATCCCACTTGGTAATGATGAATGATCTTTATAATATATTATTGAATTCAGTTTGCTAGTATTTTGTTAACAATTTTTGTATTAATTTTTATCAGAGATGTTGGCCTGTAGTTTTCTTTTTTGAACACGTCTTTGTCTGGTTTGGGTTTTAAGGTAATACTGGCCTCGTAGAATGAGTTTGCAAGTATTCCTTCCTATTTTTCAAAACAATTTGAGTAGAATTAGCATTAGTTCTTCTTTAAATGTTTGGTAGAATTCAGCAATGAAGCCATCAGGTCCCAGGTCTCTGCTGGCAGACATTTTATTAATGGCTTTGATCTTGTCAGTTGTTGTTGGTCTGTTTAGGTTTTGGATTTCTTCATGGCTCAACATTGGTAGGTTTTATGTGTCTAGGAATATATCCATTTCCTCTAGGTTTTCCAATTTATTGCCTAAGAATTATAGTAGCCACTAATAATCCTTTGAATTTCTGCATTATCAATAATATGTCTCCTTTTTTAATATCTGATTTTATTTACGTCTTCTCTCTTATTTCCTTTGTTAGTCTGACTAAAGGTTTATTAATTTTATTCGTCATTTCAAAAAACAAACTTCATTTTATTGATCTTTTGTATTGTTTCTTTCATTTCAATTTCATTTATTTCTGCTCTGATGTTTATTATTTCTGCCTGATGTTTATTATTTCTTTTCTTCTACTAACTTGGGGTTTGGTTTTATCTTGCTTTTCTAGTTCTTTAAGATGCATTGTTAGATTGTTTATTTGAAGTTTTTTTAATGTAGGCACTTATAGCTGTAAAATTCCTTCCTAGTGCTGTTTTGCTGCATCCCATAGGTTTTGCTATGTTGTGTTTCCATTATCATTTGTTTTAAGAAAATTTTCAATTTTCTTCTTAATTTCTTCATTGACCCATCAGTCATTCAGGAGCACAGTGTTTAATTTCTATGTGGGTGTATAGTTTCCAAAATTTCTCTTGTTATTGATTTCTATTTTTATTCCATTGTGGTCAGAGAAGATGCTGGGTATTATTTCAATTTTTTGAATGTTTTAAAACTTGCTTTGTGACCTAACATGGTCTTTCTTCGAGAATGGTACATTTTCTGAGGAGATGAATGTGTATTTGGCAGCCAGTGGATAACATCATATGTAAAGATTAATTAGGTTCATTTTTTTCTATAGTGCAAATTAAGTGTAATGTTTCTTTGTTGAATTATTGTCTGAGAGGTCTGTCCAGTGCTGAAGATGGGGTGCTGAAGTCTCCTGCTATTATTATATTGATGTCTATCTCTCTGTTTAGCTCTAATAATATTTGCTTTATATATCTGGGTGCTACTGCATTGGATGCATATGTATTTAAAATTGTTATATTCTCTTGCTGAATTGACCCCTTTATCATGTTATAATGACCTTTGTCTCTTCTTACAGTTTTTCCTTGAAATCCATTTTGTCTGATATATAAGTATAGCTACTCCTGCTCTTTTCTTGGTTTCCATTGGCATGAAATATATTTCCATCCTTTATCTTTACTCTATGTGTATCTTTATAGATGAAATGTTTTTCTTGTAGGCAACAGATCATTGGGTCTTGCTTTTTTATTCATCCAGCTACTTCATGGTTTTTTATTGATAGTTTAGTCCATTTACATTCAGTGTTATTATTGAGAAGTAAAGACTTATGCTTGCCATTTTGTTATTTGTTTTCTGGTTGCTTTGTGGTCTTTTCCTTCTTCTCTTCCATCCTGCTTTCCTTTCAGTGAAGGTAATTTTCATTGGTGGTATGTTTTAATTTCTTGCTTCTTATTTTTTGAATATCCATTGCATGTTTTTTTACTTGAGGTTACTGTGAGGCTTGCAAATACTATGATATATTTTAAGCAGATGACAAAGTAACACTGATCGCATAAACCAACAAACAAAAGGAAACTAATAAAAACTCTACACTTTAACTTTGTCTGCCCACTTTTTAACTTTTTGTTGTTTCTCTTTGTCTTATTGTACCATCTCTTGAAAAGTTGATATAGTTATTATTTCTGATGGGTTTGTTGTGTAGTCTTTCTACTTAGGGTTTAGTTTACACACCACAATTACGTTGTCATAATATTCTGTGTTTTTCCATGTGCTTTCTCTTACCAGTGAGGTTTGTACTTTCAGATTATTTATTATTGTTCATTAATGTTTTTTTCTTTCAGATTGAAGAATTCCCTTTAGTATTTCTTGTAGGATAGGTCCAATGTTGATGAAATCTCTCAGCTTTTTTTTGTCTGGGAAAGTCTTTATTTCTCTTTCATGCTTGAAGGATATTTTTGCTGGATATATTTTTCCAGGGTAAAATGTTTTTTGCTTCAGCACTTTAACTATGCCATGCCACTCTCTCCTGGTCTGTAAGGTTTCCACTGAGAAGTCTGCTGCCAGATGTATTAGAGCTCCATTGTATACTTTTTTTTTCTTGATGCTTTTATGAACTTTTCTTTATCCTTGACCTTTGGGAGTTTGATTATTAACGCCTTGAGGTAGTCTTCTTTGGGTTAAATGTGCTTGGTGTTCTATAACCTTCCTGTACTTGAATGTTGTTACCTTTCTCTAGGTTTGGGAAGTTTTCTGACAGTATTACTTTGAATAAACTTTCTACCCCTATATATTTTTGTACCTCCTCTTTAAGGCTAATAACTCTTAGATTTTCCCGTTTTAGTCAATTTTCTAGATCTTGTAGGTATACTTCATTTCTTTTTCTTTTGTTTCCTCTGACTGTGTATTTTCAAATAGCTTGTCTTCAAGCTTACTCATTCTTCTGTTTGATCAACTCTTCTAAGAGTTCATGTCCTTTGTATGGACATGGATGAAATTGGAAATCATCATTCTCAGTAAACTATCGCAAGGACAAAAAACCAAACACCGCATGTTCTCACTCATAGATGGGAATTGAACAATGAGAACACATGGACACAGGAAGGGGAACATCACACTCTGGGGACTGTTGTGGGGTGGGGGGAGGGGGGAGGGATAGCATTAGGAGATATACCTAATGCTAAATGACAAGTTAATGGGTGCAGCACACCAGCATGGCACATGTATACATATGTAACTAACCTGCACATTGTGCACATGTACCCTAAAATTTAAAGTATAATAATAATAATAATAAAAACAAAACTCTGATGCATTCTTCAGGATGTCAATTGCATTTTTCAACTCTAGAATTTCTACTTGATTTCTTTTTCATTATTTCAATTTCAATCTCTTTGTTAAATTTATTTGCTAGAATTTTGAATTTCTTATCTGTGTTATCTTGAATTTCTTTGAGTTTCCTCAAAACAGCTATTTTGAATACTCTTTCTGAAAGGTCACATAGCTCTTTTTCTCCAGAATTGCTCTTTGGTGCCTTATTTAGTTCATTTGGTGAGGTCTTATTTTCCTGTATAGTCTTGATGCTTGTGGATGTTCATCAGTTTCTGTGCATTGAAGAGTTAGGTATTCATTGTAGTCTTTACAGTCTGGGCTTATTTGTGCCCATCTTTATTGGGAAGGCTTTCCAGCTATTCAGAGAGAGTTAGTCCCCAATCCCCAAATTGCTGTGGTTGTATAGGTACCGCCTTGGTGGTTTTGGATAAGAGCTGGAAGAATTCTCTGGATTATCAGGCAGAGACTCTTGTTCTCTTCCCTTACTTTCCCTCAAACAAATGGAGTCTCTCTTTCTCTCTGTGCTAAGCCAACTGGGGCTGGGGTGAAACTTTGTGACCTTTGTGACCACCACCACTGGGGCTGCGCTGAGTCAGACCTAAAGCCAGGCATTCAGTCTTGCCCAATGCCTGCTGTAATCACTACCTGGCTATGGCCTATGTTCACTGAAGGTCTTTGGGCCCTACAGTCAGCAAGTGAGGAAGCCAGCCAGGTTTGTGTCCTTCCCTTCTGGCCCAGAGCAGGTCCAGAAATGCTGTCTAAGAGTCTAGGCCTGGACTCAGGAACCCCAAGAGCCTGCTTTGTGCTCTACCCCACTGTGCTGAGCTGTTATCTAAAGTTCAAGACAAAGTCTCCTTTACTTGCACTCTGCTTTTCTCAAGCAGAAGGTCTTTCACCCTAGCCACCACAGCTGGGAATGTACTGGGTCACACCTGTAGCCAGCATGTCTCAGAGTCTCAACCAAGGCCCATGGTGTACTACTTGGGTGTTGCTATTCGTTACTCAGGGCCCAAAGCCTGTTTAGTCAGCAGGTGATTAATTCTGTCAGGATTAGTCCTTCCCTTTAAGTCAGTGAGTTTCCTGCTGGCCCAGGGTGTAACTAGAAATGTCTGTGAACTAGGGCCTGGAATAGGGGCCTGACAACTCTGCCTCGTGCACTATCCTATTGTGGATAAGCTAGTATCCAAGACACAAGACAAATACCACTTTACTCTTCACTCTCCTCAAGCAGAAGGAAGGAGTTACTATCATTGCTACAAGCTGAACTGCTTGGGTTTCACAAGTGGTGGCACAAGCAACTCCCTTAGCTGCCCCAGCTGGTGTCTTCCTAGGTCATGTGCTGCCCTAGTCTACTGGCTGTAAGTCCAGCCTTAGCACTAGGACTTGCCTAGAAATTGCAGTACTTGTGTCCTAGACTGCATTTCAAGTTTACCTAGAACCCAAGAGCACTTTAGCCTGCAGTGGCAAGTTTTGCTGAAACTCAATTTCCAACCACTGGGATGGGCAATTTCCCTCTGGCTGGGGTTGTTCCACATGCTCCTTCTGTGGGTGGGTGCCAGCTGAACCAAGCAAGGTTTTGCTCCCTGCTGTGACAGGGCAGCACTGAGTTCAACGCCAAGACCCCCAGTCACTGTGCTTGCCCTGCCTCAAGTGCACAGATTGTTTCTCTATGCCATGCGGCCACTGCCAGGGAGTGGAGGAGAAGTGGCATAGGCAATTCAAGACTGTCTTTCCTACCCTCTTCAATGTCTCTTTCGGTAATGTGAAGTTAAAATCAGGTACTGTGATTGCTCACCTGATTTTTGTTTTTTGTGATAGTGCTTTTTTGTGTGTAGTTAGTTGTTAAAATTTAGTGTTCCTTTGGTGGGGGGATAATTGTTGCAGGCTTCTGTTTGGCTATCTTGCTTTGCCCACTCATTTTCTTGATAATCTGTGCCTTTTGTCTTTGTTCTTGATCAGTCTAGATATGTCAACTTCAATACTCTTTTCAAAGAACAGCTTTGTTTTAATCAATTTTCCCTATAGTTTGTCTATTTTCTCTCATTGAATTCTGTCTTATTTTTATTATTTTCTTCTTTCTTGTTATTTTGGGTTTAGTTTGCTTTTATTTCTCTAGCTTACTAAGGTAGAAGCTTAGATAAACTATCTTGCACTTTTCTTCTTTTAAAGTATACATTGAATAATATAAATTTTCTTATAATTACTACTTTAGATGCAGCTTAAAAGTCTTCATATTTTGTGTTTTCATTTTTATGCAGTTAAAATATTTTCTAACTGCCTTTATGATTTTTTACTTGACCCATTAATTGCTTAGAAATGTATTGTTTAATTTACATAGGCTGTTTAGTTTCCAAAGTTGGCATTATGCATATATCTTTGTTATCAATTTCTAATTTCATTCCATCCTGTTGAAAGAACAACTCCTTATGATTTCAATGCTTGCGAATTCATTGAAACAGATTTCTATCTCAAAATATGGTTTGTCCTGGTGAACGTTTTATGAACAACGGAAAATAATATATATTCTGCTGTTGTGTGTAGTTCTATAAATGTCAATTAGGTCAGGTTTGGTTAATAACCTTTTAAAAGTCATCTATATCTTTACTGATTTATCTATTTTTGTTATCAATTATTGTGAGAGTAATGCTAGTGTTTCCAGCTATATTTGTTGATTTGTCAATTTCTTTTATTTTTAGTTTCAAATATAGGTTTTGCATCCTGTATTTGAAACTTTTATTAGATGTACTAACTAAAATTAAGATTTTTATTCTTAATAAATTGACCCTTTTTATCACTTGTTTCTGGTAATATTCCTTATTTTAAAGTCTGCTTATTATAATATAGTCACTCTAGACATCTTTGATTAATGTTTCATGATGTATTTTTTTATCCTTTTATTTTAATTTACCTGCCTTTTTTTTTTTTTTGGACGGAGTCTCACTCTTGTCGCCCAGGCTGGAGTATAATGGCAAGATCTTGGCTCACTGCAACCTCTGCCTCCTGGCTTCAAGTGATTCTCCTGCCTCAGCCTCCCGAGTAGCTGGGATTACAAGCATACACCACCATGCCTGGCTAATTTTTGTATTTTTAGTAGAGATGTGGTTTCACCATGTTGGCCAGATTGCTCTCAAACTCCTGACCTCAGGTGATATGCCTGCCTTGGCCTCCCAAAGTGCTGGGATTATGGATGTGAGCCACCATGACTAGCCCTGTGTTTTTTTATTTGACCTAGGTTATTTTAGACCTAATATAATTTTGGGTGAAGATGGAAGTAGCCAGGGCAGGGGTCCTGGGAATCTGGTGGCTACAAAGGGCAAACCCAGAATGTGGTGTCATTGAGTGCATGGACATCCTTCCACATGATCAAGGACATGACCCTGGGGTTCTATTCCAAGACCCCAGAAGAATGGGCCACCGCTGCCAAGAAGTATAATATGTGTGTGGAAGACTATCAGCCTTACTTGGATGATGGCATGGGGTAAGGTAACTACTCAAAGTTCTTTGACCATTCACAGTAGGAGCAGGATCTGTGGTTTGACTGGGACCACCAAGACTTAAGGTTGAACTGGGGTGAACTGATACACTGGCATCTGGACATGTATATCAGGAACCATGTGGATATGGCCCTCCACCCCTGTTTCTTGGAATATCATGTTCAATAATCTCTTCAGCTTCCTGACCTTCAGGAACTTTATGTTCTATGTAGTGGAGAATTATTCTACCTACCAGCCTGTGGGGTCAAAGCAGTATCCTTTTACTAATCTGTACCTGGGACAACGCAGTAATCCCACCAAAGAACCTGAACTAGTGGTTCCCTATGAGATCTAGGGGCTTCATGAGCTTTTGTGCCCTCTACCTAGGACTTCTTAATTCCTAGAAATTTAACTTGAATGAAATCTTTAATAAAACTTAGTGCCATAGGAAAAAATATATACATGTATATGTACATACATAGTTTTTTCTTACTTTCTTATCCATTCTGAAAATCTCTGCCTTTTAAATGCGGTGTTTAGGCCACCTACATTTAATGCAATTATTAATTTGATCATTGTTAGGTCTATTATCTTATGATTTGTTTTACATTCATGCCATGCATTCATTGCTGCTCTTTTCTTTTTTTCCTGTCCTATCTTCTTTTAATTAATTTTTTAATTTAAATTTGTCTTTAGTTTTATCTTACTATTTATTCCTCTGTTTTAACTTTTATTTATACTTTCAGTGCTTGCTGTAAAATGTGCAATAATAATCTTCAAATTCTTTCCTACTGTTCTTTGTGTTACTGTCATAGAATTTATTTTTGTTTGTTGTAAACCCCACAACACATTGATATTACTTTGGCGTTAAACAGACAGCTGTTTTTTAACAAAATACAAAAATAGAATATAAGTATTTTATTGCCTTACATGTTTAATATTTTTAGTTCTCCTTATTTCTTAATTTATATCCAAATTTATTTATTGTATTAGTGTTCTTCCTCTTAAAGAACTTCTATATCAATTCTTATAATGAAGATGTAATGGCAGTAAGTCTTACCAGCTGTGCTTTGACTGAAATATATTTACTTTATCTCCATATGTGACAGATGTTTTTGCTGAGCGTAGAATTTTAGGTTGCCAAAAGTTTTTCAGGTTTAAAAATGCTATTTTCTCTTCTCACTTGCCTAGATTCTAATGAAAAGGTTACTATCACTCTGATCTTTGTTTCTTTGCATATAATATGTATACATAATTTAAAGATTTTTCAGATCGTCTTTAGTGTTCAGCAATTTGAGTATCACATGTCTTTATCTTGTATTGTTTGTGCTTGTCTTTCTGGGTTTCATTGAAGTATTTGGATCTGAGATTTATTGCATTTGTAAATATTTTGGCCATATTTCTTGAAAAAAAATTTACCCTTTCTTTTCTTTATAATTACTTAAATATTAGACCACTTAATATTGTCCCACATGTTACTGAGACTTTGTTTATTTCTTTTCAATATTTACTCTCTGTAAGATTCGTGGTGAATAGTTTCTATTGTTCCATCTTCTAGCTCACTAATCTTTTCTTCTGAAGTGTCTCATCTGCTGTTAATCTTATCCAATGAATTTTCTATTTCAGATATTGTTTTTAGTTCTAAAATTTTTATTTGATTTAAAAAATATTTACATTCCTCTTTCACTATTTTATGTGTTCCTTTAAATATTTGAACATAGTTAAAATAGTGGTTTTAATGTTCTTTTCTGCTAATTATATCATTTTTGTCATTTATGGTCTGTTTCTGTTAACTGATTTTCTGTTGGTTATGGATCACATTTTCCTGCTTGCAATGTCTAAGACATTTTTATTTGATACTGGATAATATGATTTATGTGTTGTCCACTATCTGGATTTTGTTGTTTTTCTTTACTTTAATGAGTAAGGTTTTCTTCTGATAGGGAGTTAGGTTTCTTGTGGTTCAGTGTTATCTTTTTCAGCTTTGTTTTTCAGCTTATTAAGGTGGATCTACAATAGCCTTTATTTTAAGAATCATTTAATTTCAAATAAGTTGCAGCTTCATTAATAAGTTTTTGGGGATCTTTAATGAATTCAAAAAGTGATCAATGAGAATTCTCTACTCTGAAGGTGGAACCCTTCCTCTGTACATATAAGCTCTGGGAACCATTCTTTTCATAGATTCTTAGTTACTCTTTGACCCAACTCAATAATTTTAACTCTATGCATGTGAATCCTAGTATTCAGGAATAGTCAAGAGGAATAGTCAAGAGAGCTTTGTGTCCCCACCCAAATCTCGTGTCAAGCTGTGGTTCTCAGTGTTGAAGGAGGGGCCGAGTGGGAGGTGATTTAATTGTGGGGGTGAACTTACCCCTTGCTGTTCTTGTGATAGAGTTATCATAAGATCTGGTTGTTTGAAAGTGTGTGGGACTTCCCCTTTCTTTCTCTCTCTCTCTCTCCTGCCCACCTTGTAAGACATGCTTGCTTCCCTTTTACCTTTTGCTACGATTGTAAGTTTCTTAGGGCTTCTCCAGGCATGCTTCCTGTACAACTTGTGGATCATGGATCAATTAAACTTATTTTCTTCATAAATTACCCAGACTCTGGTATGTCTTTATAGCAGTGTGATAATGGACTAATATAGAAAATTGATATTGAGTAGTGGGACATTGCTATAAACATACCTGAAAATGTGGAAATGACTTTGGAACTGGGTAACAGACAGAGATTGGAACAGTTCGGAGGGCTGAGAAGAAGACAGGAAGATGAGGGAAAGTTTGGAACTTCCTAGAGATTTGTTGAATGGTTTTGACCAAAATGCTAATAGCGATATGGATATTGAAGTCCAGGCTGATGAGGTCTCAGATGGAAATAAGAAACTTACTGGGAACAAGAGTAAAGGTCGTTCATGCTATGCTTTAGCAAAGAGATGGGCAGCATTGTGCCCCTGCTCTAGGGATCTGTGGAACTTTGAACTTGAGAGAGATGATTTAGGGAACCTAGCAGAAAAAGTTTCTAAGCAGCAAAGAGTTCAATAATGTGACCTGGCTGCTTCTAACAACATATGCTTATGATGCTCTGAAATTGGAACTTATATTTAACAAAGAGATGCTCTTGGAACAAAGAGATGCTCTGAAATAGAACTTGTATTTAAAAGTCGGGGGAGGAGCCAAGATGGCCGAATACGAACAGCTCCGGTCTACAGCTCCCAGCGGGAGTGACACAGAAGACGGGTGATTTCTGCATTTCCATCTGAGGTACCGGGTTCATCTCACTAGGGAGTGCCAGACAGTGGGCACAGGACAGTGGGTGCAGCACACCATGTGCCAGCCAAAGCAGGGCGAGGCATTGCCTCAATCGGGAAGCGCAAGGGGTTAGGGAGTTCCCTTTCCTGGTCAAGTAAAGGGGTGACAGACGGCACCTGGAAAATCGGGCCACTCCCACCCAAATACTGCGCTTTTCCGACGGGCTTAGGAAACAGCGCACCAGGAGATTATATCCCGCACCTGGCTTGGAGGGTCCTATGCCCACAGAGTCTCGCTGATTGCTAGCACAGTAGTCTGAGATCAAACTGCAAGGTGGCAACAAGGCTGGGGGAGGGGGGCCCACCATTGCCCAGGCTCGCTTAGGTAAACAAAGCAGCCAGGAAGCTCGAACTGGGTGGAGCCCACCACAGCTCAAGGAGGCCTGCCTGCCTCTGTAGGCTCCACCTCTGGGGGCAGGGCACAGACAAACAAAAAGACAGCAGTAACCTCTGCAGACTTAAATGTCCCTGTCTGACAGCTTTGAGGAGAGAAGTTGTTCTCCCAGCATGCAACTGGAGATCTGAGAACGGGCAGACTGCCTCCACAACTGGGTCCCTGACCCCTGACCCCCGAGCAGCCTAACTGGGAGGCACCCCCCAGTAGGGGCAGACTGACACCTCACATGGCCAGGTACTCCTCTGAGACAAAACTTGCAGAGGAACGATCAGACAGCAGCATTTGCGGATCACGAAAATCCGCGGTTCTGCAGACACCACTGCTGATACCCAGGCAAACAGGGTCTGGAGTGGACCTCTAGCAAACTCTAACAGACCTGCAGTTGAGGGTCCTGTCTGTTAGAAGGAAAACTAACAAACAGAAAGGACATACACACCAAAAACCCATCTGTACATCACCATCATCAAAGACCAAAAGTAGATAAAACCACAAAGATGGGGAAAAAACAGAGCAGAAAAACTGGAAACTCTAAAAATCAGAGCACCTCTCCTCCTCCAAAGGAATGCAGTTCCTCACCAGCAACGGAATAAAGCTGGATGGAGAATGACTTTGACGAGTTGATAGAAGAAGACTTCAGACGATCAAACTACTCTGAGCTACAGGAGGAAATTCAAACCAAAGGCAAAGAAGTTGAAAACTTTGAAAAAAATTTAGACGAATGTATAACTAGAACAACCAATACAGAGAAGTGCTCAAAGGAGCTGATGGAGCTGAAAGCCAAGGCTCGAGAACTACGTGAAGAATGCAGAAGCCTCAGGAGCTGATGCGATCAACTGGAAGAAAGGATATCAGTGATGGAAGATGAAATGGAAGAAATGAAGCGAGAAGGGAAGTTTAGAGAAAAAAGAATAAAAAGAAATGAACAAAGCCTCCAAGAAATATGGGACTATGTGAAAAGACCAAATCTGCATCTGATTGGTGTACCTGAAAGTGACGGGGAGAATGGAACCAAGTTGGAAAACACTCTGCAGGATATTATCCAGGAGAACTTCCCCAATCTAGCAAGGCAGGCCAACATTCAGATTCAGGAAATACAGAGAATGCCACAAAGATACTCCTCGAAAAGAGCAACTCCAAGACACATAATTGTCAGATTCACCAAAGTTGAAATGAAGGAAAAAAAGTTAAGGGCAGCCAGAGAGAAAGGTCAGGTTACCCTCAAAGGGAAGCCCATCAGACTAACAGCGGATCTCTTGGCAGAAACCCTACAAGCCAGAAGAGAGTGGGGTCCAATATTCAACATTCTTAAGGAAAAGAATTTTCAACCCAGAATTTCATATCCAGCCAAACTAAGCTTCATAAGTGAAGGAGAAATAAAATACTTTACAGACAAGCAAATGCTGAGAGATTTTGTCACCACCAGGCCTACCCTAAAAGAGCTCCTGAAGGAAGCACTAAACATGGAAACGCACAACCGGTACCAGCCACTGCAAAATCATGCCAAAATGTAAAGACCATCGAGACTAGGAATAGACTGCATCAACTAACGAGCAAAATAACCAGCTAACATCATAATGACAGGATCAAATTCACACATAACAATATTAACTTTAAATGTAAATGGACTAAATGATCCAATTAAAAGACACAGACTGGCAAATTGGATAAAGAGTCAAGACCCATCAGTGTGCTGTATTCAGGAAACCCATCTCACGTGCAGAGACACACATAGGCTCAAAATAAAAGGATGGAGGAAGATCTACCAAGCAAATGGAAAACAAAAAAAGGCAGGGGTTGCAATTCTAGTCTCTAATAAAACAGACTTTAAACCAACAAAGATCAAAAGAGACAAAGAACGCCATTACGTAATGGTAAAGGGATCAATTCAACAAGAAGAGCTAACTATCCTAAATATATATGCACCCAATACAGGAGCACCCAGATTCATAAAGCAAGTCCTGAGTGACCTATAAAGAGACTTAGACTCCCACACAATAATAATGGGAGACTTTAACACCCCACTATCAACATTAGACAGATCAACGAGACAGAAAGTTAACAAGGATACCCAGGAATTGAACTCAGCTCTGTACCAAGTGGACCCAAGAGACATCTACAGAACTCTCCACCCCAAATCAACAGAATATACATTTTTTTCAGCACCACACCACACCTATTCCAAAATTGACCACATAGTTGGAAGTAAAGCTCTCCTCAGCAAATGTGAAAGAACAGAAATTATAACAAACTCTCTCTCAGACCACAGTGCAATCAAACTAGAACTCAGGATTAAGAAACTCACTCAAAACAGCTCAACTTCATGGAAACTGAACAACCTGCTCCTGAATGACTACTGGGTACGTAACGAAATGAAGGCAGAAATAAAGATGTTCTTTGAAACCAGTGAGAACCAAGACACAACATACCAGAATCTCTGGGACGCATTCAAAGCAGTGTGTAGAGGGAAATTTATAGCACTAAATGCCCACAAGAGAAAGCAGGAAAGATCCAAAATTGACACCCTAACATCACAATTAAAAGAACTAGAAAAGCAAGAGCAAACACATTCAAAAGATAGCAGAAGGCAAGAAATAATTAAAATCAGAGCAGAACTGAAGGAAATAGAGACCAAAGAAACCCTTCAAAAAATTAATGAATCCAGGAGCTGGTTTTTTGAAAGGATCAACAAAATTGATAGACCGCTAGCAAGACTAATAAAGAAAAAAAGAGAGAAGAATCAAATAGATGCAATAAAAAATCATAAAGGGGATATCCCACCGATCCCACAGAAATACAAACTGCCATCAGAGAATACTACAAACACCTCTACGCAAATAAACTAGAAAATCTAGAAGAAATGGATAAATTGCTCGACACATACACCCTCCCAAGACGAAACCAGGAAGAAGTTGAATCTCTCAATAGACCAATAACAGGATCTGAAATTGTGGCAATAATCAATAGCTTACCAACCAAAAAGAGTCCAGGACCAGATGGATTCACAGCTGAATTCTACCAGACATACAAGGAGGAACTGGTAGCATTCCTTCTGAAACTATTCCAATCAATAGAAAAAGAGGGAATCCTCCCTAACTCATTTTGTGAGGCCAGCATCATCCTGATACCAAAGCCGGGCAGAGACACAATCAAAAAACAGAATTTTAGACCAATATCCTTGATGACATTGATGCAAAAATCCTCAATAAAATACTGGCAAACCGAATCCAGCAGCACATCAAAAAGCTTATCCACCATGATTAAGTGTGCTTCATCCCTGGGATGCAAGGCTGGTTCAATATATGCAAATCAATAAATGTAATCCAGCATATAAACAGAACCAAAGACAAAAACCACATGATTATCTCAATAGATGCAGAAAAGGCCTTTGACAAAATTCAACAACTTTTCATGCTAAAAACTCTCAATAAATTAGGTATTGATGGGATGTATCTCAAAATAATAAGAGCTATCTATGACAAACCCATAGCCAATATCATACTGAATGGGCAAAAACTGGAAGCATTCCCTCTGAAACTGGCACAAGACAGGGATGCCTTCTCTCACCACTCCTATTCAACATAGTGTTGGAAGTTATGGCCAGGGTAATTAGGCAGGAGAAGGAAATAAAGGGTATTCAATTAGGAAAAGAGGAAGTCAAATTGTCCCTGTTTGCAGATGACATGATTGTATATCTAGAAAACCCCATTGTCTCAGCCCAAAATCTCCTTAAGCTGATAAGCAACTTCAGCAAAGTCTCAGGATACAAAATCAATGTACAAAAATCACAAGCATTCTTATACACCAATAACAGACAAACAGAGAGCCAAATCATGAGTGAACTCCCATTCACAATTGCTTCAAAGAGAATAAAATACTTAGGAATCCAACTTACAAGGGATGTGAAGGACCTCTTCAAGGAGAACTACAAACCACTGCTCAATGAAATAAAAGAGAATACAAACAAATGGAAGAACATTCCATGCTCATGGGTAGGAAGAATCAATATGGTGAAAATGGCCATACCGCCCAAGGTAATTTACAGATTCAATGACATCCCCATCAAGCTACCAATGAGTTTCTTCACAGAATTGGGAAAAACTACTTTAAAGTTCATATGGAACCAAAAAAGAGCCCACATCGCCAAGTCAATCCTAAGCCAAAAGAACAAAGCTGGAGGCATCACGCTACCTGACTTCAAACTATACTACAAGGCTACAGTAACCAAAACAGCATGGTACTGGTACCAAAACAGAGATATAGATCAATGGAACCGAACAGAGCCCTCAGAAATAACGCCACATATCTACAACTATCTGATCTTTGACAAACCTGAGAAAAACAAGCAATGGGGAAAGAATTCCCTATTTAATAAATGGTGCTGGGAAAACTGGCTAGCCATATGTAGAAATCTGAAACTGGATCCCTTCCTTACACCTTATACAAAAATTAATTCAAGATGGATTAAAGACTTAAACGTTAGACCTAAAACCATAAAAACCTTAGAAGAAAACCTAGGCATTACCATTCAGGACATAGGCATGGGCAAGGACTTCATGTCTAAAACACCAAAAGCAATGGCAACAAAAGCCAAAATTGACAAATGGGATCTAATTAAACTAAACAGCTTCTGCACAGCAAAAGAAACTACCATCAGAGTGAACAGGTAACCTACAAAATGGGAGAAAATTTTCACAACCTACTCATCTGACAAAGGGCTGACATCCAGAATCTACAATGAACTCCAACAAATTTACAAGAAAAAAACAAACAACCCCATCAAAAAGTGGGCAAAGGATATGAACAGACACTTCTCAAAAGAAGACATTTATGCAGCCAAAAGACACATGAAAAAATGCTCATCATCACTGGCCATCAGAGAAATGCAAATCAAAACCACAATGAGATACCATCTCACATCAGTTAGAATGGCAATCATTAAAAAGTCAGGAAACAACAGGTGCTGGAGAGGATGTGGAGAAATAGGAACACTTTTACACTGTTGGTGGGACTGTAAACTAGTTCAACCATTTTGGAAGTCAGTGTGGCAATTCCTCAGGGATCTAGAACTAGAAATACCATTTGACCCAGCCATCCCATTCCTGGGTATATACCCAAAGGACTGTAAATCATGCTGCTATAAAGACACATGCACATGTATGTTTATTGCGGCACTATTCACAATAACAAAGACTTGGAACCAACCCAAATGTCCAACAATGATAGACTGGATTAAGAAAATGTGGCACATATACACCATGGAATACTAGGCAGCCATAAAAAATGATGAGTTCATGTCCTTTGTAGGGACATGGACGAAATTGGAAATCATCATTCTCAGTAAACTATTGCAAGGACAAAAAACCAAACACCGCATGTTCTCACTCATAGATGGGAATTGAACAATGAGAACACATGGACACAGGAAGGGGAACATCACACTCTGGGGACTGTTGTAGGGTGGGGGGAGGGGGGAGGGATAGCATTAGGAGATATACCTAATGCTAAATGACAAGTTAATGGGTGCAGCACACCAGCATGGCACATGTATACATATGTAACTAACCTGCACATTGTGCACATGTACCCTAAAACTTAAAGTATAATAATAAAAATAAAAATAAAAAAATAAAAGTGAAGTAGAACATAAAAGTTTGGAAAACATGCAGCCTGACTATGCAGTAGAAAAGAAAAACCCATTTTCTGTGGAGAAATTCAAGCCAGCTGCATAAATTTGCATAAGTGAAGAGGAGGAGCCAAATATTAATAGCCAGGACAATGGGGAAAATGCCTCCAGGGCATTTCAGAGACCTTCACAGCAGCCCCTCCCATCACAGACCTGGAGGTGTAGAACGGAAAAATAGTTTCATGGGCCATTCCTGGGGCCCTGCTGCTCTGTGCAACCTCAGAACATGGCTCCTTGTGTCTCAGCTGCTCCAGCTCCAGTCATGGCTAAAAGGAGCTAAGGTACTGCTCAGGCTCTTGCTTCAGAGAGTGTAAACTCCAAGCTTTGGCAGCTTCCCCATGGTGTTGGGCCTGTGGGTGCACAGAAGGTAACAGTGGAGACTTGAGACCTCTGCCTTAATTTCAGAGAATGTATGGAAACACCTAGATGTCCAGGCAGAATTCTGCTGCAGGGGCAGAGCCCTAATGGAGAACCTCTATTAGAACATTGAGGAGGGCAAATGTGAGGTTGGAGCCCCCATACATAATCCCCACTGGGGCACTGCCCAGTGGAGCTATGAGAAGAAGACTACCATCCTCCAGAACCCAGAATAGTAGATCCACTTGCAAACAGCTTGCACCGTGAGCCTGGAAAAGTTGCAGGCATTCAATGCCAGCCCTTGAGACCAGCCATGGGAGCTGAGCCTTGCAGAACCACAGGGGCAGAGCTGCCCAAGGCCTTGGGAGCCCACCCCTTGCATCAGTGTGGCCTGGATGTGAGACATGGAGTCAAAGGAAATTATTTTGGAGCTTTAAGATTTAACAACTGCCCTGCTGGGCTTTGGACTTGCATCTGACCTGTAGCCCCTTTGTTTTGACCAATTTCTTCCTTTTGGAAAGGAGTATTTACCCAATGCCTGTACTCGCATTTTATCTTGAAAGTAACTAACTTATTTTTTATTTTATAGGCTCATAGGGAGAAGGGACTTGCCTTGTCTCAATGAGACTTTGGACTTGGACTTTTGAGTTAATGGTGTAATGAGTTAAGACTTTGGGGGACTGTTGGGAAGGCATGATTATGTTTTGAAATGTGAGAAGGACATGAGATTTGGGAAGAGCCAGGACAGAATGATATAATTTGGCTCTGTGTCCCCATGAAAGTCTCATGTCAATTTGTGGTTCCCAGTGATGGATGAAGGGCCTGGTGGGAGGTAATTGAATCATGGAAGCAGACTTATTCTTTGTTGTGCCTTATGATTGATTTATCATGAGATTGGTTGTTTGAAAAGTGTGTGGCATTTCCCACCTACCCCCACCTACCCCCACCTCCTGCCCACCACATAAGATCTGTTTGCTTCTCCTTTACCTTCTGCTATGATTGTAAGTTTCCTAAGGCCTCCCCAACCATGCTTTCTGTACAGGCTGTGAAACCATGAGTTGATTAAACCTCTTTTCTTCATAAATTACCTAGTCTCAGGTATGTCTTTATGGCAGTGTGAGAACGGACTAATACAGATATCTGTTCATATTTTTGTAGCTCTTTTTCTGTAAAGCTTTCTTCTCTTCAGAACTCTAACACAAAACTTCCAACCACCTCAGCTTTATTGAACTCCAGTATCAAAAACTCATCAAGACCACTGCATACTTATCATGCTCTCCTTCCCTGTGTTGTAGTCTAGAATGTCTTGCAAGAAAGACAGGACACTCATAGGAATCATCTTTTTTGTTTCTCTTCTCTCAGGTATTACATTTATGCACTGTCTGCTGCCAAAGATCTGAAACCAATGATCTCATATATATGGTACAGTTTTCTAGTTATTTACAGTGGGAGAGTAAATTATCCATGCTCAGAAGTGTAAGTCTTGTATGTCTTATTTTAAAAAGTTTCTTAGCTTATTCAGATGCATGATCAGGGTTGGGAACCACTCAAAACTTTTCAATTTTATATTAATGGGGTCTAAGGTGGGTGGAGAGATTGGTGGATGAAATGAATGAACGGATGAGAAGTTAAATATACATAAGGGTTGACCATATGGATAAGTAGCAGAGCCGAATGTACAAGCACTTATTTACTACCATGAATGGTCTCTTGATGATTTTGCAGAGTGTATACTAGTCTCACTAAGTCAATGGATTTCCCTGGATCCAGGCTTGGAGAAAACAATGTTTTCTCTTCTCTATCTGCAATTCTCCTGAAACCAATTCTGACGGATTATATGACTGTGTCAACCTCAAAAGAGAAAAAGAATGGGCTTTAAATCCCTCCTTTACAGCCATCCAAGGCAGGTGATACTGGAGAATTAGGGAGACATGATGTTTTAAAGTACAGATTCTGCCTCCTTTTACAATACTAAACACTCGATCACTGTTCTCTGATTGGCTTTACCGGTTTTGTTGTTGTTGTGGAACTGCATCAGAATTATCTATCTAGGTTAAAATACCATTCTACCTTACTATAGCACCAAAGCACTAACTAAACCCTCTATGAAGTGATTCTCCAAAGGAAACTGATAGCCTGCCCACTCTATCCAGTCTGTAGATATTTATTTTTGCCTTCAGTATATTTTTAAAATTTAAACTAGTCACCAATCCTTAAAAATAGCGACATTTAACATCACATTCTAAAAATCTAATTTCCAGCTTCTCTTCAAAAATCATTAAGTCCTGGCTACATTCCAACATGGCAACATTTCACAGGAGCAGTATAGTGATGTCTTTTTCTAGACAAACTCTGTGATCTCCATTTTCCACAGTTTCTACCCAGCTAATTTCATTCATTTATGTTGCGTTTTAGTCTCTTCAGCATTTGCATTTGAGGTCTTGGCTCTAAAGATTAAGCATGAAAATTCTTGATAAAGGTAGAAAAATTAAGGCATGTCACAAGAACATCCTCCCTCAAATACCTCACAAAATAAAGAAAAGGAGTTTTGAAAGAAACATAAAAATTTATTACTTATACAAAGAAAGAGTATAATATCATGTCAAAAAATTAAAAGATAGCAACAAGAAAAGAAAGAGGAAATCCTACGACAACTCAGCATCATCTTCCTTAATCTCACCACTTCCCTGAATAATCAATGCTGGAGAAAGAATACGAGCAGGTATATTTCTGAGAATTTTCACTATGATCCTCTAATTCAAATAGAAGCAAAATGAGGCAGTAACAAGGCAGCTCAAGGAAAGTTACGTGAAATACCAAGGAGAGAAAAGCTCCTGCCTGCCTGAAAAGAATCTCAAGACATTAGCAAAGGCAGGTAAACACATAAGAAGTCACCGTTTTAAAGATCCCACGTAGCACTGAGAGAATGAATTCTACTATCTAGACCTCATATAATGATAATATATGTATTTAAAATAAATAAAAGTCATAAAGAGTAAAAAGGAATAATCAAAACTGCATTTCAGATGAAGCATTTTTTACATAGGAAATCCTAAGAAATCTATAAAATGACCATTGTAATTAATATGTAAACTTAGCAAAGTCACAAGATGAAAGGTTAATAGTATAAAAAAATCAATTATATTTTATATATCAGAAGAAAATAATTAGAGAACAAAATTTAGATACAATTTTATGAACAACTGCGTTAACATAACATTTTTATAATTAGACTAGAATATGTGTAGGATTTCTACACTGAAAGCTATAATACTGATGAGAGAAATAAAAGAAGAATTAAGTAAGTGGAGAAATATACTATGTTCATAGATTGAAAAAATTTAAGATTTTATTCTCCCCAAGTAACCTATAGATTCAATGCAATTCCAGTCTCAATCTTAGCAGGCTTTCCTGTAGAAATTGACAAGGTGATTCTAAAATATATATGGAAATGCAAATGACTTAGAATGTCCAAAACAATCATAGAAAAGATCAACCTTGCAGGACATATGCAAAGTTTGAAGACTTATTGTAAAACTACAGTAATTAAGACTATGGTATGTGGATAATGATTTTACTAATTTTCTAGGAGTATGTAACGAAGTACCACAAAACAAACTGGGTGTTTTTTACAACAGAACTTTATTGTCTCACAGTGCTAGAGGCTGGAAGTTGAAATCAAGGTGTCAGCAAGGCCCCGCTCCTTCTGATGGCTCTAAAGGAGAAATTCTTTCCTACCTCTTCTTAGCTTCTGGTAGTTTTTGGCAGTCTTTGGTGTTCCTTGGCTTGTAGATGCATCACTCTGCTATCTGCCTCTTCATCACAAGGCTGTTTTCTGTGTGTCTCTGTCTTCACATGCCATCTTTTTATAAAGATACCAGTTATATTAAATGAGGGGCCCACACTACCCCAGTATGACTTCATCTTAACTTATAAAATCTGCAACAACTCTATTCCCAAATAAGGTCACATTCTGAGGTGTTAGGGAATTTAGGTTAGGACTTCAACATATGTTTTGGGGGTAACACCATTCAACCTCATTATAGAATCAACAAATAGATCAATGGAACAAAATAGAGAGCCCAGAAACAGACTTCCAATTATGCAGTTATGAGGGCAAAGCAATCCAATTTCCCATGGGAAAGAATTTTATTTTAAATAGATGGTGCTAGAATTACTGAACTTCTATGTGAAGTGCCCCCAAAAATACTTATACAACAGTGTTCATAGCAGCTTAATAGCTAAATATTAGAGACAGCCCAGGTGTCTGTCAATAGGAAAATAGATAAAGAAACTGACCTATAATCATGTTATGAAATACTACATTCATATTACTCTATTATCAAAAGTAACAAACAACTGCTACATGTGACAACTTAGTTGAACTTCAAAAGGATGCTGTGTGAAAAGAGTACATACTGTATGATTTCATTTATATGAACTTCTACAGGGTTCATTTAGGTAAATTAGGTAAATTTAAGCTAAGGTGAAAAAAATCAGAAACATGGCAAGGGGTTCAGTGGCTGGAGTGAATGGGAAGAGATCGGAGGAACTTTCTGGAGTGAATGTAGCACTTTCCATGTTGATAGGTATTTCAGTTAAACATGTGTATGCATCTGCTAAAACGTAGTGAATGTACTTTTGAGATTTGGGCATTTTGTTATATGTCAACTTTTCTTTCAAGAGAAAATACTGTAAATAAATACAGAACTATAGTTAATGATATGCATGCTGAATTATTTTGATGAAAGTGAACAGTTGTTAATTTACTTTGACATGTGTCAAAAAAGAGAGACTGATGGATGAATATAAGTATGGATAGATGGATAAATATATGTTAAAACAAATATGGTAAGATGTTTAGGATAGACTCTAAGTGTTGAATGTATGGGGCGTACACTGTAAAATTGTTTCTACTTTCTGTACACTCAAACTTACCTGATGGTGTGTGATGTCCTACACACCAGTTATTCATTCAATGAATATTTATTGAATGTTTACTATATGCCAAGCACCATTCAGGATAACAGGAATAAAACAGTGAATGAAACAGACAAAGCCCTGCCCTTACGGAGTTAACATTTTAGTTGGGAGAGACAGATAGGAAACTGATTTTTTAAAAGGAAATATATAACATGTCCAATGGTGGTAAATGCTGTGGAGGAAAAAATAAAGCAAGGAAAAAAGAATGAGAGTTACAGAGAAAGGTGGTGTGTATATCTGTGGAGGCTACTATTTCATGTGGACTATTAGGAAAGGCCTCAATTATAGAATGACATCTGAACAACTGTCTGTAGGAGTGAAGAAGCTAGCCACAAGGTTATCTGAGGAGTTTAAGGCAAAGGAATTAGCAGGAGCACAGGCTCTGAGGCAAGAGCCCCCTTGATGTATTCAATTAAAAGAAGGCCAGTGTGGCTGGAGCAGAATAGGAGAGAGACAGGGTAAGGAGGGATGAAGGCCGAGAGGTGATAGAGCCCATCATACGAGCCTGCAGGCCATTATGAAGGCTCTGGCTTTCACTCTAAATGAGATACAAAGCTCTGTTTTATAAACCCTATTTATAATATAAGGTTTTAAGAAGTTGACTTTGGCAGCTCAGTTGATAAAGATGGGTGGTGGTGGGAGTGAGGAAATGCAGGGTCCAAGAGCAGAAGCAAGAAGGTCACCTGGGGGTTATAATAATCTAAGTGAGAGATGATGTTGGCTTGCACCACAAGAGCTAGCAGTGAAGGTGATGATAAGTGATTAGACATGTCACCAGACTCTGGATATATTTTGAAGATATATGTAATTTGTAGTGATATATGGAAAAAAAAGAGGAGACTGACATGATAAAGATTTTGGCCTGAGAAAATAAAAGGATGAAGTTGCCAGTACCTGAGCTGGGGAAGATGTGAGTGCAGGTTGGGAAAAAGAAAGGAGCTCAGGTTTGGACATGAATGAGATAGACGCCTATTAGACATTCAAATGCAGATGTTAAGTAGGCAGGTGGGTATACAAGGCTGGGATCAGAGGCAAAGTCTGAGCTACCAATACAAATTTAGGAGTTGTTGGCAGAAAGATGACACGAAAGTTATAAAACTGGATGAGATCACTTCAGGAAGGCATGAGTGTAAATAAAGTAGTCTGAGGCTAAAGCCCTGGCTGTTCAACCTTTGAAAGCATGGGCCTGATAAGAAAGAACCAGGAAAGGAGCCTGGGAAAGACTGACCAGGCAAATGTGATGTTCTAGAAGAAATTGTTTTGCCTAGGACAGAGTGATCAATCATGTCAAACACTGCCATGGGGCAAGTAATATGATAAGAATTGACTACTGGATTTAGTGATATGGAGGTCGTTGGTAACCTTGGTATGGGACAGAAGCCTCCAACACAGAACAGGAAGAGAGACTTAAGAGACAGCTAGAATAGATTACATTGTAAAGGAGAGCATGTGCCAGTGACTAGACTAGATAGGAATGCAGGTCCAGGAGAAAGTTTTTTAAAAAAGAAGATAAGACAATATATTTGTGTATTTATGGCAATATCCAATAGAGTGGTCAAATTCCATAATGTAGAAGAGAGAGGGGAGAATTGTTGAGTGAAGTTCTCAAGTGGTGAAGGCAGAGATCTAAAGTATAAATAGAGCATTGGCCTTGTATAAAAATATGGAGAGGAACAAGAGGGAAGGAAAGATATGTAAGTTCAGATACAGGTGGCCGGAGGTGATGGGAACATGCAGGAGCTCTCTTCCAAATGCTTCTATTTTCCTTGTGAAGTAGAAAGAAAGATCATCAGCTGAGAATGAGGGTGAGATAAAGATGCATAAGAAGAGGCCATCAGCTGAGAATGAGAGTGAGATAAAGACGCATAAGAGGCCTCTGCCCAGAGAAGCTCCCACCCCAGAAAAAAAAAAAAAAAAGACATACATACAGCCAGTTACTCCCATGATGGGTAAGAAAATGAAAATTTGAAAAAAGTACTGTGGAAACACTGAGGTGGAAGTCATTAATGGTACTGCTGTTTGGTCAAGTGAAAGTTATGTCATGTTTTCTTCATGTAGAGATAACATTCTCCAGGCAGTAATAATATTCTAGAAAAAAGAAATTACATGAGCAAAGGCTCTTTTTTCCCTTCATGTCAATAAAAGCATTTTAAGCAACACTGTATTGAACATCCTGTTAGCAAAATCTTTACTCACATCCTTAACTATTTCCTTAGGATAAATTTCTAAAAATGGAATTTCTGGGTCAAAAACTCATTTTTTGGCTTTTGATGTATTCAGAAAGACCTCTGGGTTTCATAATTAGAAATTTTATGGATGATTACTAAAATTTTCACAAGTAATTCAGTTTGACCAGTAAAAGGTAGAGGATATTCTGGATTATGGCAGATAAGACTACAGAGAGTAGTTTGAATAAGATTGTGAGGGAATTTTAAAATATGTTAGATTTTATCCTATGGAAAATAGAAGACCTCAACATCCTTAAGTAGAGTGAATAGCACTGTTTGTACTATTAGGAACATAACTTTAGGGACCATTCGGAAGACGAAGCAACTTCTAGCACACAATCTGCTCAAGTATGATCCCTACTGGCTGCTGACTGCACCCCTCCTGAAGGCTCCACTCTGGCCCTTCTCTGGCTATGACTCTCCCTATAAGGTGAAGGGTCCATGAAACCAAAGGAAAGGACTCACCAGGAGCTCATATCCTTCCTTCAAGGCCATGCTTCCAGACCCAATAGTTCCCTGCTCAAATAGCCTTGAATATGCTTCAAGGGCCTGCAGAGACCTCTTCTCTGGGTCTATTCTCCTGAGGATGAATCTCCTGCATCTCTGGGAGAGGTAGCCAAGGGGCATCAGTTTTTCAGAGGTATGATGCAGCTTGGATGTGTGGGCTAGGATATTTACATATGTGTGCATGCAAGACATTCTTGGTGCAGGATGAAGCCAGGGGTAGGAAGAGAAGAGGGAGCATTCCTGGAGCACGGTAGGGGATGGTTCTTCCTGAGCCTCCATGTTGCAAGATGCTAGAGAATTCCAAATTGTAACCCGCCCTTCTCTGTTGTTTTCAATGTGTATTTGTCAAGGTAGGGGGTAGAACAATTGTATTTAATAGTATGTGAGCTTAATTTATACATTTTAAATACAGGTATTTAGAAATATGGAATGTGGACCTTTATTTTAACGCTTACTCTGAGCTCACCTGAGTATCCCCCAACTCTAGATACCTTGTCTTGCAACCTAGCATGGTTTGGGGGCAGATATTCCTTGGAATTCATTCCTTATGGAAGGAGCAAGAAAAAGGTTAACCATACCACACTGACTCCCTGCCTGCAGATGTGGACATTTGGCATTATTCAACATGGACAAATCAAGTTATATAGCTCAGGGCTTTTTATTTCATGCCTAATCGGTGGGTTGACAGTGCAAAGGAAGCTCAAAAAGGTCCTGGGTCTTGGCTACCTGTCAGAAACCCCATGAATTTGTGGTTTTGCAATGCTGATTTTTCTAAAACTCTTCTTTTGGTAAACCAGTTTGAAGTTTTTTCTGATGTCATTGTAGTTTCCAGTCTGGCACAATCTGGTTGTAACTTTGCCACAGAAGTAAACTGTGGTCAAACTGGGATTCCACATGGCAGGATCTTGGTAAGCTGAACACAACATATCACTTGCCCTCACGTAGCTCACAAACATAGACAGTGATGAGATATATGCTAAAATAAAAATACAAAGGGCAGTAAAGTAAATTCCAGACCAAGGGAGCCTCCATGGACAAAACCTCTGGGAAAGAAACAAGTTCTTGACATTTTGACAGATAGAGGTGTTGGGGGATAGGCGAGTAATAAGGAGAAATCACACAGAGGGAACAGTTGAGCCTAGGCATCACTGTGGCTCTGTTCAGGGGATAATGATTAGCTCAGTGCTGCTGTAGCAGAGTGAGTGGAAGGAGTGGGTGAGTTCCCTGTGCTAGCTCTGGCCTCAGGGGCCTTCCTATAAGCTATTCTATTGCTGAGATGCTCTTCCCACCCATGCACCACAAAAGTTTGCCAAGTGTCTCACAGGGCTTCTATCTCTCCTATGATACTTATCACAATGTAATTAAATAATTAATAATTCAATAACTTGTTAACATTTGTCCCCCTTTGCTAATATGTACATTCCATGAAGAGCAAGATTATATTCACCTTGTTCATGGCGATATTCCAACTACTCAACATGGAAATTTGCACAACATAGGCATTCTAAGAAAACTTTGGATAATAGGCTGGGCGCGGTGGCTCACACCTGTAATCCCAGCACTTTGGGAGGCCGAGATGGGCAGATCATGAGGTCAGGAGATCGAGACCAGCCTGGCTAACATGGTGAAACCCCGTCTCTACTAAAAATACAAAAAATTAGCCGGGCATGGTGGCGGGCGCCTGTAGTCCCAGCTACTCAGGAGGCTGAGGCAGGAGAATGGCGTGAACCCGGGAGGCGGAGCTTGCAGTGAGCCGAGATTGCGCCACTGTACTCCAGCCTGGGAGACAGAGCGAGACTCTGTCTCAAAAAAA
The DNA here is from genome assembly GCF_028885655.2 of Pongo abelii. Classification (NCBI taxonomy): domain Eukaryota; kingdom Metazoa; phylum Chordata; class Mammalia; order Primates; family Hominidae; genus Pongo; species Pongo abelii. The sequence goes on along the minus strand of NC_071994.2, from coordinate 32,497,168 downwards.
AAAACAAACAACTTTGGATAATAAATAAATGTATGAATGAATGAGTTAATAAATAATGTATACGTTAATTAACAATGCATTAATTGATTGATAAGGCTGAAAGAGTGGGTTGCAGTTAGAATGTGGAGGTACCTGAATGAAATTGAAATGAATTTGGACCTCATTTGCAAACAATGATGTTTTATTCGTTTCCTTTACAAACTCCGATAAATATCCACTTATGTGTTTATTTTCTGCCACGCACTGTGTTAAACACTGAATGTAAAATGATAATTAAGACACTCTGACTGGATCTTGCAGAACAGTAGGAGGTAACAGATAAAGAAATAACTGTAATAAAAAATGTGAGAGATCTTTATTAAAGCCACATTCCAAGTATGTGAGAACACAGACAATGGACTAATGTATTCTGCTTCAGGAGGGAGTACGGCAGTGAATGTCCCCTAGAAGAGACAACATCTCACCAAGGAATTTAAAGATAAGTGTGGGGGGGTTTACAAGAAGGAAAAGAGGGGAAAGGACATTATGGGGATTTATATTTTCAGCAATATAAAAGACTAGATAGTGTAAAAAAAATCCTCTGGAAAAAAAAAGCAAGAAGAAAAAAGAAAAAAACAGAAGCGCCAGATAAAATATAAAGTAAAACTCTTCTAAGCAACTATTAGCTGCTATTACAAGAGAAGAGATTCTCTTAGATGCTGTATTAGTCTGTTTTCACACTGCTGATAAAGACCTACCTTAGACCAGAAAGAAAAAGAGGCTTAATTGGACTTACAGTTCCACCTGGCTGGTGAGGCCTCAGAAACATGGCAGAAGGGAAAACACACTTCTTACATGGTGGTGGCAAGAGAAAAATGAGCAAGAAGCAAAATTGGAAATCCCTGATAGGCCCATCAGATCTCATAAGACTTAATTCACTGTCAGGAGAATAGCACGGGAAAGACCAGCCCCCATGATTCAATTACCTCCCCCTGGGTCCCTCCCACAACACATGGGAATTCTGGGAGATATAATTCAGGTTGAGATTTGGGTAGGGACACAGTAAAACCATATCAGATGCTAAATGCAAAGTTGAAATATAAAACCATGGAGAGAAGTTAGCACTAAGTCTGTCAACTTCTCCAATAATCTATAACCTATATTTGTTTACTTGTTTGTTTTTGACACCTGCATTCGTAACAAATGAAGACAAGGGATAAGGGATGAAGAATGCTCGAAGTGGAAGTTGGGACAGAGATTCTTACATAAAATTAGGATCCTGAGAGGGCTGCTCCTTCAGTGAAATATCATCTATGAAAAAAAGATACACCCAGTAAGAGGGGCAAGGAAGGAGGTGTTTCTCAGCTTTGGCTCTAGATAGAGGGAAAAGTTGTTTTCCTCAGGGGTTCATATCTACAAGTAAGTCTTCCTATGGGCTTGGATTCTAATTCATATTCTCTGTTTGGTACAAAACACCTCAAACCAAATATTAGTTGTTCCTGAGTTAGTTCTTTTCAAGTACTGGCAGGAGCAAACACTAATCCTCTCTAGTGGATTGCCATTGAAAACCAACCACAAGAATATCCATAGGTAATGTTTTAATGATCATATAAGTAAAATCAAAATATATATGAGAAAACAAACCACTATAAGTGAAAAATAGGCCTACAAAGACTAAAAATACTTGACTCATAGATACAGAATAGAAATTGTACATTGAAAATGTGATGAAAAATGTGACTAGGCAGATTTGGATAATAATTAAATAGAGCTTCCAGAAATAAAAAATGCAGTAATGAAAATCAATATTCTTATAAAAATTAATATCTCCTAGCTGAAGAGTTAATTATTTAATTTGAAGATAGATCTGAATAAATTACCCAAAATGCAGCATACAGAGCTCAAGATGTAGAAAATATAAAAGAAATATTAATGAACATGGAAGGCTGAAAGGGGAAAATGGGTTTTGTGATACACTAAGAGAAGCTAATATATGTCTAATTGGTGTTGCAAAAAAAATTAAAAAGAAAGATTAGGAGAAAGCAATATTGAGAAGACATACCCTAAGAATCTCCCACATTTTAAGAAATACATCAATTAGATTCAGAAAGTTCAACAAATTGCAAACAGAGTAAAGGTAAAGAAAATCAATAGCTAAAATCATTGCAGTAAAATTCACAGTGCCTAGGAAGAAGGGAAAGTCTTAAAAACAACCAGGAAGATAATCGATAGAGAGAAGTAATCTATAAGCAATTAAACTGGGATTAAACTTCTGAAAAGAAATAATGAAAGACAGAGCACAGGAATATCTTTGCACACTGACAGGGAGTAAATATCAACCTCCACTTACATACCCAGCAAAACTAAGTTCCGGAACTTGCTTGAGAGATTCTACTTCTGGAGATGCAGTGTGAGGGGATTTGAAGAACTTCTCTCCAGTGAAACTACCACAACTGGAGAAAACTATCTTAAAAACCATCCATTTAAACTCTCAGAAATTGTCTGGAGGTTATACAGCAAATAAAGCAACATTTATTTAAGAAAATTTACTAAATATCAGTAAAAACAGTGAAAGTCTTAGCACCAGAGCCGTGACTTGCTTCTTCCCTGTCCCCAGCTCATCGTGATGTCAGTACCATTCTGGGTGATTTGGCAAAGAAGACAAGGCTTCCTCTTTCCCATGTCCTCAGTCAAGGGTGACATGTGGTAGGCAGAATAATCCCCCCACTGCCAATGTCCACATTCTGTTCCCCAGAACCTGTGACTATGTTACCTTACATGGCAAAAGGAACTTTGCAGAAGTGATTAAATTAAGGATATCGAGAGAAGAGGAGATTAGCTTGGATTACCCAGGTGAATCCAATGTAAACAAAACCTTTTAAAGTTGATTAACTCAACATATTAAAATAAAATCTGTTCACCAAAGGGCATTATAGAGTGAAGGACAAGCCACAAAGCAGGACAAAATATATGCTATATGTATAACCTACAAAGAATTAGTATCCAGAGTATCTAATATATAAAGAACTTCTACAAATCAAGAAAAAAAATGAAAACCTAATAGAAAAGCAGCCAGAGCTATGAATAGGCATTTCATTAAGAAGGTAACACAAATAGCTAATAACCTATAGAAAGAGACTTAACCTTATCAGTTGTTAGGAGAATGTACATTGAAACCACAATGAGACACCACTTCACACTACTAAGTTGGAAAAAATGTAAAACGTTCACAATGCAAGTGTTGGCTAGGAAGTAGAGTAATACAAACTCTCCTATGCACAGGTAATAGTGTAAATCAGTACCGCTTTACCTAGTAAAGTTGAAAATGCTCCTCACTATAGGAAACAGAAATTCTACTTCTAGGTATATAACGTAGAGAAACTCTTGCTCATAGGCCCCAAGAAAACATGAATAAAATTATGTATGAGTAAAGGTGACTTATAACAGTTTAACATTCATGTAAAGGAGAATTTGTAAATAACTATTAAAAAAAAGAAAAAGACAACACTTGGTAGCTTTTGTGTATTGATGACAATGCCTCTTAACATGAGCTTTAAAGACAGGCAGAACTGGGTTTGAATTCTGGCTCAATTGTTTACCAGCTATATGACCTTGGGCAAGCTGTTTATATTCTCTAAGCCTTGGTCTTTGCCTCTGTAGACTGAATATATGAGACCTATTTTACAGATTGCTGTGAGAATTAGATATAGCATATGCAAAACACCTGGCACATAGTAATGCTCTATGAATGCTAGCTATTATTACTGCTCTGTTGAACATACTGGAGTGACCCACTAAGAAAAGAAGGAAGAAGAAAGGTGCCAGCTACCTACTAAGCATCTCAAACATTTCAGTTACTCTCCAAAAGAAGGAAAGATAAAGCCTTGGGGGCTGGGTAAATTCAAATCAGAAAAGACTCTTCCCTTCAAGTAAAATGTGAAGTGTGGGTATGAGAGTGTGGTGGAAAGCGCACAGGATTTAGAGACTCAGGATCTACATTTGAGTCCTGCCTCCACTACATATTAGATCTAAAGGCCATGTACCATTGGGCAACTCATTTAAATTCTCCAGATCTCAATTTAGTCTATGTATAAAGGAAAGAATAGGCACCAGGCTGCTATGAGAATTAGGAGAGAAAACAAGCACAAAAATTCCATTCTGGAAAGAACTGTATGAAAGCCTTAAAATCAATAGCAACAATATGTTTCTTTCTATTTTCACCCTTCTCTTTACAGGATTCTTCCTTCTGCACCTTTTTGGCACCCAATATTCTGTTGCTGATTCTGGAGGCTCCTGTTTCCTTGAGCTCTCCATCCTAACCTTGAAAGTTACCCATCCCAAATCCTATATCCTCAGCAACTTTCTAGACAATTGGCTGATCTGAAGAACCAGTTCACACTCGTCTATCTTGTTATTGTGTTGACTAGTATGTAGGCACTTTAAAGATGAACCTTGGTCATCTTTATCTTGTTATTGTGTTGGTTATTATGTAGGGACTTTAAAGATGAACCTCCAAGAAGGAAAATTCTTTAATGAAAATGCTGACAAATGCTCAAATTCATAGATGTTGTGGCAGACTGTTGGGTAAGACCCATAGGGTCAAACAAGGCTTCCTTAAATGACACAGCAGAGGCATCTGGAACAATAGAGATAATATTCAAATAGCATTTTATGCTGCCCAAAGAACTTCCATATCTGTTGTCTCAGTCCATGTTTACATCAGTCCTGGGAGGGAAAACCCGAGATAGGGTTTGTGACGCCCAGTTTTGTAGATGAAGAAATTGAGGTTTAGGAGGTTAAGAAACTATCACCCACAAGGTCACACACCTATCTAATGGCTGAGTTTAGCCACACCTTGCTGGTGTTTCTCCTCCCTGTCTAGTCTCTAGAACATTTGGACATACCTATCACCTGGACCACCCAAGAAAATGTGTGGAGTCATCATAGACCAATTCTTCTCTCTAGAGTTTGGTGTTCCCATTTCTTAGGTGGTCAAATTGGCAGGTAGTGCCAGCTGGCAGCCTAGAAAAAAACAATTACAAACTGCTTCTCCTTGTACACCCCAATACATGCCACTAGCGCCCCATAGGTTGGTTACTCTGGATGCAGAAAAATCCAGCTTCCCAACACAGCAAGTGGGGAGGGGTAGACCTGTGTGCCTTCTACCTTCCTTATCCTTTTTCACCATTCTCCATGTTTTTCCCATCTAGAGCAACAGATAGTTATCCTTTTCCATCAGCAACTATATTTTTTTATTTTTGCAACTTTTATTTTAGCTATAAAGGATATATGTGCAGATGTGCTAAATGGGAATATTGCATGATGCTGAAGTTTAGAGTGCAGATCCTGTCATCCAGGTAGTGAGCACAGCACTTGATAGTATTTTTTCACTCTCCCTCCACCCTCTCATAGTCCACAGTGCCTATTGTTTCCATATTTAAGTCCATGTGTGATCAGTGTATAGCTCCCACATATAAGTGAGAATATGTGGTATTTGTTTTTCTGTTTCTGCATTAATTTGATTGAGATTATGGCCTCAAGCTCCATCCATGTTGTTGCAAAGAGCATGATTTCATTTTTTATAACTGCATAGTATATTTTTATAACTCCATTTTTTATGACTCAGTGGTGTATATGTACCACATTTTCTTTATCCAATCAAACATTGGTGGGCACTTGGGTTGATTCCATGTCTTTGGTATTGTGAATAGTGCAGAGATGAACTTATGAGTGCATGTGTCTTTTGGGAGAATGATTTATTTTCTTTTGGGTATATATCCAATAATGGGATTGCTAGGTTGACTTGTAGCTTGGTTTTAAGTTATTTGAGAAATCTCTAGACTGCTTTTTTCAGTGGCTGGACTGATTTACATTCCCACCAAAAGTGTATAAGTGTTCTCTTTTCTTTGCAGCCTCGCCAGCAACTGTTATTTTTTGACTTTTTAATAATCACCATTCTGACTGGTGTGACATGCTATCTCATTGTGGTTTTGAGTTGAATTTCTCTGATAATAAGTGATAATGAGGCTTTTTTTCATTTTTTTGCCAGTTGTGTGTCTTCTTTTGAGAAGTGTCTGTTCATGTCCTTTGCCCATTTTTTAATGGGTTATTTGGTTTTTGCTTGCTGATTTGCTTAAGTTCCTTACAGATTGTGGATATTAGGTCTTTATCAGATGCAGTTTGTGAATACCTTCTCCCATTCTGTAGGGATTGTCTGTTTGCTCTGTCAATAGTTTCTCTTTCTCTGCAGAAGCTCTTCAGTTTAATTAGGCCCCACTGTCTGTGTTTGTTTTTGTTGCAATTGCTTTTGGGGACTTAGTCAAAAATTGTTTGCCAAGGTTGATGTTGAGAAGAGTCTTTACTAGGTTGGCTTCCAGGATTTTTATAGCTTGAGGTCTTACATTAAAATTTTTTCATCTATTTTGAAATAGTTTCTGTATATGGTGAAAGGTGGGAGTCCAACTTCAATCTTCTGTATATGGCTAGCCAGTTATCCCAGCACCATTTGTTGAATTGTGTATCCTTTTCCCATTGCTTGTTTTTGTTGACCTTGTCAAAGATCAGATGGTTGTAGATGTGCAGCTTTATTTATGAGTTTTCTATTCTGTTCTATTATGTGTTTTTGTGCCAATATAAAGCTGTTTTGGCTACTGTGGCTTTATAGCATAGCTTGAAGTCAGGTAATGTGAGACTTTGTTCCTTTTGCTTAGGATTGCTTTGGCTATTTGAGCTGTTTTTGGTCCCATATTAATTTTAGAATAGTTTTTCTAATCCTATGAAGAATGACATTGGTAGTTTGATAGGAATAGCATTGAGTCTTTAAATTGCTTTGTGCAGTATGGACATTTCAAATGACATTGATTCTTTCAATCCATGAGCATGGAATGTTTTCTGTTCATTTGTGTCATTTCTGAATTCTTTCAGCAGTGTTTGGTAGTTCTCTTTGTACAGGTCTTTCACCTCTTTGGTTAGCTGTATTCCTAGATAATTTCATTTTCTTTGTGGCTATTGTGAGTGGGATTGTGTTTTTTATTCTATGTGCACCCTGGATGCTGTTGGTGTATAGAAATGCTACTGATTTTTGTACATTGATTTTGTATCTTGAAACTGTATTAAAGTGGTTTTTCAATTCTAGGAGTCTTTTGGCAGAGTCTTTAGGATTTTCTAGGCATAGAGTCATAATTGTCAGTAAAGAGAAATTGTTTGGCTTCTTGGTTTCCTATTTGGATGCCTTTTATTTCTTTCTCTTGCATGATTGCTCTGGCTAGGACTTCTAGTACTATGTTGAATAGGAGTGGTGAGAGTGGGTATCCTTGTCTGGTTCCAGTTCTTAAGGGGAATGATTAGAGCTTTTGCCCATTCAGTATGATGTTGGCTGTGAGTTTATCATAGATGGCCCCTAGCTATCAAAGAAAAAGAAAGAGAGAAGATCCAAATAAGCACAATCAGAAACAACAAAGGTGATATTACAATTGATCCCACAGAAATACAAAAGATCCTCAGAGGCTACTATGAACAACCGTACACACAAAAATTAGAGTATCCAGAAGAAATGGAAACATTCTGGAAGCACACAGTCTTCCAAGATTGAATCAGGAAGAGATTGAAACCTTGAAAAGACCAAAGACAAGTTCTGAAATTGAATCAGTAATAAAGAACTTACCAACCAAAGCAAAGCCCTAGACCAGATGGATTCATAGCCAAATTCTACCAGACATTCAAAGAAGAACTGATACTAATCCTATTGAAACTATTCTAAAAATCAAGAAAGAGGGGCTCCTCCGTATCTTTTTCCATGAAGCCAGCATCAGCCTGATACTAAAAGCTGGCAGAGACACAACAAAAATAGAAAACTTCAGACCAATATCCCTGATGAACATAGGTGCAAAAATCCTCAACAAAATACTAGCAAATTGAATCCACAGCACATCAAAAAATTAATATACCACAATCAAGTAGGCTTTATTCCTGGGATGCAAGGCTGATTCAACATACACAAGTCAATAAATGTGATTCACCACATAAACAGAATCAAAAGCAAAAACCATTTGTCATCTCAATAGAGGCAGAAAAAGCTTTTGATAACATCCAACATCCCTTCATGATAAAAAAAAAAAAAACCCAACAGACTAAGCATTGAAGGAACATACCTCAAAATAATAAGAGCCATCTATGACAAACTCACAGCAACTTTAGAAATGATAATTAGCCAGTCCTCCTAATGACTTAATAATCATGTCTTGCGTGTCAATGGACCTGGTGTTTTCAGGCTCCCTTGCAGTCATTAATTAATCCTGCACCAGCTGCCTGTAGATGTAGGTCACCTTGCTTACCTTCAGGGTGTGGCTGAGTCACTGAGACAGGCCTGGGATCTGCCTAAGTTCACCCAGCAGTAGCTGCAGCCCAGTCACCCCACTGGCCAGTGGTAACCAAGACATAAAGTCAGACATGTCCTCTGCCCCATCCTTCCCAGAGCCCAGTGCTCTCATACTGCCTTCCTTGGCATTCCACGTTCCTTCGATTAAGCCTCTCACCTAAACTTATGTGTCCTGGATCCCTAAGGGCCATGTTAAATAACAGGAGGTAATCTAATACAATAGTTTATATTAATGCATTACTGATTAACATGACTGCATTCATTCCCCCAGAGGTATGTGCATTTTAACAGAGGGTCTTCTGCAGCTCCAAAACTTTAATCCATGGGGATGAATTTCTAGTGGTAGAATTCCAGGCATTTGTCACTATCACTAGACAAGCTATTTTAGCAATGGGGCTTTTCAGGGAGAAGTTCCTCACACCACCCTGACCATGTAGCTTAAGTGTCTTGCTGACTCTGTCCCTAAACCCCTTGTCTTGCCCTGGCTTAGTCATTAGTTCCCTCTCTAGGGACTGGAGAGGAGCTGGCCTCTAGGATGCAGGTGCAACACATTAATAAAGAGCTGGAAGTTGGTTCTGTCTTAATTAATTCCACCTGAATCCACATTCCCTTAGACAACCAAACCATGTGCCAAGCCAACATTTGCCCTGGTGTGATCTGGGCCAGCCCAGCATAGGGTGCCAGATTTTGGGATGATCAAACTTATGACTCATGGAAGCTCAATGCATGTATGTGTATATGTGAGTGTGTGGGCATGCGTCTGGTGTGGTACATGTGTGCACATATGCGCATGTGCCTGTGCGTGCCTGTGTGTGAGGCAAAGCAGCAAAGGTGACCACCTGAGGGATGAATCCTGCCTAAGCCACTCTAGCTTGATGGCTTGAGGAACCGAATGAATAAAGACCAATAAAGTGGAGATGGAAGACGACTTAAAATTGAGCTTTAAGTTCTCAATTATGTGTTCTCATGAGAGGTTAAGGAGGCGCACAAGGATGCAATAGCTAATCCCAAAACCTTTACAAGGTTTAGCAGTAACCTGGATGACTTCTTATTTGTGCTTGAACTATGATTATTAAAAAGGAATTGATTGGGATTGGAAACCAAGAGGGCCAGGCAGGACTGGGGGAGCCTAGGATCTTGGAAAGCCATCTTGAATAGTGGTTTTCTTGCAGCTCCTTCTTCAAAGGATGGAACTTTAAGGATGGAACCAATTGGCTACAAATCATTTTAGCTGATGCACTGAGACAATTCTGAAGCAAATTGTCTTGTCCTGGACTTTGTCAGTAACTGGAGTTGAAGGACTTGAAGATTCTCAAGGTAACATCTATGAAAAATGGGCTTTCTCTTTTTGTTCATCTTTCCACATCCTGAATTCACCCCTTAAAAGTTATGTAGATCACACATGGCAATTCTCTGAGCCTCAGTCTGTTGGAATTTGGCAGAGTTTTTGTGATTATTAAGCAAGATAAAAATAATTGTGATTCTTGTTTATGATAATGATAATTGTTAACATGTATTGAATATTTACTATCTGCTAGCTTACATTTCTATTACCGGTTTACAAATACCATGTGAGATACAGAGCAAGAAACTGGGGTTCAGGGAGGTGACATAACAGGTGCTTAATAAATATGCATTTTCTCAAGATAGTATGTGCAAAGTAATTCTATTTGGGTTAGATTGAAATGTATTTGTATGGAGATAAAATGAAAAAGACATTATAAAATATTAATTGCACTTTTATTTGGGAGGTTGGTCTGTATACAAACCTTATTTTTTTTCCTGTTTAGTAGTCTGTACTTTCTAAAATGACTACTTGTTATTTTGATAGTATGAAAGAAACTACAGTGGAGGTGGAGGGGGTGGGTGGTGAGAATAAAGGTATTGCTCTTGCCTGCCACCTGCCTTGTATGAAGCAGTTAAAGCTCCACGACCTGTTCTGTTCACTTAGCAGGGATTATGCTAGGTCTGTAGCTCTTCAAAGAAAATGGATACTTGCTGGTTAAATCTGACACATGTGTTTTCCCTTTTTCATATGCTTTTCAGCTTACAATTACAAATTGTATAAAAATCAATAATTCTGCAAGGATATTTGCTTTTGCTTTATTTACACACACACATACACACACACACACATTTGTGCCCTTCCTGCATTCTCTGAAGATGGGTTCTGAACACTTGCCCCCAATTCAATTATGTGCAACATACATTTCTGTATTTAGGGCCCAAAATTTGTAGATTGAGAAGTGAAGACCCAGACATAGCAAGCTCACTGCCTTGCGTCATTAAAAAAAAAAAAAAAAAAAAAAAAGTGAGGCTGGGTGCAGTGGCTCATGCTTGTAATCCCAGCACTTTGGGAGGCCGAGGCGGGCGGATCATGATGTTAGGAGAGTGAGACCATCCTGGCTAACACGGTGAAACCCCGTCTCTATTAAAAATACACAAAATTAGCCGAGCATAGTGGCAGGCACCTGTAGTCCCAGCTACTCGGGAGGCTGAGGCAGAAGAATAGCATGAACCTGGGAGGCAGAGCTTGCAGTGAGCTAAGATCATGCCACTGCACTCCAGCCTGGGTGACAGAGCAAGACTCCGTCTCAAAAAAAAAAAAAAAAAATTTGGCAAAAGCATCTGGGGAAAGAAGAGGTGCCCAAACCCTCTTTCAGGACTTGGGAATGTGATTTTGTTTGAGGACTGGTCTTGGTACTGTCTGTTTGTCATTCATGGTTAAGCACCATTCCAGGCCAAGTTGCCAGTGGATGGAGGGAGCAAGGTTCTCCCTGCATGGTACCATAAAGGTCTGTGGATGTGGGAAACTCACAAAATCCATGAAGTTGGCATGGGAGGTAAGAAGAGGAGGCTGGCAGAGTTCGCCTGCAGCCCACCTGTTTGGTTCTCCCAGATTCTGTCCCCTCAGGGCAGGTGATTCAATCATTGTCCAAGAAGGACTTGGCTGGTAATACCAATAATAGCACCCTTCATTAAATTTTAAGCACTTTAAATTGTCTCAGTCAAGTCTCCCAACAACCCTAAGATATAGGTGCTATTGCTAGCAGCTTCACTTCACAGTGGAGGCAACTGACATTTACAGAGGTTAAGTAAAGTAAGCCCATGGTCACACAGCCGAGTGGCAGAGCTGAGACTCAGACCCAGGTCTGACTTTACAGCCCCCATGCTCCTTCCTCTCTCCAGCAACATGCTGCCTCACCAAACTTGCCCAGTTAAACCTGCCTCTGCTTCCTGTCCTATTCTCTCCCATGTCCCAGGGCTGCACTCCCCTTGCCATGGGCACACCTGGCAGGGACTTCCCATCCTCTTTCTGCATGCTCAGCCCTCAGCCTGGAGTCCCCTCAACAGCCCATTCCCCCATCTCTGCCTGTTGGAATTTACTCATCCTTCAAGCCCAGCTGAAGTCATCCCTGGTCTTCCCATTTGGAATGACTCTTTCCCTCCTTGGCTCTATCTCAGTGAACTGTGAATAAATAAGTAAAATTTATATATGTATATGTAATGTATACATGCATATGTAGTGTGTGTGTGTGTGTGTGTGTGTGTATATATATATATATATATATATATATTTTTTAAACAGTGGTAGGAAGAATAATGATGCCTTTCCCCCAGAGATATCCATGCCCTAATCCCTGGAACCTGTGAGTATGTTACCTTACATGGTGAAAGGGACTTTGCGGATATTGTTAAGATTAAGGCCCTAGAGATGGGGAGATTATCCAGGGTTATCCAGGTGGTCCCAACTTAATCACCGAATCTTTAAAAGTGAAAGAGGGCCTGGCACGGTGGCTCAGGAGTTTGAGATAAGCCTGACCAACATGGTGAAACCCTGTCTCTACTAAAAATACAAAAGTTAGCCGGGCCTGGTGATGTGCACCTGTAACCTCAGCTACTCAGGAGACTGAGGCAGGAAAATCGCTTGAACCCAGGAGGTGGAGGTTGCAGTGAGCTGAGATTGTGCCACTGCACTGCAGCCTGGACAACAGAGGGAGACTCTGTCCAAAAAAAAAAAGTGAAAGAGAAAGGCAGAAGAGTGGGTTAGAGACATGTGACATGAGAAGGACTCAACCCACCATTGCTGGCTTTGAAGATGGAGGAAGGGGGTCATGAGTGAAGGAATGTGGTGGCTTCCAGAAACTAGGAACAGTTCTCAGCTAAATCCAGCAAAAAAATGGGACCTCAGTCACACAACCACAAGGAACTGAATTCTGCCAACAATCTAATAAGCAGATTGTAGAGCCTTCAGAAAGCAATGCAGCATGTCAACAGTTGTGTTTTTAGTTTGTTGAGATCTGTGTTAGAATTCTGACCTACAAGGCTGTAAAATAATCAATTTGTGTTGTTTTAAACCACTAAGTTTATGGTGATTTGTTACAGCAGCAATAGAAAAGTAACATACTTTCACTGGGTCTATTTTATAATACTAAAGCATTGGTGCCAGTCTACTACTGTGATTGCTTGAGTATGCATACATTTCTCTCCCTCACTTTTTATTGGACTTAAGTCTTAGTTATTTTTATATTTTTCTTCAGAACCTCAAGTAGCACTTGGATTTTATTGCATTGCCTTACGTCATCTACATTACCTGAGTGATCACTACGTGCACAGCATCATCTTGGATGCAGAGAAACAAAGTCAAGTCAGTGGTGTAGTCTGCTAAGCACTTCACAGAAGTCTGGGGTTTCACTCCTCCTAGACACATGAGAAGAAGATTGTATGTTTCTGCCTTCTCAAAGTTCAGTGTGGCCATGTGACTTGCTTTGGCCAAGAGCTGAGAACAAATGCTCTATCCTTCTCTCCTTTCTTTGCAGCATGCTACCCGGCAACGTTTTAGATGGTGTGGGGTCTGGCAGCTTGCATCCTTTACTGATTGTGGTATGTGGAATCTGTTGGCTGGCTCACAGTGGACATGTATTGAAAGTGAGAAATAATCTTTTTGTTTCGATAGCTCAGATTTTGAGGTGGTTACCACTGCATAATTTAGCCCACCCTGACTGATAAAGTCAGTTTCTGACTTTCAGGTTCTTACAATTTTCGGGAAGAAAAATCAGGCATATACACAAGTAACTACTATATAGAAGAGAAAGGTTGGGATTGAATATAAGTGTTGATGTTTAGTATGTGTCCTTTCAGACTTTATCTACACTCACACACAAACAAATCTGTAGGTATGTAAGTCTGAGAAAATAAATGCTTCTTTTTATGAAATTGGGATGATACTCTACACATTTTGTAATTTGACTCATTGACCCTCAAAAGAAAAGCCACTTAGCCTACAAAGCAAGTGATAAGGCAGGCAGTGTCCCTTTTTAACAGATAAAGAAACTGAGCCTCAGAGAGGTTAAGCAACCTCTTCAAGTTCACTCAGCTGGCAAGCGATGGACTTGGGACTCAAACCTGGAACTCTGTCTACAAAGTCAGCAAATAACACATCTCTTACCTCCATAGAGCAAGGCATGTGCACAAAACACCTTAAACATACAAGATGGTGCATGTTGAGTGATCAACCAGCACTGTGGATTGGATGTGTGCTAAGCATTCCAGATGAAGAATGCTTAACACATATGGGCTGGAGTGATGGAAGAAAGACTTCACAAAGACATGTGACCAAGCTCAGCCTCAGAGGCAGGGCAGGACTTAACTAGTTGAAGTGGAAGGTGTTTATTCATTCATTCACCATCTGATAACTTACACAACAGCCATTTATTAAGTGTTTGACACAGAGGAGGCACTGTAATAATCCAGGCAGGAGACATGATGGGGAAAAAGCCTTGGAGTTTGGAACATTCAAGAATGAGAGGCAGGCCTGGATGACTGGACTCAAAGACTGGGGTGGGAAGAAATGTGTAAAAAGACAGGATAGGCAGGTAAGGAAACAACCAGAGGAGATCTTGGTTGCCCTCCACCATTACTGCCTGAAGAATAACCCCAAACTTTGGAAGAATTTTGAATTTTACCATGAGAATTTAGGAACTCAACTCCCAGTGCAAAGCTAATACAAGATGATGGGGTAGGGTTGGAGGGCAAGGTGGAAGATGGGGAAAAGCTACAATTTTACCTTAAAATGATTGCACTAGTTCTGAACTTCAGTTTCACTCATCCATATTGGTCCAGTTTATTGCTGGGCACTCAGTGAGATTCAGAAGAAGAGGGACACTGCCCAACACAGCCAAAGACAATAGAGTCCACAAGGCAGTATACAGTTGATATCTAGTTGATGCTAGAATGTGAGCTATGGACAGAAGGACTGGAGGAGTTGAAAGCAGCCCTGTGTACAAGATGAAACATGAGCTCTGGAGTGATGCAGACCTGATGCCAATCCCAGCTCTGCTCCTTCACATGAGGTGATGGGCAAATTGTTGAGCTCAATTTCCTCTTTTGAAAAACAGAGATAACATCTAGCCTGAAGAGTCACAAGGATTGGGAAACAACATATATAAAAAAGCCTGGATTCCCAGGCAAGATGGCCAAATAGGAATAGCTCCAGTCTGCAGCTCCCAGTGAGACCAATGCAGAAGGCGGGTGATTTCTGCATTTCTAATTGGGGTAGTCAGTTCATCTCATTGGGACTGGTTAGACAGTGGGTGCAGCCCACAGAGGGTGAGCAGAAGCAGGGTGGGGTGTTGCCTCACCTGGGAAGCAGAAGGGGTTAGGGAACTCCCTCCCCTAGCCAGGGGAAGTCATGAGGGACTGTGCTGTGAGGAACTGTGCATTCTGGCCCAGATACTATGCTTTTCCCACAGTCTTTGCAACCTGCAGACCAGGAGATTCCCTTGGATACCTACACCACCAGGACCCTGGGTTTCAAGCACAAAACTGGACAGTCATTTGGGCAGACACCCAGCTAGCTGCAGGAGTTTTTTTTCATACCCTAGTGGCATATGGAACGCCAGTGAGACAGAACTGTTCACTCCCCTGTCAAGGGGGCTGAAGCCAGGAAGCTGAGTGATCTTGCTCAGTGGATCCCACCCCCATGGAGCCCAACAAGCTAAGATCCACTGGCTTGAAATTCTTGCTGCCAGCGCAGCAGTCTGAGGTCAACCTGGGAAGCTGGAGCTTGGTGGGGGGAGGAGCGTCCACCATTACTGAGGCTTGAGTAGGTGGTTTTCCCCTCACAGTGTAAACAAAGCCATTGTTTGTAAACAAAGTTCAGACTGGGTGGAGCCCACTGCAGCACCGCAAAGCTGCTGTAGCCAGACTTGCTCTCTAGATTCCTCCTCTCTGGGCAGGGCATCTCTGAAAGAAAGGCAGTAGCCCCAGTCATGGGCTTATAGATAAAACTCCCACCTCCCTGGGACAGAGCACCTGGGAGAAGGGGCAGTTGTGGGCACAGCTTCAACAGGCTTAAACCTTCCTGCCTGCCAGCTCTGAAGAGAGCAGCAGATCTCCTAGCACAGTGCTCGAGCTCTGCTAAGGGACAGACTGCCTCCTCAAGTCAGTGGGTCAACAGTCACCTCATACACACTGGCATCTGGCAGATGCCCCTCTGGGACGAAGCTTCCAGAGGAAGGATCAGGCAGCAATATTTGCTGTTCTACAGCCTCCGCTGGTGATACCCAGGCAAACAGTCTGGAGTGGACCTCCAGCAAACTCCAGCAGACCTGCAGCAGAGGGGCCAGACTGTTAGAAGGAAAACTAACAAACAGAAAGCAATAACGTCAACATCAACAAAAAGGATGACCATGCAAAAACCCCATCTGAAGGTCACCAACATCAAAGACCAAAGGTAGATAAATCCATGAAGATGAGGAAAAACCAGCACAAAAAGGCTAAAAATTCCAAAAACCAGAATGCCTCTTCTCCTCCAAGGGATCATAACTCCTCGCCAGCAAGGGAACAAAACTGGATGGATTGATGAATTGACACAAGTAGGCTTCAGAAGGTGGGTAACAACAAACTCCTCCAAGCTAAAGGAGCATGTTCTAACCCAACACAATGAAGCTAAGAAACTTGATAAAAGGTTACAGGAACTGCTAACTAGATTAACCAGTTTAGAGAAGAACATAAATGACCTGATGGAGCTGAAAAATACAGTTCAAGAATTTCGTGAAGCCTACACAAATATCAATAGCCAAATTGATCAAGCAGAAGAAAGGATATCAGAGATTGAAGATCAACTCAATGAAATAAAGCATGAAGACAAGATTAGAGAAAAAAGAATGAAAAGGAACTAATAAGGCCTCCAAGAAATATGGGACTATGTGGAAAGACCAAACCTACATTTGACTGGTGTACCTGAAAGTGATGGGGAGAATGGAACCAACTTGGAAAACACACTTCAGGATATTATCCAGGAGAGCTTCCCCAACCTAGCAAGACAGGCCAACATTCAAATTCAGGAAATACAGAGAACACCACAAAAATACTCCTCAAGAAGAGCAACCCCAAGACACAAATCGTCAGATTTACCAAGGTTGAAATGAAGGAAAAAATGTTAAGGGCAGCCAGAGAGAAAGGGAAGCCCATCAGAGTAACAGTGGATCTCTCTGCAGACACCCTACAAGCCAGAAAAGAGTAGGGGCCAATATTCAACATTCTTAAAGAATTTTCAACCCAGGATTTCATATCCAGCCAATCTAAGCTTCATAAGTGAAGCAGAAATAAAATCCTTTACAGAAAAGCAAATGCTGAGGGATTTTGTCACCACCAGGCCTGCCTTACAAGAGCTACTGAAGGAAGCACTAAATATGGAAAGGAAAAACCAGTACCAGCCACTGCAAAAACATACCAAAATGTAAAGACCATTGACACTGTGAAGAAATTGCATCAACTAATGGGCAAAATAACCAGCTAGCATCATAATGACAGTATCAAATTCACACATAGCAATATTAACCTTAAATGTAAATGGAATAAATTCCTCAATTAAAAGACACAGACTGGCAAATCAGATAAAGAGTCAAGACCCATCAGTGTGCTGTATTCAGGAGCCCCATCTCATGTGCAAAGACACACATAAGCTCAAAATAAAGGGATGGAGGGAGATTTACCAAGCAAATGGAAAGCAAAAAAAAGCAGGGTTTGCAATCTTAGTCTCTGATAAAACAGACTTTAAACAAAGATCAAAAAAGACCAAGAAGACATTACACAGTGGTAAAGGGATCAATGCAACAACAAGAACTAACTATCCTAAATATATATGCACCCAATACAGGAGCACCCAGATTTATAAAGCAAGTTCTTAGAGACCTACAAAAAGACTTAGACTCCCACACAATAATAGTGGGAGACTTTAACACCCTACTGTCAATATTAGACAGACCAATGAGACAGAAAATTAACAAGGATATTCAGGACTTGAACTCAGCTCTGGACCAAGCAGACCTAATAGACATCTACAGAACTCTCCACCCCAAATCAACAGAATATACATTCTTCTCAGCACCACATCACACTTATTCTAAAATTGGCCACGTAATTGGAAGTAAAACACTCATAAGCAAATACAAAAGAACAGAAATCATAACAGTCTGTCAGACCACAGTGCAATCAAATTAGAATTCAGCATTAAGAAACTCACTCAAAACTGCACAACTACATGGAAACTGAGCAATCTGCTCCTGAATGACTACTGGGTAAATAATGAAATTAAGGCAGAAATAAATAAGTTATTTGAAACCAATGAGAACAAAGACAAAATGTACCAGAATCTCTGGGACACAGCTAAAGCAGTGTTTAGAAGGAAATTTATAGCAGTAAATGCCCACATCAGAAAGCAGGAGAGATCTAAAATGGACACCCTAACATCAGAATTAAAAGAAATAGAGAAGGAAGAGCAAAAAATTCAAAAGCTAGCAGAAGACAAGAAATAAATAAGATTAGAACAAAACTGAAGGAGATAGAAACACGAAAAAGCCTCCAAAAAAATCAATGAATGCAGGAGCTGGTTTTTTGAAAAGATTAACAAAATAGATAGACTGCTAGCCAGACTAATAAAGAAGAGGGAAGAATCAAATAGAGACAATAAAAAATGATAAAGGGGATGTCACCACTGATCCCACAGAAATACAAACTACCATCAGAGAATACTATAAACACCTCTATGCAAATAAACTAGAAAATCTAGAAGAAATGGATAAATCCCTTGACACATACACCCTCTGAAGACTAAACCAGGAAGAAGTCAAATCCCTCAATAGACCAATACCAAGTTCTGAAATTGAGGCAGTAATTAATAGCCTACCAACCAAAAACAGCCCAGGACCAGATAGATTCTCAGCCGAATTCTACCAGAGGTAAAAAGAGGAGCTGGTTCCATTCCTTCTAAAATTAATCCAAACAGTAGAAAAAGAGGGACTCCTCCCTCTCATTTTATAAGGCCAGCATCATCCTGATACCAAAGCCTGGCAGAGACACAACAAAAAAAGAAATTTTCAGGCCAATAACCATGATGAACATCAATGCGAAAATCCTCAATAAAATACTGGCAAACCAAATCCAGCAGTACACTAAAAAGCTTATCCACCATGATCAAGTCGGCTTCATCCCTGGGATGTAAGGCTGGTTCAACATAGGCAATTTAATAAATGTAATGCAGCACATAAACAGAACCAATGACAAAAACCGCATGATTATCTCAATAGATGAAGAAAAGGCCTCTGATAAAATTCAACAGCCCTTCATGCTAAAAACAATAAACTGGGTATTGATGGAACATATCTCAAAATAATAAGAGCTATTTATGACAAACCCATAGCCAATATCATACTGAATGGGCAAAAGCTGGAAGCATTCCCTTTGAAAACTGGCACAAGACAAGGATGCCCTCTCTCACCACTCCTATTCAACATAGTATTGGAAGTTCTGGCTAGGGAAATCAGGCAAGAGAAAGAAATAAAGTGTATTCAAATAGAAAGAGAGGAAGTCAAATTATCCCTGTTTGCAGGTGACATGATTGTATATTTAGAAAACCCCATTGTCTCAGCTCCAAAACTCCTTAAACTGATAAGCAACTTCAGCAAAGTCTCAGGATACAAAATCAACATGCAAAATCACAAGCATTCCTATACACCAATAATAGACAAACAGAGAGCCAAATCAGGAGTGAACTCCCATTCACAATTGCCACCAAGAGAATAAAGTACCTAGGAATACAACTTACAAGGGGTGTGAAGGACCTCTTCAAGGAGAACTACAAACCACTGCTCAAGGAAATAAGAGACGACACAAACAAATGGAAAAACATTCAATGCTCATGGATAGAAAGAATCAATATCATGAAAATGGCCATACTGCCCAAGGTGATTTATAGATTCAATGCTATTCCCATCAAGCTGCCATTGACTTTCTTCACAGAATTAGAAAAACTAGTTTAAATTTCATATGGAACCAAAAAAGAGCCAGTGTAGCCAAGACAATCCTAAGCCAAAAGAACAAAGCTGGAGGCATCATGCTACCTGACTTCAAACTGTGTTACAAGTGGAAGGCTAGCACTCTGATAGCACCACATTGCACAGCCATGAGTATGGTTTCATCTAACCTATAAGCTAACTGGAAGGCAGATGAAATACAGTTAAGGACCATTGGCAAGGTTTTTATAATCTGCACTAAGAAAGAGTTTCATCTACCAGATCAGCATCTTTGTAAAGGTTGCTGATGGGAGATGACCTCTCTATTACCTCCAAGTTTGATGCTTGGATGCTTCTTGCAACAGCACAAGGCAAGCCCTGACTCACCAACCTTATGTGGGCAGCCTGGACCCTTATGGCTGCAGCCAAAACTTAATCTCTTAGCCACCTGAAGCCAGGTCTACTCAAGTCCGTGCTCCAAAAAGTCAGAAGCCACAGGCCAGGAATCACTGATGAAAAAGATGAAGGAGAATCCCCTTGAGCACAAGACCATCAGTCCCTACACCATGGAGGAATACCTCTATGTGCAGGAGAAACATCACTTTGAAACTTCTTGGGTGAAGCACTACTATACATATATATAAATGGGGTTCCAAACAAATCACCACGGTACCATTTGACCAAAAGTCAGAAGGAAAGAGGGAGACTGTGAATCAGTTACCCTCAAATCCTGCACACGGAGGAAAACAGACTCCATTGAGAAGAGGTTTTGCTTTGATGTGGAAGCAGTAGACAGAGGAAATTTGGACCCAGAGATGGACATGCACACGCGAAGAATACCATGTTAACACAAAGGCAGAAGTCGAAGAGATGCACCTACAAGCCAAGGAATGCTAAAGACTGGCAGCCAAGCACCAGAAGCTAGGAGAGAGGCATGGAGCAGATTCATCCTCACACCTCAGAAGGAACCCTTGATCTTGAACTTTTAGCCTCTAGGCCCATGAAACTACAAATTTCTGTTGTTTAAGCCAACATTATATATATATATATAGTTTCTCCATACACCTTGGAGAGCCACCTTCAAGGTTTGCCCTTGGCTTGCTGAAGCCCTTCCTTTCTTCTTTGTCCTAGATAGTTAAAATACCTCTGTTTTTTTCTTACAAAAGTAAAGTCAGATTATCATGGATAATATAGATGAGCAAGAAAAAATAAAACATAAACTGATGATTACTCCACCAACCCAGAGATAACCTCTTTTAACTCTTTTGATGTTTTCCTATCATATCTTTTTTTTTTTTTTTTGAGACAGAGCCTTGCTCTGTTACCCAGGCTGGAATGCGGTGGCACAATCTCGGCTCACTGCAACTTCCGCCCCCTGGGTTCAAGCAATTCTCCTGCCTCTCTCAGCCTCTCTAGTAGCTGAGATTACAGGCGTGTGCTACCACACCCGTGTAATTTTTGTATTTTTAGTAGAGATGTGGCTTTTGCCATGTTGGCCAGGCTGGTCTTGAATTCTTGACCTCAAGTGATCTGCCCGTCTTGGCCTCCCAAAATGCTGGGTTTACTGGCATGAGCCACCGCACCCAGCCTCATATCTTTTTCTAAATATGTATAGGTATATGTATAAAAATAATATGTAATATATTATGTTGGTATTTTTGCTATCAGATGTTTTTCAGAATATATGTATACATATATATGTATTTGTACATATGTCTTTCTACACCAATAAATACATTTCTAGAATATATTTTTAATGACTACATAGTCATTAAAATAGACTGTCTTCTATTGAATGAGGATACTACCCAAATTTTTAGTGAGAAGGATATTTGAACTATTTCATGTTTTAATTTTATAGAAACATTTCAGCAAATATCTTTAAGACTATATCTTTTTTCAGACCTTTTTACTTCATAATTTCTAGCAGTAACAGCTCACATCTTTCATTATGTCCTTGGGATAAATTCTAGCGGTAGCGTGGCAGGGTCAGAAAAGAAATGCATTTTTTACTGCAGTAATCTTTACCTTTTGTTCAATTCCTTTCTTGAAATTCCACTTACTGCTAACAAAAAACATCTGTGGGAACCAAAGCAGAAATGAGTGTTATGTCTTAATGTTGCTGAGTCCCTAGTACAGTGCTAGTGTTCCAATTAATCACATTAAAGTGATATTTCTCTGACCAGGCTCACACCTGTAATCTTAGCACTTAGAGAGGCTGAGGTGCGTAGATCGCTTGAGCACAGGAGTTTGAGACCAGAATGGGCAACATGACAAAACCCTGTCTATACTAACAATACAAAAATTAGCCAGGCATGGTAGCATGCACCTGTAGTCCCAGCTACTGGGGAGGTCAAAAGATCGTTTGAGCCCAGGAGACTGAGGCTGCAGTGAGCTATAATTGCCACTGCACTTCAGCTTGGGTGACAGAGCCAGACTCTGTCTCAAAAAAATTTAACAAATAAATAAATAAATAATAAAATAAAGTGGTATCTCTTCTGGCTTCAGTAGCAACAATAAAAACAACTATTATTATTGTCATTGTTGTTGCTATCTTTCGTCCTGTTCTCCTGCTCTGAGATCCCCTCCACTTGGGCTCACTTAGGAGGAATGGGCCATTTGCCAGAAGCTCCATGGACTTCGCCTGGAGCAGAGCACAGAGTTTCTGGCACATTCACTGTCTGAGAAGCTGAGGCTGAGCTTCGCCTGACCCCTCAGAGCCCCTCAACTCTAGACAATAGGTCTTCTGTACTGTGTGCTGAGTGACACCTGCAAGAGGCTGGTGTTCGTTGTTATGTCTTTTCCTGGCAGGCTTATCTATTGAGTTTGGCTTCTGCTGACTGAAGTGAGGGAAACTGACCTAGTTGAAGAGAGCAGCTTGACAGAAAAGTCTTAGTGTTGCCATGTGGCCTGAGGGCTCCATGTGAACCTGTCAAAATAAATATATATGAATTAATCATCTCAATCCTAAACAAGTCCCAGCATTGAGCACAGTACACGGCACAGAGTACAGGTACTCTGCAAGTGTTTGCTAAGTTAAAACATGATGGCAGATGAGGAGGGTATTAATTATCTCTTGCCTTATCTTGCTGTAGATTGTATGTCACACACGCAGCGTCAGGTATTTATGTCTTCAGGAGTCCTCTCACAAGTGAGCTGGAGGATCCTACCCGATGTGTAGGGTTAAATACACATCTATTCTTCAACTTTTGGACAAAGACCAAAATGCATGGGTCTAACAAGTGCCACTAAGCTGATAATAAAGAAGAAGATTGACCTGCCCACCATAAATCAAGGGTGAACATATAATAAAAATATTTTCAGACATGCATGGCCTCCACAAATAGTCACTTCCCAAACAGCTCTTCTTGGGAAGATACTAGAGGATGCACTTCCCTAAAAATAGGGGTGGGGTGGGGGCAGAGGGAATAAACTAAACCATGGAATCCAGGATCCTGGTATTTAACTCAAGAGAAAAGCTCAGAGTATTCTTAAGATGATAGCAAAAGAAAGACCAGAATAATAGCAGCACTGCTGACTTACAGAGCAACCCATCTGGACTATGGGAGGAAGACGAAGCATCTCCAAGAGGGATATACTGCCCCCCCCCTCAAAAAAACATGAAACTCTTTAGTTACATGGTAGATTTGACTTCATTAGGAGTTTTATAGCCCTATGTGAGAATTTGGGATTAATTAATTGTAGGTACACAAAACCAAGCAAAGGAAAAATAGGAAAAAATGTTCACGAAAGGAAAACTAACCACAGTACATTACGTGGCTCATCTGTGAACAATATTTTCATAGATATTATCATGTGAATAGTAAATACTGAATTAACAAAAAGTTGATATATGTGAGTGAATAGGGGAAGGGAAGTGTTATGTTGTGGAGAAATATAGGAAGAGCAAAATAGAGGTGATGAAGAGAGATAAATTTTATCCTCCACTATAGAGTAACAAAAGAGAAATGTCTACAATTAAAAAATCCAGAACTAGCAGTATAACCATATTATTTAAAGAAAGAAAGGTCAATTCCAAAGAAACTGCTTAAAAGGTTGAGAGTTGTTGCGTTTGGGGAGAGCAACCTAAAAGTAGGAAGGAGTAGAGCAGGCATTGCTACTTTTTGAGACGATTTTTACTTTTTTAAACTATGTACATATATTATTTTTCAATTAAATTAATAGAAGTATTAGAGGGTGTATAACTAGGGGAACTGATGCCCACTTCTTCTCTTGGGGTTTTGATAGCTAAGTCAGTGTCTTTTTAAAATCACGTTCCTCACAGTTCTTTCAGGGACAGTCAGAAAAAGAAAGGGGGTGACGGAGAGACTGGGGTTCTTTGACTCTTCTATCAGTTTTATATGTTGAGGTTCCTGGTGAAATTTCATTTGAATTAAAGGGTCAATTGCTTAAAATTTTTTGTTTTGAATTTTGAAAGCACAGATGTAGACCTAACTTTCTGGGAACTAGATTTCTCTTGGTGGCCCAGTGAGTCAGTGCGCCACATCCAGAGCCTCTCTTACACAGCGCCAGGCATTATCCTTCATGCACCACCATGGCCTGGAGCTTTTCTCTCCAAAAGGAAGAATGAATTTGTGATGTACTGTCTACATCTTTGTATTTTTTCCCTCTAGGACCAAAGGCCTGTGTCTGTGAGCTTAATGATTTGCAAGTGTGGTGTGATTCTAGGGACTTGAGGCCCTGAGCCCACAGTCTTAGCTCCAGTGCCTCCAGCTCCAACCACCTGAACTGAGCCATTATGAACACAAAGCCAGCACCACATCAACTTTACAACACACCCATAGCAATAAAAGTGAGCAAACTTTGAGTCCTTATGATTTGCCAGGCACTGCTCTAAGCACTTCCTATGCATTTACTCCTTTAATCATCACAACACTAAAGACACTGTTGCTCTCTGCATTTTACAGATGAGGAAACTGAGGCACAGAGAAGGTAGTAATCAGCCCAGAGTCACACAGCTAGCAAGTGGCAGAGCCAAGATTCGAACCCAGACAGACAGAGTCCAGAGCTCATGCTCTTAACAGCGTCCCTTTTCTGTCCCCTACTACACACACTTTCTTTATTATTATTGTTATTATTACTATTATACTTTAAGTTTTACAACGTGCAGGTTTGTTACATATGTATACATGTGCCATGTTGGTGTGCTGCACCCATTAATTCGTCATTTAGAGTTAGGTATATCTCCTGATGCTATCCCTCCCCCCTCCCCCCACCCCACAACACTCCGCGGTGTGTGATGTTCCCCTTCCTGTGTCCATGTGTTCTCATTGTTCAGTTCTCACCTATGAGTGAGAACATGCGGTGTTGGGTTTTTTGTCCTTGCGATAGTTTGCTGAGAATGATGGTTTCCAGCTTCATCCATGTCCCTACAAAGGACATGAACTCATCATTTTTTGACTACACACACTTTCATATTCCTTTTCCTTAGATGAGCCCACAAACCCTTTCACGGAGACTTTCATTGAAGTATTCTATGCCCCTTCATTCTGTCATTTGTCTGGGTGTTTTTAATTAGGCTGGAGTTTCAGTAAACAGCAGACTCACTTAAAACTGAAGCCGACAGAGAAATCCTTCGTTGACAAAATGTCTGGCACACACAAGCAAATCATGATTTGAAGTCATCAGAGGCAATTGGATACCCATGTTGTAATGGTTTGGAATTAAGGGTTTAAATCTCACACCCAAGGGCTGACACCCAGAGAAATCACTCACTAATCTCTGTGCTTGATGCTTGGGCAGGGAGGTAAGGGGCTGGGGCTTTCCTGGGAGGGTGCATAGAACGAAGAGGCCTCTCCACACAGTAGAAGCCAGAGGCCCTCCAAACCAGCCCCAGATAGAACTTTAACAGGATCAACCCAGCCACTGGGTAAAAGAACAGGGAACTGTGGATGGGCCTAGTGGCCTGGAGGGCAGGAGGAAGGCTGGAGGTAGTCCCTGCCTCCACAATCTCCTTGCACACCCTCCACTCCTCTGATACCCCACTCCAGCCTCAACAAAACTTCTTTGCATTTTTCCAACATGCAAGGCTTGCTCCTGTCTCTGAGGCTTTGCTCTTGCCTTTCCCTCTGTCTGGAATGCCCTTCCCTGCCTCCTACTCATTTGGGTATCACCTGGATGCTACCTCTTCAAAGAAGCCATCCTGATCACCGTAATTTAAAGTAGCCACATACTCCCCATGCTTATTTCTTTTTTATACCCTGTTTTTCTTAAACAAAAAACCCACAAAACCCATCATCAGGCTTATCATTAGTGGATTTTATGTATTTATTTATTTTAAATATTTATTCCTTTCAATGAAAGCAGGCACTTTGTTTTGCATAAATTTCATTACTCCCAGAGTAATGAAATCATGTTAATGTGTGGTTGAACCCCATTGAATATTTCTTGAACAAATTAATAAGTGAATGAATGGTTGGATGGTATCCACAAATTAGGCAGGTAGGGGGCTTCAATTTTTAGCCTGTGTTGTACGAAAGAGAACAAGGACTTTCTCTCTGGGGAATTATTCTTCTTGGCCTTTAGCAAGCCATCTCCTTTTCCAGCCCTCCCTCCTACCTATCTGGCATTGAAGAACTTGTTCCCATGCTCAAGGACACAGCGTGAAACCTTCCTGTTGGGAGCTCTGTGGCTTTTCTGGGAGTTTAAGGCAAGGATTCTCTCAAGGTAGAGAAAGGTCTGAGTTCCATTTAGCTCTATTGTTGGGGACCACTTGGAAGGAATTGGTGGGGAGAAAAGCCTGTCCTTTATCGTTGCCTTCTGGGGGCCTAATACCATGACAACCTGGCCTGAGCCATGAATCCTGGGCTCTCAAATTAGTGCATTCTCAACTCTCTGCATCCTGATCTTGACTAAATGCATCCTGTTCCTCTCTTTGGAGATTCCTGGCTAAGGATACCTCTATGTTGGTGAGCAGGGCCAGGCCCCTCTTGAACCAGGGGCTGAAACTTGCTCAGCTCTGTAGATGCTCCTGTCTGTGACTCTTGTCTTGATCCCTGCAATAAGAATACAGTCATGACGTTTCGGTCAATGAGGGACTGTGTATATGATGGTGGTCTCATAAGATTATAATACTGCATTTTTACTGTACTGCTTCTATGTTTAGATATGCTTAGATACACAAATACTTACCATTGTGTTACAATTGCCTACAGTATCCCATACAGCAACAAGCTGTCCAGGTTTGTAGCCTAGCAGCAATGGGCTATACCATATAACCTAGGTGTGTAGTAGGTTATACCATCTATGTGTGTGTAAGTACACTTTATGATGTGTGTAAAATGACAAAATCACATAACTACACATTTCTTAAAACAAATCCTTGTTATTAAGTGACACATGACTGTACTTATCTCTAAGTCGTTCCTACTTTGCCAGGATTATGGAGGCTATGATTGTAGGGGATCCAAACCCAGCTTCACTGGGACTTTCCACTCAGGCCTTTTCCTCTCCTCTGCTCTAGCCTCACCCCACTGTGGTGCAACCCTGTCCTAATGGATCACCAGACTGGTGAAACCTGAACAGTTGGAAGCCAAAGGAGGCACTTGATGATAAGAAGAGGGGGGTCGGTGAGCAAGTGGGGGCTTTGGAAGGGGACCTGGGGAGGGTGGAGAGGGAAGGGAGAGGCACTGGGGCCATTTATTTTCAAAGAGAGATGGATTTTAGATGTCAACTTCATTGTTTTTATCGTAGTGAAATCTTATGAAGTTGAGGTGAATGAAGTCCTGTATGCATTGTTACGCTATTTGGTTTTGATAAAAAATTGCATTGTACAAGATGTTCCCTGGCTACATAAAACCTCACTGCACAGCTAATGGTGGCAGCGAGCCACACCACAAGTTGTGCAATGCCATGGCAGGGAAAACAGAGCTGCTTCCCAGGGATTAAGGCTGGTATTTCAATTTGAACTTTAAGAAAGAGCTTGAAGGACCAAGAAAGAAAAAAAGAGAGGGGAGAAAAGGGAGAATGCAAAGATGGAATAAAGAAATATAGAAGAAAGGAATCTAGGAAAGAATGAAAAAGGAAGACAAGGAGAATGATACCATTTAATGGGGGAAATTTTTCTTTGCAAAATAGGCAAAAGGAATATGTTCTGAAAGAGAAGAAATTTTTTTGTTCCTTTTGCTACATTCTTTTCTATCTATCTTTGTTCCAAAACTTCACTATATCTGTAAGCGAACTCTTTTCTTTTCATGTTTCCACTTAATACTAGGAGCCAAAGTGTCTGTGGTGCTTTTCCCAACTTTGTAGGTAGACAAGATAGTTTAGCTATGCTCTTGTATTAGCTCCAAGCCATAGACTTTTCCCTCACATAAATCTAAACTGAAAATCTGGGTCTTTGTTTATCAGTAGCCTCCATGAGACATTAGGAGAAGGGAAGACCACTTTCTTCTCATCACTTTCCTTTCCTTTTGGCTCCTTGGAAGCAAAACGTTAAGACCTACCTAAGGCTCTTTGAGAAGAGACCTTGGAGGAAAGGTGGTATAAGTGGAAGGAGTATGAATTTGTAATCAGGGGGTAAATATCTATATTCCACACTGGGTTGTGAAAAAGTTGAAAAGCATCTGGCACATTTTAGACATTTGATAACTCTTGATTCCCTTGTTGACAACTCTTCTCTCCTTACTGAATATTGTGGGTCCTCATCTTATAAAAAACAAATTTATTTCTTAATCTTGTGCCTGAGCAATGAATGTGCAGACAGTGAAAAATCTGGTCCTGTTATGAAGAAAAACTCAATCAAGGTATCATAATTTAAACAAATGCCTTCCATTTAGTGCTGCCTCTAAGGACTATGACATGATACAGAAAGAAATCAATCCAAGTGTTGTAGAGTCCCAGGAAAACCCTAGAGAACTGTTTCCAGACCCATCGCAGGCAACAGAGCTGTGGCCGGCCAGTGTGAATAGTGGGCAATGGAGTTAAGACTTGGTGAGTTGTTCTGTTGCCACCAACAGTTGTGCAGCATCTGATGTCCTTTTGTCCTAAGCAGGTCAGCATTTGCTCAGAGAACCGTTCTAGGACTCCCAGGTTCTTCTCTCGTGAAGTCCACCACTCTGTACCCTACATTCCCACCACCCCAACCAAAGTGCACTTGCCAGATTATACAAGGCTATTGCACACACTCAGGCCTTTGTGCATCCTGCTCTCTCTGCATGCTGTTCCCTTCTTCAGCACCTTGATTTGATGAACATCTACTCATCTGCCATGACCTGAGTGTAGCCTCAACTCTTCTGTGTAGGCTTTCCTGACTGCTCTCTGGAAGAACCCACTATGCCCTTCTTTGGCCCCTAATGTATCCTCAACAGACTTCTGTCATATCTCCTGTGCCTCCTTCCATTCACCTGGCAATTTTTGGAACTTAAGGACGATGCCTGATTATGTTATTTTACTTTATTTTTGAGATGGAGTCTCGCTTTGCTGGAGTTGGAGCACAGTGGTGCAATCTTGGCTCACTGCAACCTCTACCTCCCAGGTTCCAGCGATTCTTCTGCCTCAGCCTCCCAAGTAGCTGGGATTATAGGCACATGCCACCAAGCCCAGCTACTTTTTGTTTTATTAGTAGAGTCGGGGTTTCACCATGTTGGCCAGGCTGGTCTTGAACTCCTGATGTCAGGTGATCCACCCACCTCGGCCTCCCAAAGTGCTGAGATTACAGGCATAAGTCACCACGCCTGGCCAATGTCTGATTCATTTATGTATCCTTAGTCCCTAGTGTTGTGTCAGGCATATAGAGGGGCTCAAAAATTGCTTGTTGAATGTACAAATGAATGAATGAAGTGAAAAATAGGGGTAAAGAAACTTTTAGAAAATCAACTTAAGTATCTAAAAGAGCAAGAGGTCAGTTTTAGCATTCTGAGCTATTTTACGTTTGTCATAGTTAAAAATGTATTTAAACTCTCTGTTAATGAATAACCAGCATTTTCACCTAGCAATAGTACTTGGCATATGACACTATGAATATGCAGGTTCAAGACCAGATGTGCTTTTTCGATAAATGGAACAAAAATATAAGTTTTTAAAATTATGTGGGAGTCCATTATACTCATAGGGAAGAGGGAGGGTGGGAGCAAGGAAGAAAGGATTAAAAGATGAAGGGAAAGAAAGGTAAAATTTGGGGGCAAGAAACTTTGTTAGGAGCTTTCGTATACATCATCCATTTGCTCTTCACAGAGAGCCTGTGGAGGTGGGATTATTATTATTCCATCTTACATGCAAGAAAATTCTGGCCCAGAGAATTTTTATTGCTGGTACACATTAAGATTAGAACCAAAGCATGTTTGCTTCCTGATTCCAGAGGTTGCAGAATTCTAGAAGTTGACTTGTTAAGCAGTTCTAGATCACCTAGGCTTACTCCTGGAATTTGCAGATGAGAAAACTAAAGCACAGAGACATAGGAGTCTTGCTCCACATCATCCAGCAGTTGGTGGCAGAGCTTGGGATTCAACCTCAGGCCCCAGAAGTTCAACCTTGTGAGGAGAAGATTGCAGGACAATGGTTCATGCACAGATCAGCACCTCCAAGGCCATCTCACTGCTATGTCTGGATCATGCCCAGAGTGTCTGGAGTGGCTAATGCCAGAGTTTTGGGACCAAAAAAATTGCAGAGATTTCAAAATTGTAGAAATCATGCAACTTTGGGGGACTGATTCTGGGGAAAGAGTGAGAGAAAGAGTAGCCTGCATTCTTGACTGGCCCAAGTATTTCTTTTGATATTCTTAAGTAAGTAGTTACACGCAGCCAGAGAACAGTATAGATTAAATACCATTTGAATTCATTATCCATCTCTATTTTTCACATTGGTGATAGTTGGTGAATTTTTAACAGTGCATTAGAAGATTGTGCATTTATTCTGATGAACTTGACTTCCTTCGCCATCTCCTTTTGAGTAATAAATATTATGTTAAGAATTTATGAAAAACATTTCAGTTTTTTTCATCCTGCTTTCTGAAGATTTCTTGTTGGATTTCAGAGACATGCAAACTTGAATGAACTCACTTGGTAACAGGAGCGAATGCACAGTGAGAGCTCACTCTCTCCTAGGTGCTGTTCCAAGTGCTTTACAGATATTATTTAATTTAGTGGTGGCAAGAACCCATGAACTACTTGTATTTCTTAAGTCAGTTTTATCAAGACATAATTTAAATGCAGTAAAATTCACTCTTTAGACATACAAGATGATGAGTTTTTACAAATGTATGTAGAGTCATATAGCCACACCACAACCAAAATATCAAATATTTCCATCACTCCACAACGTGCCCTTATGCACCTTTATATAATCAATCCTGTCACTGCCCCCCACCCCACCCCCTCGCCATGAACCTCCAAATAACTACTGATCTGTTTTATGGCTGTTTCTAGAATGTCATATAAATGGAATTGTATAGTATGTAGCCTTTTGTTCTGGCTTCTTCCACTCAGCCTAATGCTTTTGAGATTCATCCATGATGTGAATTACTTACTTTCACAATCCTACTTTATATATGAGGAAACTAAATCCCAGGCTAGTTAAGTGACTCCTTCAAGCTGAAAAGTAATGGAGTCAGAACGCAAACCCAGCCAGACTGATTCTAGTGTCTGTGCTTTTGTTCAACTCCCTACATCTCTGTACGTGCAGCAGGGCTCCTGGCCCAAGCCTAGCCCTTGTCATAACATGCTGAATGGACTGGTCTTGACTAAATGCTTCATTTGGATGTTTCCCACACTGTGCAATCATAATACTAATTTTACATGTGGATGTGAAATCCTTACATGTTGTGTAAAAAATATGAGCTGCTGCTTATTTATTTATTTTTTTTCCATGTTCAGGATTGATCCAGAATATGTTCCAGCAAAAACTACAGCAGAGTAACTTTGACAAGAAAAATGTTTACTTGCTACCTAAGGAGAGTCTCTGTCTCCTGACCTCTGAATTTCGAAATCCTCAGCTCTGGCTGCCACACAGTGGGAACTGAATGAGCATTTACTGAATGGCGAATCCTAGTTCAGTCACTTGACTAGCTGGGTGACCTTGAGCAAGTAACTTAGCTTCTTGAAGCCTCAGTCTCCTTATCTATAAAATGGGACTCAAAGGCTGAGTTGAGTATTAAATGAAATAATACACGTAAAGCACAGTGCCAAAAATCTGGTAATAACTCCATCAGTATAAGGCCACCTTATTTGCCTTCTTTCACAATTGTCACCAGAATTGAATTAAAATTCAGATGTGATCATGTCTTGAAATGTAGAAAGAGTTATGAAAATGTAAGACTTATTAAGTTCACTTATGGAACATTTTTTGACCACCTACTCTGTGCTATGCCTTGGACTAGGCTAGAGATACAACAGTAAACACCCTGACTAACGGAGATTATACTGCTATCTTGAAATTTTGCCTATTCCCAAAAGCCCCCAGCATATTAATTTTGTTAAATATATATACCCTTATTATATATATTATCCTTATTATATATATAAAACATATATATCCTCATTATATATATATATATAGGTGTCAACTACTGTGTTGAGAGCTCATTATGTATATGTTTCTTTATTTAACCCTCAAAATAGTTCAGTGAGGCTCCAGAATTCCAAGTGAGAAAAATGAGGCTCCGAGCATTGAGTGAACTTGCAAGTAAATGATTGAGATGGAATTCAGAACCAAAGCCTAAGCTTTAAACTGCTTTATTCAGTGGCCTTTGGTTATCTCATATTCACTAGAAATTGGAAAGATCTGTCAGGAGGCCTGCCATGATGCACAAGTCCTGGATGCCCTGCAGCCTTCACTGTCTATGTGAATGGTACCCCCAGACTTGTGCAGGGCACCTCATGGAGCCCTGGCTGCCAAGATGAAGGCAAGGGCTGTCTGTGGCAAACTCATCATCAAAAAGGATGTGCTTGACACATACTTGGTCCTCAACAAATAGTTGTCAAATTTTTTAAAATGAGCTTGGCTTTTGGCTGATTCAAGCACTCACCTAAGAGTTTATAGTCTGAAACAAAGACATCTACACTAGAGAGAAGGAAAAACACACAATCACTAATGAGAGGCAAGATCCTTCATACCGCTGAGCTCACCAGCCTATCATTTCTGCCTGTGCAAAGAGCTCTTGATGCTGCGTTTGAGATGAAGGGGAAGGTACAAAAATCATGAGACTTCCTCTTAGTCAAGAGAGGCTTTGTGGAGGAGATATGCTTCCCAGAAGGCTGTGGGAGTTGAAACTGTGAGGTGCCAATGAAGCTAGAAAACTCTTTCAATGCAGAAAATGCAGCAGAAGCTCATGGTTACATAAACACAGTGGGAAGTAATATGGCAATTATAATCTGGCATTTATAAAAGAAGAATCATGCCCTAGCACAGTGGCATACGCCTGTAGTCCCAGCTGCTTGGGAGGCCAAGGCAGGAAGATTGCTTGAGCCCAGGAGTTCAAGGCCAGCTTGGGCAACATAGTGAGACCCTATCTCTAAAAAAATAAAGATTTCTTTATAAAGAGGAGGCCTCTCCTTTTTAAGAGGAAGAACAAAGGAGAGTCACTCTGCTTTTCCTCAAATGACCTCTTCATTCCACTCTGCACAAGTAAACATCCCTTTTATGTTTATTCGTTTATTACTTAAGACAGGGGCTTCTGAACGCTCTTAGTTAAAGGTATACTCTGTGTCTTAGTAAACTTCCCAGTGTCTTAAGCTAAAAAAAATTCTCACAGTTATATTAAGTAGTTAGTTTCATATAACTTCATAACATTTATGTGCTAACAAATTAGTAGATACTAAAAATAACACATATACATGGAAAAATATTTAATTATTAAATAACTACAATTACAAATCAGATATGTGTGCCTTTTGTGCACAAGCAACTTCTCCAATCTTGGAATCAGATTGGGTGCCCTATTCCACAATGACTCTTACAAAACTGAGAGTATCATACTACATGAGCTACTCCAAATACAGGGGAACAACAAGGATGGAAAAAATTGTCTTGACTTAACATCAGGAGGCAGGTGGTTGCAGGCATAAGTCCAGCACCTCCATCATGCCAACATGATTCTCTTGATCTTTTCCTCTTGTTTACAAGATGACAGTCATGCTCCCAAATACCAAGTGCATACATAAGGCAGGAAGGAGTGGGGGAAAGGTAGTGCCAGACCTATGTGATCTCTTTTAATGAGAAGGAAAAAAGCTTTTCAGAGACTGCCTTCCATCCGAGCAGATGTCCAGTTACAGTCATGCACTGCATAACAATGTTTCAGTCAGCAATGATCCACATATACAACAATGGTCCCATAAGATTATAATACTGTATTCGTACTGTACTTTTTCTATGTTTGGAAACACAAATATTATACTTACCATGGTGTTAGAATTGCCTACAGTACTCAGTACAGTAACATGTTTTCCAAGTTTGTAGCCTAGGAACGATAGGATGTACCATATAGCCTGGGTGTGTAGTGAGCTATGCCATCTATGTCTGTGTAAGCTCACTTTATGATGTTTGCACAATGATGCATTTCTCAGAATGTATCCCTGTTGTTAAGCAATGCATGAATGTATATCTCATGGGCCAGGAACTGTGTCATATGTCAATTCTTGGCTGCAAGGAAGGCTGAGATAGTGAACATTCAGCTGAGCAAAAAGTGCTCCAAGTCAGAGTTCAGTAGCAAGGAAGGAGAAAGTGGATACTGGGTAAATAAATAGTGTATGCTATAGAGTCACGTTTACTTGCACAAAGATGAATCAGACACTATTAATTCCTTCTCTCAATAACCTCAAGTCTAGCCTGAAGACAAATACGAACTTCTTGGAAAAGTAATTACTATGTGATAGAATAAACTGGAATATATTGCTGTGGGAAGGTACTTAATTTGCTTGCGGGTGGGGGCGATCATAGAGAGAGAGAGTTCTAGGAAGGAACAGACCACATTGCATTCTGGCAGAGGAACAGCTAGCACAGAGGTTCAGAGATGTGAAGATGTGCTATTCAAACAGTTGAATAGCACGTGAACTAGCGTCTAGAGCACAGGATGGGTAGTAGGAGAATGGGGATGGCAGGAAATGATACCAAATAGGTCATGGAGTCAGCTAGGGCTCTATGTGCCCACCAGATCTTTGGGGAATAGCACAGGAAGGGCAGTGGACATCAACTACATTTTTTTTTCCCTTCGGCCCTCCATCTGTTTCTTTGGGGAAATGCTCTTTCACACTCTACAAGACTGCCAATCACATGGCCCAACTTTCCATTTTCTTTGTGCGGACCCCTGACTCACGCAGAACTAATCAGAGTCCTTTACAGAAATTGATATGGTTACTGAAAAAGAGACCCTGTCCTAAGGAAGACATCCCTGGAGCTGCCAGTGGCTGTATTTTCCTCCTTCAGAGAGAGCTTGCCTGAAAAAAGGAGGAAAAGAAAGGTGGGTTGGGGAGGAGAGAGTAGAGAAGAGAACTAGTGAAATAATTCTAACATCCTGGATCCATCTTACCTAAAATCATCTCTACTCCTTAAGCTAGTAATATTTCTGTTTTTAGTTACACTAGTTTAAGTTGGCTCCCTATCAGTCACATTCGGAAGAGTCTTGGCAGAGGGGTTAGGATCTGGAAACAGGATGATCAATCAGTAGCTCTCAAAGCATTCCCTTCTTCTACCTGGCTACGGGCTAGGCCTGCCCTGGCTTCTGGGGAGAGGAGAGAGATGAGTTTTCCACTGTACCCACCTCAATCTCATGCACAGTCTCTGAGAGAGGTGCTGATTCTGATCCAGCTGGCTGGATGGCACCCACTTCCTGTCCTGCAATTGTCGGCTGCCTTCCCAGGCTGTTATCTGACTCCACTATCAGCCAGCGACATCCAGGAACACATTGGACTTCTAGGAAAAATGATGTTTTACAAGAGCAAATGCATGTGGCCAGAGCTGATGGTAACCCTAGCTGCACAATGAAGCCCTGGACGTTATTCATGGCCTCTGGTGTTCAGGAGTCTGGCATGAGCTCCAGTGGTCAAGATAACCAGCATTTGTGAGGTGGTAACTCAAATCCTTCGAGACTGTAGGGCTGACAGAGTCTTTGCTTTGAAAGAGAATCATCTCCAGGTGTTAGTGTTTCTTACATCTCAGTCCAGCTGTGTGAGCCTGGGCAAGTTGCTTCACCTCTCTAAGATTCCAACTCTCAATTTTAAATAGGCATGATCACAGTGATTGCTACCATGTATTGAGTGCTTACAATGTACCAGGCATGCTAAGTGCTGTACATGTAGTCACCTTCCTATCAGGGGATATATCTGCAGGGAGTGTGCCCAGTACAGTGGCTGGCATATTATGAAACTTTAATCTGGGTTTTTTATTGTTATTACCCATGTTACCATGAAGAGCATAAACTTCAATCCAGTCCTTTAATGGGTGAGAAAACTAATACTGAGAAGCAGTGAATAACTTGCCTAAAATCATGCAGCATAATCAGTGACAGAGCAAGATCCAGAACCCAAGCCTCATCCAAATTGAGGGACATACACACAGCAGCAAAGATTGTAAGGTATCTACAAATTATTTAATGTAGGATATGCATAACTTCTATGAAGACAACTTTAACATTCTAATGGAAAACATAAAAATGATCTGAATAAATGGAAATATTCCATATTCTTGAATGGGCAACCTTGTATCTTAATGGTAATAGTTATTCCCATTTTAATCTATAAATTAAAGGCTGTCAGATTCCAGCTGGGCTTTTTGAAGAACTTGAAACATGTATTCCAAAATGTTGGAGGAAGAGAGATCCATATTAATTAAGTCAAGTTTAGAAAAGAAGAAGGAGAGTATTGCCTTACCCCTCATTGAGAAGAATTACAAACTGGTAGTAATGATAAATAGTTTGATATTGGTACCAAAGCAGAGAAATAGATTCATGAAACAGGCAGGAGAGGCAAGAGTCAGACCCATAGATAACATGGAGCCTAATATACGGCATAAGGGGAGATTGCAATTTTATGAGGAAAAGCCAGATTGTTTAGAGATGGAGTAGGGGAAAGTGATTCACCATGTGGAGAAAATTAGAACAGTATCCCTATCTAAGGAGACTCCAGAAAAATTAAAGATCTAAATACGAAAGATAAAACATCAAGTTATTAGGGAAAAAATCTTTGCAATCTAGGACCAGGAAAAGAGTTTATGAACAAAAGTATGAACTTCTTTTTAACAAAGGGCATTACAGACAAAGTTAATAGGCAGCTGATAGGCAAGATAAAGATTCTTTCAATATCTAAAATGGAAAAGGTATAAATGATGTCCTTGTGATTCTACCATAAGAAAAGAGAAGTTCCTACAGGAACATAATTTGTTATGAACAATTACAAAAGAAATTCAAAAGTTTCTAGAGAAGTAAAGAAATGCTCAAAATCATTAATAGTCAATAAATGAAAGTTAAAGCAGTAAGATATCGCTTTAAACTGAATAGACTGAAAAAATTAGAAAACTGTGTAATAGAAGTGTTGGTTGGGTAGGAACCTACATGCACAGATACTGATATACACTGATGAGAGTGCAAACTGATGTAACATTCTAAAGAAAATATGGATTATTTAATGAAATTAAGAATGTGCATTCCCTTATGGCTAAATAATCCCCCCTTTCTCCTTCCTTTCTAGTAGAGAATAGTAATTACCATTCTATTCTCTAGTTCTATGAGCTCAACTTTTTAAGCTTCCACATATGAGTGATAATATGCGGTATTTACCTTTCTGCTCCTTGGCTTATTTCACTTAGCATAACGTCCTCGTCCTTCAAGCTCAACAGTGTTCACTGAGCATAACGTCCTTCAAGCTCACCAAATAAAATTTTGTTCTTTTACATGGCTAAATAGTATTCCACTGTGTATATATACCACATTTTTAAATCCATTCACCTGTTGAAACTTATGTTGATTCCATATCTTGGCTATTGTGAATAATGCTGCAATTAAGATGGGAGTGCAGATATCTCTTGGACATGCTGATTTTCTGTCCTTTGGGTGTATACTCAATAGTGGGATTGTTCAATCATACAATAGTTTTATTTTTAATTTGTGAAGAGCCTCTATACTGTTTTCCATAACAAGTATACTAAATTACATTTCCAGCAGCATTGTAAGAGTTCCCCTTTCTCTATATCCTCACCAGTATTTGTTTTTTTTTTTTTGTCTTTTTGATAACAGCCATTCTAACGGGGGTTAGATGATATTTCATTGTGGTTTTGATTTGCATTTTCCTGATGATTGGTAATGTGGAGCATTTTTTCCATATACCTGTTGGCCATTTGTATGTCTTCTCTGAATGACATTTATTTTGCTCATCTGCTCATTTTTAATAGGATTATTTGTTTTTTGCTATTGAGTTTTTTGAATTCCTTGTATATTCAAGTTATTAATTCCTTTTCAGATAAAGAGTTTGCAATTATTTTCTCCCATTCTGCTGGTTGTCTCTTCAATATTTTGATTGTTTCCTTTGCTGTGCAGAAGATTTTTAGTTTAATATAATCCAATTTGTCTATTTTTGCTTTTTTGTTTGTGTTTTTGAGGTCTTCTTTATATAATCTTTGCCCAGTCCAATGTCCTGAAGGATTTTCCTCACATTTTCTTCTAGTAGTTTCATAGTTTGGGGGTCCTACATTTCAGTCTTTAATCCACTTTGATTTTATTTTTGTGTATGATGAGTGATAGGGATCTAGCTTCATTGTTCTAAATATAGATATTCAGTTTTCCCAGCAGCATTAATTGAAGAGATCGTTGCTTCTCCAATGAATGTTCTTGGAACTTTTGTCAAAAATTAGTTAGCTATAAATATATTGATTTATTTCTGTTCTCTATTCTGTTTCATTGGTCTATGTGTAATTTTTATGCTAGTATCATGCTGTTTTGATTACTATAGCTTTGTAGTTTATTTTGAAGTCTGACAGTGTAATGTCTTCAGCTTTGTTCTTTTTACCTAGGATTGCTTTGACTGGGGTCTTTTGTGGTTCCATATGAATTTTAGAATTTTTAAAAATTTCTATGAAGAATTTCATTGGTATTTTGATAGAAATTACATTGAGTATGTAGATATTGCTTTTGTTAGTATAGTCGTTTTCACAATACTGCTTCTTCCAATCTATGAACATGGAATGTTTCCCATTTTATTGTATCCTCTTTCATTTCTTTCATAGTGTTTTATAGTTTTCTTTATATAGATCTTTCACCAACTTAGTTAAATTTATTTCTAGGTATTTTATTTTTCTGTAGCTATTGTAAATGGGATTGCTTTATTGATTGCTTTTTTATCTACTTTGTTGTTGGTGTATAGAAACACTACTGATTTTTATATGTTGATTCTGTATTCTGTAACTTTACTGATCATTTATTAGGTCTAAGAGTTTTTCATGGAACTTTTAGGGTTTTCTGTATTTAAGATCATGTCATCTGTAAACAGGGACAATTTGACTTCATCTTTTCCAATTTGGATGCCCTTTATTTCTTTCTTTTGCCTAATTGCTCTAGCTAGGATTTTCAGTACTATGCTGAATAAAAGTAATGAGAGTTGGCATCCTTGTCTTGTTCCAGATCTCAGAGGGAAAGCTTTCAACTTTTCTCTATTAAGTATGATGTTGTCTGTGGGCTTGTCATATATGGCCTTTCTTGTGCTGAGTTATGTTTGTTCTATACTTAACTTGTTGAGAGTTTTTATCATAAAGGGATATTGAATATTGTCAAATGCTTTTTCTGCATCTGTTGAGATTATCATGTTTTTTGTCCTTCATTCTGTTGATGTGAGGTATCATGTTTATTGATTTGTGTATGTTGGACCATCCTTGCATCTCTGATATAAATCTCATTTGATCATGGTAAATGATCTTTTTAATATGCAGGTGAATTTGGTTTGCTAATATCTTGTTGAGGATTTTTGCATTTAAGTTCATCAGATAATTTGGTCTATAGTTTTCTTTTTTTGTTGTGATCTTGTCTGCTTTTGATATTAGGCTAATGCTGCCCTCATAAAAGAGTTTCAGAGAATTTCCTCCTCTTCAATTTCCTGAAAGAGTTTGAGAAGAATTGACATTAGTTCTTTAAATGTTTGGTAGAATTCAAGAGTAAAGTCATCAAGCCCTGGGCTTTTCTTTGATGGAATACTTTTTTGTTACAGATTTAATCTTATTACTTGTAATTGTTCTATTCTGTTTTATATTTCTTCCTGGTCCAATCTTGGTAGGTTGTGAGTGCCCAGGAATTTATCCATTTCTGCTAAGTTTTCTAATTTGTTGGTGTATAGTTATTCATTATAGTCTCCAGTGATCCTTTGTATTTCTATGATATCAGCTGTAATATCTCCTTTTTCATTTTCGATTTTATTTATTTGGATCTTTTCTCTTTTTTCTTCTGTTAAGCTAATGTTTGTGGGATTGTATTTGTCTTCTCAAAATACCAATGTTTTGTTTAGTTGATCTTTGGTAATTTTTTAGTCTCAATCTCATTTCTTTCTGCTCTGATATTCTTTCTTTCCTTTTGCTAAATTTGGATTTGGTTTGTTCTTACTTTTCTAGTCCTTGAGATGCATTATTAGTTTGCTTATTTAAAATCTTTCTACTTTTTAAATGTAGGCATTTATTGCTATAAAATTTATCTTAATACTGTTTTGCTGTATCCCATAGGTTTGGGTATGTTGTGTTTCTATTTTTATTTATTTCAATAAATTTTTAAATTTCTTTTTAAATTTATTTCTTGACCCATTGATTGTTCAGGAGCATGCTGTTGAATTTCCCTGTATTCATACAATTTCAAAAATTCCTCTTGTTAATGATTTCTAGCTTTATTCTATTGTAGTAGGACAAAAATATTTGATATAATTTCAATTTTAAAAAATTTGTTGAGACTTGTTTTGTGGTCTAACATGTGATCTCTCTTAGAGAATGCTCCATGTGCTGATGAAAAAAATGTGTATTCTATAGCTTTTGGATAAAATGTCCTGTAAATCTCTGTTAGGTTCATTTGGTCTAAACTATAGTTTAAATTCAATGTTTCCTTATTAATTTTCTGTCTAAATAACCTGTCTAAAGCTGCAAGTGGGATGTTGAAGCTTCCAACTAATATTGTCTTGGGCTCTCCTTAGATCCAATAATATTTGCCTTATGTATCTTGTTACATTGGTATAGGGTAAATATATACTTACTATTGCTATATCCTCTTGTTGAATTGATCATTTTATGATTATATAATGAGTGTCTGTTTTGACAATTTTTTACTTGAAGTCTGATTTATCTGATATAAGTATAGCTGCTTCTGCTCATTTTTGGTTTCCATTTGCATGGATTATCCTTTTGTATCCTTCCACTTTCTGTCTATTTGTGTGTTTACAGATGAAGTGAGTTTCTTGTAGGCAGTATAGAGCTGGGCTATATATTTTATCCATTCAGGCATTCTATATATATTTTAGTGCATACTTTAATCCATTTATTAATATTAATACATTCAAGATTATTGTTGATAGTTGAGGACTTATTCCTGTCATTTTGTTAGTCGTTTGCTGGTTATTTGTATTCCTCTGTTCTTTCCTACTGTCATTGTTTATTGCTATAGTTTGGACTTTTTCTGTTGTGATATGTTTTGCTTCTTTTCTCTTTCTCCTTTGTGTATTTGCTCTGTAGAGTTTTATACTTTTGCATGTTTTCATCATAGTGATTATATCTTTTCACTTCCAGATGTAGGATTCTCTAGAGCATTTCTTTTAAGGCAGGTCTAGTGTTGATGAATTCCTTCAGTTTTTGCATGTCTAGGAAAGATTCTTTCTCCTTCAATTCTCAAGGATAGCTTTGCTGGGTATAGTTTTTGGTTGACAAGTTACTTCTTTCAGTACTTTGAATGTGTCATGTAATTCTCTCCTTGTCTGTAAGTTTTTTTGCAGACAAATAGGCTCATAATTTAATGGAGATTCCCTTATATGTGAATTGATGCTCTTCTTTTGCTATTTTTAGAATTCTTTATTTGTCTTTGATTTTTGACAATTTGATTATACTGTGTCTCAAAGAGGACTTTTTGGATTGATCTTATTTGGGAACCTTTGAGTTTTCTTGGATCTGGATGTTCATAAATCTTTCCAGACTTTAGGAAGTTTTTAGCTATTATTTTATTAAATAGTTTTCTAAGCCTTTTCCATTCTCTTCTTCTGCTGGGACACAAATATTATAAAAATTTTTTCATTTAGTAGTGTTCCACATGGCTTGGAGACATTCTTCACTCTTTTTCATTCTTTTTTCTTTTTCTCTGACTGGTAAATTTTAAACGACCTATCTTCAAGTTCAGAGATTCTTCTGCTTGATCAAGTCTGCTATTTAAACTCTCTATTGTATTTCATTTTATTCATTCAGTTCCTCAGCCACAGAACTTCTGTTTGGTTCTTTTTTTATAATTTATACCTCTTTGTTGAATTTATTGTTCATGTCATGAATTGTTTTACTTATATCATTAAATTGTCTGGTTTTTTTTCCCTGTATCTCATTTATCTTCCTTGAGATCATGCATTTGAATTCCTTTTCTGTCAGTTAGTTGATTTTCCTTCTATTGAGGTCTGGTACATAGCTATTATCTTCCTATAGTAGTGTCATATTTCCTTGTTTTTCGTGTTTCTTGTGTTCCTATGTTGATGTCTGTGCATCTGATGGAATAATCACCACTTCTAAACTTTACAGTCTTTTGTAGAGAAACAATTCCACTTGCAGATGTGTTGTAGTGTGCTGGTTGGGAAAGGTGTGATGACTTTGTTTCCAGATGAATACAGTGATATAGTCTTTATGTAGCTTCTTCAGCTATGTTCAATGTCAGCCATAACTGTGGACACTTCAGTGGCCTAGGTTGTAAAAGTCTGTGTCAGTAGTAGTAGCAGCAGCAGCAGCAGCATAGGTTGTTAATGTCCTTGGTGTCAAGGGCTTTTGGTTTTCTCTTATTCTCTTTTTTCCCACAATGGAGAGACTTAGCCAAGGGGATCCCTATTGGTGTCAGGTCTGACACGGTCTACAGACAGCCTCAATAGTACTGGGTTCCAGATGCAAGTGCCTGCAGTTGCTGTGGGGCCAGGGTCCTAGGCTCAGAGTCCCATGAATCCATTGTGGCACCTGGATCTTGAGGTGAAGGTTTGCCCTCTGTGGCAGATTTGGATGTAGGTTGCCCACTAAGCCA
This sequence comes from Pongo abelii, assembly GCF_028885655.2. Classification (NCBI taxonomy): domain Eukaryota; kingdom Metazoa; phylum Chordata; class Mammalia; order Primates; family Hominidae; genus Pongo; species Pongo abelii. The sequence goes on along the minus strand of NC_071994.2, from coordinate 32,454,348 downwards.
AGATCTGTGATTCAGAGGACCACTCCTTTGCCTGCCCCACCCCCCTCCACCCAGCAGCTTGAGTCTAGAGGGCTGGTTTATAAATGCCCTTCGACCTTTAGAGGGCAGAGCACAACACTGGCCTGACTCTGGGAAGGAAGGCGTCCTCTGGAGGTTTTGGACCTGGGTATCAGAGTATGACTGCTTTGAGAACCTGAGCCAATAGAGCTCAGTGGCAGCTTGGGTCCTAAGGGATGTAGCACCATATAGTAGTGACTCTAGACCCTGGGATATTGGGGTTTGGCGACATCCCAGACTCTGTGAGGCCATATGCAGTACTAGCAACTACCCTAGAATGGTGGAGTACAGCTATTGTTCAGGCCCTGGGGAGCAGGGAACAGCACAGAGGTGACTCCACTTCCCAGGAAGAGGGATGTCTCAGCAGCTCAGACTCTAGAAGGCTGGTCCAGCTCCAGGACATCTGTATACTAGAGTTGTTTGTCCTGTAGGGCAGTTGTCTCATCTCAGCCACTGCTCCGTTCTCCTGTTATGTGGGGGTACTACATCAGCTCAGTCCTGGAATGCACAACTGCTCAGCTCAGCCAGGACACTGACTCCCCAAGGGGCAGTGTACTGCTTCAGCTTAAGCCTGGACAGCCCAGGCACCATTGCCTGGGATGCAGGGCACTACTTCAACTTAGGCATCAGGAAGGCATGACTGCTTTGAGTGACCAAGGTACTTGTTTCTCAGGAGGCAGGGTACCACTTCAGCCCCATACTGAAGGGGCAGGCAGAGGGGTAGGTGGAGTGGCTGGACATTTGCTTGGCCTTATGAGGAATGATGTAACAGCTGCTTGCCGCTACCTGGAGAATGTCAGCCACCAGGCTGGGTGGTTTTGTGGTAGCTTAGCCTGGGGGTGAAGGAGAGCCATGGCTAATCACCCGCAGAGCAAGACACACTTCAGCCTTAGTTCCAGCTCTAAGATGGAGAAGCACAGTAGCCATATGGGCCATAAGGGAAAGGGGCCAGTGTCAGCTCCTTCTCTAGGGAGAACAGAGATATGTGGCCTCCAGGCATCCCCCTCAGCTGGCTTAGTGCTTGTGAGGAATGCAGGGAACCTGGTGGTGAGGTCTGTAGATATCCAAGGTGTTCACTGGGGCTTCTGGGATCCTTTTGGTTACATCTTTGTTGTAGGGAAAAGTTCCCCCGGTTTCCAACTGATCTTGGTTGAGAGACAGGGTGGTGGAGGCCCAGCGTTTCCTTAGTTTGATGGGATATGAAATTCTTGATTCAAATATCTTTACCTTAAGAATGCTGAATATAGTCCCCTAATCTCTTCAGGCTTATAGGGTTTCTACTGAAAGTTCTGCTGTTAGCCTGATAGGGTTCCCTTTGTAGGTAACCTGTCCCTTCTATAGTTGCCTTTAACATTTTTTCTTCATTTTGATCTTAGAGCATCTGATGACTATGTGTCTTAGGGACAGTCATCTTGTATAGTGTCTTGCAGGGATTCTCTGCATTTCCTGAATTTAAATGTTGGCCTCTCTAGTGAGGTTGGGGAAATTTTCATGGATGATATTCTCAAACATGTTTTCCAAATTGTTAGTTTTCTCTCCCTCACTTTCAGGGATGCCAATGAGCTATAGATTTGGTCTCTTTACATAATCCTATATTTCTCAGAGATTTATTTCATTTTTCATTCTTTTTTTCCTTCATTTTTTGTCTGACTGAGGTATTTTGGAGAACCAGTCTTTGAGCCCTGAGATTCTTTCCTCAGCTTGATCAATTCTGCTGTTAATACTTGCAATTATATTATGAAATTCATAAAGTGAGTTGTTCAGCTCTATCAGATCAGTTTGGTTTTTTTTCTTAAAATGGCCATTTTATCTTTCATTTCCTGTATTCTTTTATTGTATTTCTTAGATTCCTTGGATTGAGTTTTGACTGTCTCCTGAATCTCAATGATCTTAATTCCTACCCATATTGTGACTTCTATTTCTGTCATTACAGCAACTTAAGCCTGGTTAAGAATCATTGCTGGGAAACTAGTGTGGTTGTTTAGAGATAAGCAGACACTCTGGCAGGCGGGCATGGTGTCTCACGCCTGTAATCCCAGCACTTTGGGAGGCCGAGGAGGGCAGATCATGAGGTCAAGAGATCGAGACCATCCTGGCTAACACGGTGAAACACTACCTCTACTAAAAATACAAAAAATTAGCCAGGCATGGTGGCAGTCGCCTGTAGTCCCAGCCACTTGGGAAGCTGAGGCAGGAGAATTGCTTGAACCTGGGAGGTGGAGGTTGCAGTGAGCTGAGATCACGCCACTGCACTCCAGCCTGGGTGACAGAGTAAGACTCCATCTCAGAAAAAAAAAAAAGAAAAAGAAGAAGACACTCTGGCTTTTTGAGTTGCCAGAGTTCTCATACTGGTTATTTCTCATCTTTGTGAACTGATGTTCTTTGAAGTTGCTGTCCTTTGGATGAATTTTTGGCTTTTATCTTTTTTGATGCTCTTGAGGGTTTAATTGTAGTATAAGATGGCTTCAGTCAACTGACTTCATTTCTGGAAGATTTTAGGGGGCCAAGGCTCAGCTCAGCACTCCTCGGCTGTATGTTCTAACTCTGGGGCCAGCACTGTGCTCCCGGCTTTGGTCTCTGGTTAAAAACCTGCTGTGCTTGAGACGCCAAAGTGTTCCCGGTCTGCAGCCACTGCACTCTCATGAGTGGTGCTGGCCAAAGTGCTTCACTGGGCCAGTGGCAGTGGGGTCCGTGCTTGCTCGTGTGTGCAAGCAGCTGTGGCAGCATGGCAGGGTACATATGTGTCAGCTAGGGTGGGGTACTGGTGGGAGCACAGCTGCAGTGTTCCTGCCCCCCCAGAATAACTGTTTAAAACCAGATTTTGCCAACCCTCAGGAGAAATAACAGTAGAAATTGGCCCACTGGGTAATTAGAAAATGAAAATGGGGAATGTGATCTGGCTTCAGAGATGAAAAACAGTTGAGTTGGGCCCTCAGGAACCTGTGTTGGAGCTGTCACTAGTAGCAGAATAAAGTTCCTGCCAGGTTTTGGCTCCATTTCAAGGTAAAAGATGAGGAACCTGGAGACGTGAGCTCTCTCTCCTGATCTGGGGCTAAATTGGTTTATTGACAGAAATGATTCTTCTCTAACACAGTCCACTTCATCCATGTAAAATGAAACAATTTCTATTAATTTGCCACTCAGCCACCTCAAAAAGAATTAATAATTATATAGTAGTAGCTACGTTAAACTGATGCTTGCAAAGTGACAGTACTCACTTATTACTTTATGTCCATGATCTTATGTATTCCTAATAGTAACCCTATGAAGCAAGTATTATCATATCCATTTTAGAGAAGAGAAAACTGAGGCCGTAAGATGTTCAGCTGCTTTCTGAAAGTTGCACATTTTGTAATAAATCCAGATCTATTTGCCTTAGAGTTCATGTTCTGGGATACATATTGGCTTCCTATATGAATTTAGGTTGGCAATTTTCCCCTATTGCACCGAATAATGTCTGGCAGGCAAACTGGGGTCAACATTCCTCACTGTGACCCATCTATGGACAAGGAGTAGTGGTAGTTCCTAAGGACTCCAAAGATCAGTTTCATTTCTCCTCATGTTTTGGGAAGTCTATTCACTCTGATACTTGAAAGAAATATGTGTTGATTAGAGTGAAACAAACGTCAAAAGAACCTCTTGTACACTTTTTAATAGTGAAGAATTGGGGATGAATAAAATTACAGGAGAGAAAAGTCTTCAGGAGGAAGAAAATAAAGTGCTTGAATGTAGATAACTGAGTCACCATAATTGGCATAACATTAATGCCTAATGCTGGTGAGAAAAATGTGTTTATATCCCCAACCCTTGTGCCTATTGACGCTGGCAGCCCAGAGTCTCCTGGGCATGTTCCTCAAATTACCATTAAAAACAACTTCTTATTGCCAAGTCTATGGAATCTCAACTCCAATCTCACCCCTGGAGCTTAACAATCCTTATTAACCTGCTTTAGCTTTTGAAGGTGGATAAAAATTAAAGGACTTTGTGTTTAAAGCACCTTAGGGATAACTTTTTCCCATGTCTGGCAGTGATGGTCCCCAGACTTATCCAGGCTGCATCTATTCTATGCTAATCCAAAGGGAATTCACATTCCCTCACCTGTACGTGATATATTGCAGAATCACAAAATCGCTTTTACTCTGAGTTTCAGCTGAAATGGGCTCTCAACTCTTCATTTACCTCACTATTTTTTTAAACTTAAATTCAAATCTTAATGTCTCAGAGATGGTGAGGATTATGGTGAATTCCAGTTCTGTCCTCATCACCTACTATTATGGAGTGACTTAACCTCTTTGGAAATTTGTTTCCTTATCTCACTTCAACAAGAGAAGCAAAAGTGAGATTTTTTTAAGAATAAAAAAATTCAGTGAAAACCATTTTGAGAATCCTTTAGTTGCTTTGGGGTAAATAAGATTAGCTTCCTAATAGCAGTTTCTGGCACAGTTCCTCAGCCAACTGAACTAAACTGAATAAATAGCTCAATGATGCTGTAATGTGGGGTTAAAGTCATGGTGGCTAGAAAAACTATTAGGTAGCTGCCAAGAAAAACCACATGAATTTATAAAGCCAGCAGAGACCCTAAGCCTTACAGGTAGGACAAAATTATTATTCCTTTTCATGCAGCTTAACATTCATAATACTCTTCAATGTTGGAAGATTAACTTTGTAAGTATCCAAGAAAACACAAGAACAGGGCTAGCTTTTAAGGATTAGAATTCCAAAAAAAGCAGAGAAAGGGTTAGAAATCAGGGGTCTGAAATACTCTAGCAAAAATACTGCCTCACTGAAGCATTTTCACTAAGACCAAGAAAATTTTTTCATTTTGAGTGACCTACTTATTGCCATGGTTTCTATAGAAGAGATCATTGGAAAGTACACTTCATTCTAATTTGGGGTTCCATTGATTAGGGGAGTTTCCCTCAGGGTACAAGCTTTCTGTTTTCTATTTTTTTTCCATTTGCATTATTAGTATGTCCAAAGCACATGTGGCAAGAGGACTTTGTAAAAACCAAGTCTCAGCTTCTAAAGATGTAGCAAGATGATATTTTAAAACATGCATATTGTGATTTCTTATTTCTACTTCCTCAAGCAAGAATCATCCATTGCCTGAAGAGAATTGGGAAAAAATAGCACAAACAACATCAACTTATTTTTATTGAGTCTTTCCTAAGTGCCTGGCATTGTTCCGACCACTTTATACCTATTATTTAGTATTCCCAGCAATCTTATGAGATGAGCGCTATTATTATCTCTATTTTACTGATGAGAAAACTGAGGCATAGGAAGTTTAAGTGACTTATCTAAGATCAAAAATCTGGGAAAGATGAAGCCCTGAGATTCAATGTTCAGCTTTAACCTTCTAAACTAGGCTTACTTTAGAGAAGATGGTTATGAAAACAAAAGCTTTCGACTTGCAAGTTCTTGGCTTTTTTTAAAACCATTTGCTGGATTTTAACATTCATACATACCAAGAAGTACACAAATCAGCTGCATAGATCAATGAAGTCACACAAAGTGAACAGTCTCATGTAACCCAGATCGAGAAACAATATTACTAGCGCTCAGAACGTCTCTTTAAGTTCCCCTCCAAATACAATCTCTCCCACCAGTACCTTGACTTCTAAAACAATTTTTTTTGCACCTTTTTGAACGTTTTATTATTGGAGTTATATACGATGTACTTTTTTGTGTGTCTGGCTTCAGTCAACATAAAAAATATAGAGAGCTGAATCTCTAAATAGGAAAGGTTTTGTTTGGGAATAAGTTACAAGAAGTAGCATTGTAATCTGGGATGTATATCTGGAGCAGGGTGGCCTCTGGTATGTCCAGAGAACAACAACAACAAAAAAGGTTAGGATTTTGTTGGGGAAAGAGGAGACTTACCTGTTGTTTTAAAAGACACTTCATTGCACTGGCAGTGCCCTGTGAGAGTTGAGTTCTGATTGGTGAATGCCAATAGTTGCTAGGTAGGACTTGTAATCTTGGAGTTGCAGTTAGACCTTTGGCAGTTTTGGATTGGGCTTGTGAAACAATTTGTCAAGCAAGTGTTTCTGTGTACGTGGCTAGCTGTCCTTGTGCTCCTAGCTCTCCTTGCACAACTCACGTAGTCACTGCAGTGTGGAAAAAATTTCTTGTGATAGTTGTTGCTAGGCAAATCATGCATGAGAACCTTCCCTTGATGGCCTTCCCTGGCTCCATTTTGCCAGGTTTGACTTGAGTGACTCCATTTTGAATCTGACAATTTTCATTCTTCTTTCACTCAAATTTATGTGGTAAGATCCATTCATATTGGGCTTTCTTTTTAATTTCATATGGAATTCTGTGTGGATATGCCAAAATGCATTTATCCATTTTACTATTGATTGACATTTGGGTTGTTTCTGGTTTGGGGCTATAATGAATAGTATTACAAAGACTATTCTTGTCCATATCTTTTGATGCACATAAAAACATATTTTTTTTGGATATACACCTAGGAATGGAAGTTATGGGTCATATGTTATACTTATGATCACTTTATAGATATGGCTCAACAGTTTTCTGAAGTAGTTTAACTACTTCATTAATTTTAGCATGTTGTAATTAGCTGATTTTGTATCAAGTTTAAGAAATCTTTGCTTACCTGAAAGTCATGAAGATATTATCATCTGATTTCTTCCAAAAGCTTTATTGTTTTACGTTTTCACATTTAGATGTAAACATTTAAAAATTTTATTTAATTGACAAATTAGCATTTTTATTTGACAAATAAAAACTGTTGTCACCATGTTATAAACAGAACTCTTAAAGTTATTCTTCTTGTCTAGCTGAAATTTTTTGTCTTTTGACCAACGTCTCCTAAATCTTGCTATCTCCACCTATGGTACCTACCATTTTACTCTATTTCTGTGAGTTTAACTTTTTAAGATTCTCTGTATAAGTGATATCGTGTGGTATTTGTCTTTCTGTGCCTGGCTTATTTTACTTAACATAATGACCTCCAGTTCCTCAAAGTTGCTGTAAATAACAAGATTTCTTCCTTTTTATGGCTGAATAATATTCCATTGTGTGTATATGCCACCTTTTCTTTCTCCATTCATCTGTTGATGGACACTTAGGTTTATTCCATATCTTAGCTATTGTGACTAGTGCTGCCATAAACATGGGAGTGCAAATATCTCTTTGACATACTGGTTTTCTTTCCTTTGGATATATATCCAGTAGTGGTATAGCTGGATCGTAGGTTAGTTCTATTTTTAATTTTCTGAGAAACCTCTATACTGTTTTCCATAATGGCTGTAGTAAATTACATTCCCACCAACAATGTTTAAGTGTTGCCTTTTCTCCACATCCTCATGTACACTTGCTATACTTAGTCTTTTTTTATAATAGCTATTCTAACAGGCATGAGGTGATATCTCATTGTGGTTTTAATTTGCTTTTCCCTGATGATTAGTGATGTTAGTCATTTTTTCATATATCTGTTGGCTACTTGTATATCTGCTTTTGAGAAATGTTTATCCAGGTCATAGGTCCATTTTTAAATTTGGTTACTTGTTTTCTTGCATTGAGTTTCTTATATACTTGGGATATTGATCCCTTATCAGATTCATGGTTTGCATATACAGATGCTTGTTGACTTACAGTGAGGTTACATTCCAACAAACCTGTTGTAAGTTGAAAATATTGTCAAATCAAAAATGCATTTAATACACCTAGTGTACCAAACATCATAGCTTAGCCTAGCCTATTTTAAACATGCTCATGACACTTATGCTAGCCTACTGTTGAGCAAAAGCATCTAACACACGGTCCATTTTATGATAAAGTGTCTGATATCTCATGCAATTTATTGAATACTGTACTGAAATACACTTTCTGCTGAATGCATATTGCTTTTGCACCATCATAAAGTTGAACCATTGTTAAGTTGGGATCATCTGTGTATTTTTCTGTTCCTTGGGTTGTCTCTTTAGTCTGTTGATTGTTTCCTTTACTGTGCAGAAGCTTTTTAGTTTGATGTAATTCCATTTGTCAGTTTTTGGTTTTGTTGCCTGTGTTTTGAGGGTCAAAACTATAAAATCCCATTGCCTAGAACAATGTCTAGGAAATTTTCCCATTTTCTTCTAGTAGTTTTATAGTTTCAGTTCTTACATTTAAATCCTCAATCCATTTTGATTTAATGTTTGCATATGGTATGAGATAGGGTCTAATTTCATTCTTCTGCTTGTGGATATCCAGTTTTTCTAGCACCATTTTTTGGAAAGACTGTATTTTCCCTATTGTGTGTTCTTGACATCTTTGTGGAAAAATCAATTGATTGTAAATACATGGATCCATTCTGAGGCTCTCTGTTCAGTTCCACTGTTCAACATATCTATTTTTATGCCAGTACTATGCTGCTTTGATTACTGTAGCTTTGCAGTAGATTTTGAAATGAGTTAATGTGATGCCTTCAATGTTCTTTTTGTTTAAGACTGCTTTGGCTATTTGGGGTCTTTTGTGGTTCTAGATGAATTTTAGGATTTTTTTTCTATTTCTGTGAAAAAATGTCATTAGAAATTTTATAGGGATTGCATTGGATCTGTAGATTGCTTTGGGTAGTGTGGAGATTTTTAACAATATTAATTCTTCCAAACCATGAACATGGAATATATTTCTATTTATTTGTGTCTTCTTCAATTTCTTCTATCGTATTTCTTTGTTTTTAGCGTACTGGTTTTTACCCCCTTCATTAAATTTATTCCTAAGCATTGTATTTTTTTTGTAGGTACAATAAATAGAATTATTTTCTTGATTTCTTTTTCAGATAGTTCATTGTTAGTGTATAGAAATAATACTGATTTGGCTGGGCGTGGTGGCTCATGCCTCTAATCCCAGCACTTTGAGAGGCCGAGGCAGATGGATCACGAGGTCAGGAGTTCAAGACCAGCCTGGCCAAGATGGTGAAACCCCGTCTCTACTAAAAATACAAAAATCAGCCGGCTGTGGTGGTGGGCACCTGTAATTCCAGCTACTCGGGAGGCTGAGGCAGGAGAATCACTTGAACCCAGGAGGCGGAGGTTGCCGTGAGCCAAGATCATGCCACTGCATTCTAGCCTGGGTGACAGAGCAAGACTCCATCTCAAAAAAAAAAAAAAAATACTGATATTCATATGCTGATTTTGTATACCACAACTTTACTGAATTTGTTTGTTAGTATACAGTTTTTTGATGGAGTCTTTAGGGTTTTATGTATATAAGATTATATCATCTGCAAAAAGAGAAAGTTTAACTTTCTTTCTGACTTGGATCCTTCTATTTCTTTCTCTTGCCTAAATACTCTGGCTAGGACTTCCAGTACTATATTGACTATAAGTAGTGAGAGTAGGCATGCTTGTTTTGTTCCTAATCTTAAAGGAAAAACTTTCAAAGTTTTGCCATTGAGTATAATATCTACATGTTTGTTATATATGGCCTTTATTTTATCTGGCACATTCCTTCTATACCTAATTTTGAGAGTTTTTATCAAGAAAGGATGCAGAATTTTATCAAATATTTTTTATGCATCTATTGAAATTATCATTTGGATTTTGTTTTTCATTCTGTTGATGCAGTGTATTACATTTATTGATTTGCATGTGTTGAACCATCTTTGAATCCCAGGAATAAGTCCCACTTGATGATGGTGGTGAATTATCCTTTTAATGTGCTGCTGAATTCAGTGCGTTAGCATTTTGTTGAGTATTTTTGCATCTATGTTCATCAGGGATATTGGCCTGTCTTTTCTTGTAGTGTCCCTGTCTGGCTTTGGTAACAGGGTAATACTCACCTCATAAGATGAGTTTGGAAGTATTTCCTTTACTTCAGTTTTTTGAAAAAGTTTGAGAATTAATGTGGTAGAATTTGGCAGTGAAGCCCTCAGGTCCTGGGCTTTTCTTTGATGGGGAACTTTTTATTATTGAGTCAATCTCCTTGCTTGTTAGTGGGTTGTTTTTTTCTTTCAGATTTTCTGTTTTTTCATGATTTAGTCTTGGTAGGTTGTTTGTGTTGAGGAATTTATTCATTTCTTCTAAGTTATTCCATTTTTTGGGATATAATTGCTCACAGTGGTCTCATGACTCCTTGTATTTCTGAGGTATCAGTTGTAATGCCTCCTCTTTCATTTCTTTATTTATTTGAGTCTTCCCTTTTTTTCTTAGTTTAACTGAAGTTTTGTTAATTTTGTTTATCTTTTTGGAAAACCAACTTTTAATTTTGTTGATCTTTTCTATTGTTTTTCTAGTCTATTTTATTTATTTTTGCCATCATCTTTATTATTTCATTTCTTTTACTATCTTTGGCTTAGTTTGTTTTTTCTTTTCCTGGTTCCTACAGGTCTAACATTAGATTGTTTACTTGAGATTATTCTTGTGTTTATATAGGCATTTATTGCTGTAAATTTCCCTTTTAGAACTGCTTTAGCTGCATCTCATAAATTTTACTATATTGTGCTTCCACTTTCATTTGTCTTGAGATATTTTTATATTTCCCTTTTAATTTCTTCTTTGACCCATTGGTTTTTGGGGATCATGCTATTAAATTTTCACATATTTCTGAATTTTCTAAAATTCCTTTCATTGTTAATTTTTAATTTCATACTATTATGGTTGGAAAAGATATTGGACATAATTTCCATCTTCTTAGATTTGTTAAGATTTGTTTTGTGGCCAAACACATGATCTATTCTGGAGAATGTCCTGTGGGTGCTTGAGAAGAATGTGCATGTCTGTTAGGTCCATTTGATCTAAAATGTAGCTCAAGTCCTACATCTGAAAATTTATCTGGAACTAATGTTTGTCTACAGTTTGAGGAGAGGTGTTCAAGATTCATTTTTATCCATGTATCTGGTCTTCTAATAGACCCAGCAGAATTTTTTGAAAACCCTATCTTTTCTCTTTCTGTACTATAGTATAACATGTCATATTTGTGAAATTAACTGTGGGTCTAATTCTAAATCCTCTATTGTCTTCCCTTGGCCTCTTTGTCTATCCTTGTACTAATTTTGATATTTGATAATCTTAATATTTGATAGAGTACATCGTTCCTCTTTCTTCTTCTTCTTTAAAATTGCCTAGTCTGTTCTTGGCCCATTAAATTTTCACATAAATTTCATAATTCGTTTGGTGTTTGGATTAGAATTATATTCAATGTATAAATCAGTTTGAGAACTGACATCACTATGATATTGGGTCTTTCAATTCATAAAAAAGTTATATTCCTTCCTTTTTTACGTCTTATATTATTTCTTCCTTTTTATGTCTTATATGATTTCTCTCAATCAGTTTTATAATTTTAGCATACAAGTCATGTACATCTGTCTTTAGATTTATTTGTAGATACTTTATTTTTTATACTATCATAAATGGTATTTTTAAAAAATCATTTCAACTTTCATTATAAATTAAGGGGTACGTGCAGAGGTTTGTTACATGGGTATCTTTTGTAATGCTGATGCTTGGAATACAAATAATTCCAACACTCAGGTAGTGAGCATAGTACCCAGTAGGTGGTTTTTCAGTCCGTTTCCTCCTCCCTTCTTCCCCTGTCTAGTAGTCCCTAGGGTCTATTGCTCCCACCTTTATGTCTATGTGTATTCAGCATTTATTTGGTTTTCTTTTCTTGTGCTAATTTGCTTAGGATAATGGTCTCCAGTCCCATCCATGGTGCTGTAAAGAACATGACTTCATTCTTTTTTATGGGTGTGTACGTGGTGTATATGTACATTTTAAAAATCCAGTCCACTGTTGATGGGCTCCTAGGCTGATTACATGTCTTTGCTATTGTGAATAGTGCCATGATGAACATAAAACTGCATGTGTCTTTTAATAAAATGAATTCTTTTCCTTTGGGTAAATACCCAGTAGTAGGATTGCTGGATAAAATGCTAGTTCTGTTTTAAGTTATTTGAGAAATCTCCAAACTGCTTTCTACAGTGACTGAACTACTTTGCATTCCCACCAACAGTGTATAAGTGTTCTCTTTTCTCTGCAGCCTTGCCAGCATCTGTTATTTTTTTACATTTAATGATTGCCATTCTTACTGGTGTGAGATGGCATCTCATTATGGTTTTGATTTGTATTTCTTTGATGATAAGTGATGCTGAGCCTTTTTTCCTATGTTTGTTGTCCACTTGTATGTCTTCTTTTGAGAAGTGTTTGTTCATGTCCTTTGCCCATTTTAAAATTGGATTATTTTTTTTTTGCTTTTTTATTTGTTTAAGCTCTTTTTAGATTCTGGATATTAGGCCTTTGTCAAATGCATAGTTTGCAAATATTTTCTCCCATTCTGTAGGCTGTCCATTTACTCTGTTGGTAATTTCTTTCGCTGTCAGAAGCTGTTTAGTTTAGCTAGGTCCTACAGCTAAAGTCATTCATCAGTTGCAGGAGTGTTTTGGCAAATTCTTTAGGGTTCTGTATGTACAGAATCATATTGTCAACAAAGGGAGATAGTTTAACTTCTTTTTCTATTTGGATGTCTTTTTTTTTTTTTTTCTTGCCTGGTTGCTCTGGCTAGGACTTACAGTACTATGTTGAGTAGGAGTGGTGAGAGTGGTCATCCTTGTCTTATTTCAATTCTCAAGGGCAATGCTTCCAGCTTTATCCATGTAATATGATGTAGGCTGTGCGTTTGTCATAGACGGCTTTTATTATTTTGAGATGTGTTCCTTCAATGTCTAGATTGTTTAAGGTTTTTGTCATGAAAGGATGTTGCATTTTATTGAAAACTTTTTCCGGCTGGGCGGTAGCTCACGCCTGTAATCCCAGCACTTTGGGAGGCCGAGGCGGGAGGATCACGAGGTCAGGAGATCCAGACCATCCTGGCTAACATGGTGAAACCCCATCTCTACTAAAAATAGAAAAAAATTAGTCGGGCATGGTAACGGGTGTCTGTAGTCCCAGCTACTTGGGAGGCTGAGGCAGGAGAATGGCGTGAACCCAGGAGGCGGAGCTTGCAGTGAGCCGAGATCGCGCCACTGCACTCCAGCTTGAGCGAGAGCGAGACTCCGTCTCAAAAAAAAAAAAAAAAAAAAAAAAAAGAAAACTTTTTCCGTATCTATTGAGATGATCGGATGATCGTATGGTTTTTGTTTTTAGTTTTGTTTATGTAGTGAATCACATTTATTGATTTTTGTATGTTGAACCTTGCATCTCAGAAACAAAGCCTACCTGATCATGGTGAATTAACTTTTTGATATGCTGCTGGGTTCAACTGGCTAGTAGTTATTATTATTTTCATTATTATGAAATAAAATTAACTATTTTGAATAAAACCTAAGTAAAATTAATTATTATGAATAAAATTAATTTACACATGTAAAGTATTTAGAAAAGTGTCCAGCACAAACTCAGCATTCAGTAGGTATAATTATTTTTATATTAGAATTCAACAAAGTAGAAATGTTTGTTCTAAGTCTCTAATGTTAATAGAAAATGGAATATCCTTTTCATGATTTTTTAAAAATAAAGCAAACACTCTATCCCCAATGCTTTCTGCTGCATATACCTTTGTTTCTTTAGAGTCAGGTCACTTTGTCCTTGCTTAGTCTTGATCGCTGCTGTGTCCTGTCACTAGAGAAGGCAAGCTTCTAGGTAAACATACAGAGAAACTAAGTGTGTAGGCAAAAATGGCTTCTTTCGGTTATGAGGGTTGAGGACATCAGTCAATGACCTATAAATAAATGTTGATAAAAAGGAAGTCTCCATATTTTGTTTACCAACCTCAGGGCACAGTAGGAACCAGATAGTAAAATGGAGGCATGTGCCTTGTGTTAAATGAACTGAATGAACCCTTCTCTCTTCTCAACTTCAGCTTTTGCTCTGTGTCTTCCTGGTTGCTTAAGTTCTCTGGCACCATGTGAATCCTGCTTTATACACCAAGGGGCTCTGTTAGGGCTGGAGGTGTCCTTTCTTTCACTATGAACTCCTCCGTCAAAAGCAAACATAGTAAGATATCAAGTTGGCAAAGCTTCACCTTCACCCACCACTTTAAAAGTTAGCAAATTGATTCACAGATGTGATCTTTGCCAAGTCACTCAGAAGTAGATGGGAACAGAGATGAGGTACTTAGGGAGGGACCCAAAGGCCTTTAATATTGATCAAAAAGGTTGCTCAACAGACAGAGACTCCCAGTGTGAAGTGCCCAAGACTCAGGAATGGGGTGGAGAGTGTCGTGACAGGTTTTGTGGCCATTAAGAAGAAAGAACTGCTTCTCCTAAGCAAAACAAAAGGAGTTGGCTCAGAGTGATGCTGGGTGCACAGATCATGGGACTGTTTGGGGCATGACCTCAGTGCCTCCTGTGTGACTATCTCATATCAGGTTAGTGGGAGTCCCAAGGGTGAAACTGAGGTCAATCCATGTTTGCCTTGCACTTGTTTGTCCTGTTTGGGCTCCTGTCCATCTCCTACAGCCATAGATGGTCTCCTCTGTGGAAAGTAAGGAGTGGGAGTAGAAAAGGACAGGTTTTATCTCAGTCAGGATTGCTCTGTATAGCCCGTGTGTGCTGTGGAGGTAAGGAAGGTAAGAGAAGATGACTCAATAACTCATTTGCTTATGTGTACATATTTGCAGGGCACTGGGCTAGGTACTGGATATAACAATAACAATAACAAAATAATGACTATATGTGTCAGGACTGTGTCAACTGCCTTCCTTGATGAGCTTATTTAAATTTCACAACAATCTTATAAGGTAGGTGCATTATTCACATTATACAACTGAGAAATTTGAGGTTTGGAGAGGTCAAGTAACCAGCCCAAAGTCACACACCTGGCGAGCACAGAAATAGAATTGAATCCAACTTTGTCTCTGTGCTTTTAACCACCGTAAATATTTGGGTGAATTTCAACATTCAAGAGGTTCAAAGTCTAGTGGGAAAAACAGACAAACATGTGAGAGGTGTGGTAATTGCTAAAGGGTTGATCAGTTTTAGCCACAGTACAGCAATTGGCATAGCATGAAAATTATCCTCTGAAGCTTTGAATTATAATTAAGTCCCTTTTATATCCTCTAAAGCAAGGTTTTTAAACCTTGGGACTATTGACATTTTAGGACAGATAATTATTGTGGGGGGCTAGCCTGTGCATTGTGGAATGTTTAGCAGAATCTGCTTATCAGGTGCAAGTGGCACTGGACCCCAGTAGTTAGTGATAACAAAATGTCTCCAGACATTGCCAAATGTCAGCTGGGGGCCAAAATAGCCCAGAGTTGAAAACCACCACTTTACAAGAATTAAACAACTTTAAAAGGCAAAAATTATATCTTAATTATCATTTCATTCCTTCACCTTGCACCCCAACATACACATATGTATAGAACACTCCACCCAACAGCAGTAAAGTACACATTCTTTATAAACACCCTTAGAACATTCTCCCGGATAGACCATATTCTACACCATTTAAAAGTCTCAACAAATGTAAAAGAATCAAAATTATTAGATGTATGCTGTCTGACCCTAATGAAACTAAACTAAAACCCAGCAACCGAAAGAAATATTGGAAATCTCCAACTATTCAGAAGTTAACACATTTCAAAACACCCTATAGGTATAAGGAGAAGTCACAAATGAAATTTAAAAGCATGTTGAGCTAAAAGAAAATCAAAACACAGTGTAACAAAATTTATGGATTGCAGCTAAAACAATGCTTAAGATATGTTTTTAACTTTAAATATATATAGTCTGAATAAAAAAGTTCAAATATGAATAATCTAAGATTGTATCCCCATATACAAAGGAAAGGAAATAAAACCAAGTACGTTGAAGAAAGAAAAAATAAAGATTAGAGTAAAAATCAAAGAACTAGAAAAAAAATGGAAAAAAAAAATTGGTCACACCAAAAGTTGATTCTTTGTAAAAATCCGCAAAATTAATAAACAACCAGATTTACTAAGAAAAAAAGAGAGAAGACACAAATTATTAAGATCTAGTATAAAATCATTACACTACAGTCACTGCAGAATCTACAGAAATTAAGACATTATGAGAAATATTATGAAGAGCTTCATGGCATTAAATTGGGCAACATAGAAGAAACGAACACGTTTCTAGAAAGACATAAATTATCAAAACTGACTCAAGAAGAAATACTAAATCTAAGTAGACAATATAACGTAATGAAATTTAAAATATTTCTTCCACACACAAAAATACTCAGGACCAGAGTGATGACTTTACTGGTGAATTCAATCAAACATTTAAGGTCAAGTTAATACCAATCCTACTCAAACTATCAGAAAGTAGAGGAATAAAAAGCATTTAACAACTTATTTTATGGAGCCATTATCACCCTGATACTGAAGTCAGACAAATAAATTATAAGGAAAAAAAATTGAAAACCAATATCTTTCACAAATATAGTCATTATGTAAACAAAATATTGGCAAATTTTATCTATAACATATTAAAAGAATTATCATGACAAAGTGGATTTTATCCCAGAATGTAAAGTCTATTTAAAATCCAAAATTCAATGAATATAGTACACCATATTAATAAAGGATAAAAATTATATAATGATTTCAATAGACTCAGAAAAGCATTTGACAAAATCCAACACTTATTCATAATAAAAATCTCAGCAAACTGGAAATAGTTTACAAAATCCTACAGCTAACATCATGTTTAATGGTGAAAGACTGAATTCATTTGTCCTAAAATTGGGATCAAGGAAAGGATATTCACCCTTACCACTTCTTTCCAGCATTGTACTGAAGTTTCTATCTAGTGCAGTAAGTCAAGAAAAAGGAATTAAAGTCGTATAGATCAGACAGGAAGCAGTAAGATGACCTTTATTTGAAGACAGGCGACTTTGTATTAGAAAAAAACTATTCAAACAAGTAAACAAATTGAGCAAGGTCACAGGATACAAACTCAATATACACAACTAATTGTCTTTTTATATATTAGCAATGAACAATCCAAAAATAAAATTAAGAAAATAATTTAATTAATAATGGTATCAAAAAAGAACAAAATACTTAGGAATAAATTAACATAAATAGTACAACATAATACTCAAACCAACAAAATATTCCTGAGAGAAATTAGAGATCCAAATAAATTGAAAGCCACACCCTCCTCATAGCTTGAAGGACTCAGTATTTTTAAAATAGTAATTCCCTTCAAATTGATTTGTAAACTCAACACAAATTTTATAAAATTCCATCAGGTCTATTTGTATAAATTAATAAGCTAATCCAAAATTAATATGAAAATGCAAAGGACATAGAAGAGAATAAACAATTCTGAAAGAGAAAGACTAAGTTGGGGAATTTATACTACTTAACTTCAAAATTTACTATAAACCTTCAAGAATCAAAACAGTGTAGTGCTGGCATAAGTATAGACATACAGCTTAGTAGAACAGAGTAGGGTATCCAGAAGCAAACCCATGTATTTATGATCCATTGATTTTCAACAAAGATGCCAAGGTAATTCAATGGATGAGGAAATAGTCTTTTTCTAAAAATGAAGCTGGAATAATTGGATATCCATATGTAGCAAAATGAACTTAGATGCTACCTTACTCTGCACATAAAATAGTAATGAAAAATGAATCATAGACCTAAATGTAAGCACGGAAAGTATAACATTTCTAGAAGAAAACATAGGGAAAAAAATCTTTGTGACTTTGGGTTAGGCAAAGAGTTCTTAGATACAGCATGAAAACCACAATCTATAAAATGAAAAACATTTCTAAATTTGACTTCATCAGAATTTTTAAATGTTTGCATTCTGAAAATACCATTAAGAATGTGAAAAGACAAGCCACAGACTGGGAGAAAATGTAATAAATCATTTACCTTATAATGAGCATCTATTTGAAGTATGTAAAGAACTTTTTCACTCTGTAAGAAGACAACCTAATTGAGAACTTCCAAAAAATTTGAAACAGAAACCTCACCAAAGATACATAGAATACAAAAAGCTCAAAAAAAGATGCTGAACATCATTAGTTATTACAGAAATACAACTTAACACCACACTGAGATACCACTATATACTGACTAGCATGGAATTTTTTTTTAAAAAAAAGATATTTTTGCATTTCTGTAGAAAAAGCTTGACTCAAAAATCAGTTGATAAGGTACAGGTTCCTGTCTTTAAATCTGTGACTAAAAGGCAGATTCCTGAGCCTCACTCCAGAATTCATGAATCAGATATTTCACTGATTCATAAGCTCTGGTGGAGGCTTAGGAGTAATACCAGAATCTACATTTCAAATGAATCCCTTGGCATTTTAAATAAACATTACATTCAACAACTATTAATGTAGGTCTTACTTTCGCCATTGTGATATGAGAAAATCAAACTAGAATTATTTGTAATATTTTTATCTCTGTAATTCTATGCTTTCTTCATCCTGTATTTTTCCCTGTCTCTTTCAAAGCCCCTAATTTTCCCTGATCAGATTTTTTAAATTTTATGCATTTTCTAATAAAAGGATAGGGCCTCCTTGCAATGCATTCCTCCCTCCCAGTGAAGGGCCCACATTCTAATTATTGACAATACATGAGTTCATCCAGATGTGCTTTCAGCCTTTCTAGATGCCTCCTTTCATCCACCATCAATGCAGGAGGGTGGGCTTTGTGCTTGGCAGCCAAAGGCGATGAGAGTGAGATGCTAAGGAACCAGACCAAGGATTCAGATCCCGCTGCTACACTGCTCCCAGTGGATTTCATACTCTGGGTCCATGAATCCTGCCTTGACTACAGTTCAAAGGGGCCTAGTGTAGGGGTTGAGAGTGTGGCTTCTGGAGTCCAGTACCTGGGTTCAAGTCCTGGCTCTTCCACTTAGTGCCTCAGACACAGTCTGACTTCTCTATTCCTATTCCTCACCTGTAAAATGCAGATAAGAGTATTCCTGACTCACAGGTCCTTACAAGGACCAGACGGTTAATATTTGTAAAGTGCTTGAAAGAGTACCTGGCATATAGTAGGGCCTGTGTAACTGGTTTGTTAAATAAATTGACCTGTTTGGGTTGATTTCAGGTATCAATTTCCCGTGGCACAGTTCTGAGACATCTGAGCAGTGCTTGGGAACATGTGTGAGGTACAGATGTTTGCTTTTGGGTGTCAGCATTTGGGGGTGACAACACAGCCAGATGGGCATCTTGGAAACTGTGTTCCAAGAAGACCTAGAGTTCCATTGTGTGTGTGTGTGTCTGTGTGTGTGTGTTTTGAAGTGAAAAGGACAGATAGTAAACAACTAAGACTAATGAACAAGATACTCTCAGATAGTAGTATTATGAAATAAATAAAATGGGGTGATGTGATAGCAAGACACTGTGGTCTTGTTAAAGATGATCCCCCTGTGGCTGCCTCTGGCTCATCCCTCCCCAGTCGCACCCAACCCCGGCCTACTCCCTGCCCAAGATGGGGCAGCCAGGGCCAAACAGTCGTACATGTGTAGCCCACATCACCACACTTGATTTGCTTCATTCCCAAGGTTCAAATAGGCCAATTTCCCACATCCTGTGCTTCCCTCTATTTAAAAGCCCCAAATGACTATTCCAGTGACACTCCTTTGAAAAATTTTCCATGAACTTCGGGCTAAAACCTTCCTTTATTTAATTTCACCTTAATTGCATCAATTAGGCTCCTTTCATGTTTGCTCAACAAACTCTTTTGTTTCTTTCACTCAGCTCTGAGCAACAGCTGCCAAGTGGAGTCTTTGTTCTGAGGCCTTTTTTTAATGGTCTTCACACCAATCCTGTTTGTTTTCCTCAGTGGCAGCTCCGAACAAACCTGAAAAAGTGTTGCCATTAAGCCACAGAGGGCAAGCTTAGTTGCCAGCTGCCATTTACCCCTCATCCAGTTCCCGGAATGGAAAATGAGGCCTTTCTTCTCTCATTTTGAAGGGAACATGTTTGGTTTGGTTGTGTTGGGAGAGGTGTCAGAGCCCTGAGATAACTGAATGCTCCTCAGAGTCTCACTTATGACACCCCTTCTCCCATCCCCAGTCTTCAGTCCCTCAAGTCACTTTTGCTCTTTCAA
This sequence comes from Pongo abelii, assembly GCF_028885655.2. NCBI lineage: Eukaryota > Metazoa > Chordata > Mammalia > Primates > Hominidae > Pongo > Pongo abelii. Next base: position 32,434,296 of record NC_071994.2, on the reverse strand, counting down.
GCTATAGAGATTTCATGGCTACCTCCCTGCCTGTTGTCTTCTCCCACTTCCTCCATTCTCACAGCTGGCAGAGAAAGATCATTCTAAAATGGATCCCACCAGACCACTCACATGCTAAACTCTTCCATGGCTTCTCACAGAATTCAGGGTATCTTGCTCACTCCTTAGCTTGCTGCTCCAAGTTCTTCAGGCTTGACTCTTTAGTTTCAAGTTCCTCAACCCCTGCAACCCACACAGGGAAGCTTTCCTCCAAGATGGCTGCAATCAAATTTCTTCCCTCCTTCTGTAGGCAAGCCATTCCCCTATTAAGGTAAAGGGCTCTTACTCCCCTCCCCTTGGATCTGGGTTGGCTGTAGTGACTTGCTTGATCATAAGAATGTAGGAGTATGTTCTGTAACTTCCAAAGCTAGGTCACAAAAAGCTTCATAGCTTTTTTTTTTTTTTTGAGACCGAGTGTCACTCTGTCACCCAGACTGGAGTGCAGTGCAATGGCGTGGTCTCGGCTCACTGCAACTTCTGCCTCCGGGGTTCAAACGATTCTCCTGCCTCAGCCTCCAGAGTAGCTGGGACTACAGGCAGGTGCCACCATGCCCAACTAATTTTTATATTTTTAGTAGAGATGGGGTTTCAGTGTGTTGGCCAGGCTGGTCTTGAACTCCTGACCTCGTGATCTGCCCACCTCAGCCTCCCAAAGTGCTGGGATTACAGGCATGAGCCACCGTGCCCAACTGGCTTTGTAGCTTTTAGCTGGGCTTCTTGAAATACTCACTCTAAGATTATTTACTCTGGGGGAAACTAGCTACCCTGAGACTGCCGTGTCATGAGAAGCCACATGGAGGAGCCCTGGATAATGAGATAATGAAATATGTAGAGAGGAAGGGAAGCCAAGAAACACCAAGGCACCAGAAATGTCAGTGAAAAAAAATCTTGAAAGTGAATCTTCAGCCCCAGTGGCTGTAGGTAATGCCAAGTAAACGAGAGATGAACCATCCAGCTGAGCCTTTCTGCATTACTTACCCACAAAATTACAACCAAAACAAAATGGTTGTTTTGGGGTAGTTTGTTATACAGCAATAGACAACCAGGAAGTCACTTCCTCAGACAATTCTTTCAGACCTTGAAGTCCACCCTGAGCTGTCATGCATATTCCCATGCCACCGTCCTTGCACCTGCTACTGTCTCTATCTGAAATTACCTTTCCATTCTCTGCATGGCCAACTCTTGCTTTTTATTTGGAAACCTAAGTAGTACTTTCTTTGGCAAGACTCTTTTTTTTAACCTTTTCAGTTTGTGTAGGACAGGTCCCCTCTAAAATTCTTTCAACAAATATATATTAAGCTTCTACTATGAGCCAGACACTGAAGCTTCAACAGTGAAGCATATTTCCATGTTGCTCTATGGTTCCCTGTTGTATCAAAGACTGCATTCTGTTTGAAATGGCTTCTGCCTTTATCTCACAACAAGCTCTCCGAAGGCTGAGGCTGTATGCTTCTCTATGTATATCCTGGGCATCTGGCACCGTGCTAGTACATAGTAGGTGCTCAATAGATTCCAACTAAATTAACAAATGAATTGTGATCTTCAGCTGGTGTTTATATGAACACTTGAGTTTAGGTTTGGCTGATTTCTGCCAAGTCCAGCTTCCTGAAGTGGAAGAATTGTCAAAACCCTGAAATGATAGTGGTGGGAATGAAGTCTAATAGCAAACTTCCTGGTTTGGGTACCCTTCAAATGCAAATGCACCAACACTAAGAACCCAGAGTTGGAAACCCTTTAGAATGAGCACTGGGAAACACTTGTCCTGAAATGCACAAGAAAATCTACTTTGATGGTGAGAGGGAAGATCAGCAGATGCAGCATTCACATCAGTCTGAACTACGTAGGTATATGAATCTCTGAACTTAGTCCCTCTGTCTCTTCTGCCCTGGGGGTAGCAAACATATAGGCAGATGGGAGGAGGCCAAACTCCAAAGGCTTTCTGTTTTGTTTTGAATATACCAAGCAATCCGAGAAAGAGAACTTGCTCTTAAAATCAAAGTAATGTGTGCTTGCTTGGGGCTGGATACAAAAAAAAGATTTATCAATATTAAAAAACTCCATCTGTTTTTAGGAAGCTGCATTGTGGTTACCGCTTCTTGTGCCTGTTATCTCATGCTAAGGAGCCAAGCAGACAGTGTGGCAGTTTTTTGCCATTATGGCACAGAGAGAGAAAAAGCCCAGAGCCCAGAGAAACAACAAGCGGTTTGTTGTTTATCTCAACCAGGGCTGAATTTACCTCCTTCACTCCAGGACCTCTGGCAATGACCAGAGACATTTTCAGATATCATGTTGGGGTAGGGGTGGGGGTGGGGGACTACTGCTTCCAGTGGATAAAAGTCAGGGATACTGCAAAACCTCCTACAATGCACAGGACTTCCCCCATTACAAAGAATCATCCAGCTCAGTGTATTAGTATTGCCAAGATTGAGAAACCCTGGCTTAAGGACTGGTTTCAGGCTTCAGTGTACATCAGAATCACTTAGAAGGCTTTTTAAGACACAGGTTGCTGGTTTGGGAGCCATGGAGTAGGGCACCGTAATTTGCATTTTTAACAAATTCTCAGGTGATTCGGATGCCGCTCCTGGGACAAACCTTTGAGAATCAATTGTCTAGAGCTTCCCTTCCCTAAGTAGTAGAAGCTGAGTGTTGGTACCACTTGCTGGGGCATGAAGGGAAGGTTTAGGAAGGGGGTCTCCATATAGGCCTTTTGGGGGACCTCTCTGGCCTCTCAACAGGAATCTTTCCTTTGGGTCAGTGAAATTCATACTAATTCAGTCTAAACACCTACTCTGGGTTGGAACTGAAAAAGCAAAACAAAAACATTCTTGAAAGAAAAAGAGCAACCTGAACCAGGAAGGGAAATCAGCTGCAACTGGGGTCAGTTTTTTGGCACATTCCACGGGACTCACAGAGCAGGTAACAATAGCTCCAATTCTCCAGAGGGGCAGCCAGATCAACAAAAGTTCAATTAGTAAGTCTTGGCAAATAAAGGCAACAAAGAGTTTGGCAGTAATAAATTAAGGCCATGCTTGGCTTTCACTCAGGCTCGTTACTGTCTCCCTGCCAGGCTTTGTGAAAGAGTGGCTTTGAAGGCTCCTGAAAAGGGTTCATTTCTTGAACAATTCTTGCTTTTGTTTGCTGCCATTCTCTTCTTTTCTTTGCTCCTTTCTTCACTTATCATGAAGGGCACTCACAGGAGCATTCAGCTTCTGTCCTCCCAAGAGTATGACGTTCACTCCTCTTCTTCCCAAGAAGGTACAAGGAGCCCACTGTCAATTCTGCTGTCACCCATAGAGGACATCCAGGGATGAGAATTAAGGGACTGCAGATTCAAAGAGATGAGCTTTCTAGTTTAAAAATTCAATTTCCAAGAAAACAGAGAACAAAGGCTACTCACACTTAGAGACACTGCTTCCATTTTGAACATGTTTCTAAGGATAAGGAAGTGAAATCATTTGGTGAACATGCCAAGCACCTTGAAGCCTTGCAAAATACAGTGTGGAGTCCACATTCTCCAAGTCCTCTGTGTCCCATAAGATGTGGATGTTAGCGTTAATGATAATGATAATTATCTAATATTTACTGAGTTTTCCTGTGTGTCAGATATACTTCTAAGCATTCTACATCTGTTCTTTTATCTATTCTTTTTAGGAAAGCCTGCAAGATTGATATTTTATTATTCCCATTTTATAGTTGAGCAAATAGAGGCAAAGAAAAATTAAGTGTCTAAAATGGGGTCATTTTGTTTTCTTTACGAAACGGTGCAGCCTGATTCTTGCCAATGGTGTAATCATTGTGTGCTATGTGGATATTCTACAACTTGTAGAGTGTCCTGTAGCAGTGGTGTACTCTCAAGCAGATGTCTCTACTTTAGGCAAACATGTTGTGAGATGCCAACTCTTACCACCATTGAGTGAGGTCCTGCTGGCAGTTAGTGTTTTAACTGTGCTTTGGCTGCTATCACTGATGGTGTGGGGACAAGGAGTAATGCTTGGGTTGTACTTAGGCAGCACTGAATTCACAGAGAGAACATAAAAGGGAAAAGAGACCTGCCAACAATAACAAAAAGAAATGGCAGATCTAGTTTAATATGTTGGGAAATCCAGTCCCATCGGGTGATTTTAGGTTTGATTTTACTGATCATCAAGGTCACCCCTTACTTGCATTCCCAGTTTCCCAGTGGAGGCAGTGGAGGCTAAGAGGATGAACCTATCTAAGGGTACACAGTAAATGGTAGGAGTGAGACTAGAACTTGGGACCTCTGACTTTCGTTCCTGTGTTCTTTTTATTATTCCACTCAGACTCTCCCATTGGTACATCAGTGGTATGAGCCAGGTGGAATTTCTGGACACAGAGGATTTAGTAAAATTCACAGAATCACAGAATCTTACCATCCAGAGAGATCTTACCTGGTTTAATTGCCTACCTTCTCGAAAGGTGCAGTGAGAGCCATAGGGACATTACAGGCATTTCTCTGTTTCTGCATTGAGAGGTGTGAGCTCCACACCCCTGGGGCTGAGGAGCATTGACTAGCCCAGTCAGCAGATGTTGTGGGTCCCCTTGTGAGCTAGGCACTGCCATGTGTTACGGGGTCAAGTAAAATGATGCCTTTTAGACAATGGTCCTATAAGAGCCTAGGATCAGAGACCATGTCCCCAGCTCCCACAGAATATCGAGAGAGAAGCAGGAAATCAATATGGTGAAAGAAAGTTGAAGTTTGGTTGCAGAGTTTATAAATGCCAGGCCAGACAGTCTTAACTTTACTCTGAAGACAAGGAGGGACCACTAGAACTTCTTAAGTCGATCTTTGATATGGATAGAGTTTTGCTATGGGAAAAGGAAGATGGTGTGATGGCCAGACTTGTGGGCCGATATCAGGTGGCAGAAATGACAGCTAGATTACTGTAGCCATCCAGACAAAAACTAATGTGGTGACTCAGCAATTTTGCATGTAGGATTTATCAAATAGAAATGAAACCCTAGGTTCACGTAAAGGCTGTACATAAATGTTCATTATAGTTTTACTCGTGATAGTCAAAACAGAAACAACTCAAATAAATGTCCATCATTTGGAGAATGGATGAACAAATTATGATTTATTTCTACAATAGAATACTACTCAGCAGTATTAAAAAAAAGAACTGTGGATGCGGGAACTACATGGAGGAATCTCACAGACATTATGCTGAGTGAAAGACGCTGAAGAGAAAAGAATGCATGCTGTATTATTCCATTTATGTGAACTTCTGGAACAGCCAATCTAATCTAAGATGAAAAATCAGAACAGCAGTTGCCGTGGGGGACAGGAGTGATTGGCTGGGCAGGGACACAAAGAAACTGGGAGATAAAAATATTCTAGATTATGATAGAAGCATGATTAAATAGATGCCTCCATTTGTCAAATTTGCACACAAAGATTTGTGCTGTGTAAATTCTGTATAAATTTTATCTTACTTAGAAAATAACTGTAGAATAATAAATATAATTGAGCCAGGAATACAGAATGGCATAATATTGATAATTACAAAAACCGAGTGATAGGCACATGGAGGTTCATTATACTATCCTGTTTATTTTGCATATGCTTAACATTTTCCATAATAAAGAATTAAAATAAGTATTGGGCCTGAACCAGGGCAGTGGGAAGGGAGAACCCAGGACAGACGAAAGACACTGTAGGTATATTCTTGAAGTATCTTGACAACTACTTGGCTGTAGGGGGTGGTTTTCAAAGGCAAATGTTAAAAATGACATAGAGTTTCAGTGATGAAGCCTTTAGCAAAGAATAAAAGAGGTTTTAGAGGGGATGGAGGAGGTTGAATGTGAGGGTATACTGATTCTGAAATACTGGTGGAATGAAAGGAAGGAAGCGCTCAGCAGGAAGACAGAAAGGAAGGAGGATGACATCCTACCTTGAGTGTCATCCTGAGTGCAAGATCAAGGGGGAAACTTCGATGATGGCAATAAATTGTTACACAGGCTCGTACATCACTAAGCTAACCACAAGTCCCCAGAGTTATCTACATTGGATGCTTACAATGTGCCAAGCCTTGTTTCCCACTGGGGCTACAGCCTAATGGGAGAGACAGGAGCATCAATACAAATGCAACATAATGTGGTTAGTGTGAAGATAAATGTATGCAAATCATGCTACCGGGGCCCAGAAAGAAAGCTCTTGGCCCAGCCTCACTGAGAGAGAAAGGAGAAACCCAAACCAAGCTATCCTTGAAGAAGACCCCTGAGCTTAGATGGAAACCATGGCCTACTGGTGCTTGTGGAGTTTAGAGACTTCCTGGATGCCTGGGAAAACCTCATGCTGTGATCCTTATACTTACCACTTGAGCTAGAATTCCCATAATTGTAGACTTCTGGAGATGAAATGAACCCTGAATTAGATTCACAGAACATTTATTGGGCACCTACTATGTCAAAGATATTGTGCTAGCAATACAGTTTGGCTGTGTCCCCACCCAAATCTCATTTTGAATTGTAGTTCCCATAATCCCCACGTGTCATGGGAGGTACCCAGAGGGAGATAATTTAATCATGGGGGTGGTTACTCTCATGCTGTTTTCATATTAGTGAGTAAGTTCTCACAAGATCCAATGATTTTTCATTTTGTTTTTTTTGTTGTTGTTGTTTGAGATGGAGTCTTGCTCTGCCGCCCAGGCTGAAGTGCAGTGGTGTGATCTCAGCTGACTGCAAGCTCCGCCTCCCAGGTTCATGCCATTCTCCTGCCTCAGCCTCCCCAATAGCTGGGACTACAGGCACATGCCACCATGCCTGGCTAATATTTCATATTTTTAATAGAGACAGGGTTTTACTGTGTTAACCAGGATGGTCTCAATCTCCTGACCTCATCATCCGCCTGTCTTGGCCTCCCAAAGTGCTGGGATTACAGGCATGAGCCACCGCAGCTGGCCAATCCAATGGCTTTATAAAGGGCTTTTCCTCCTTTGCTCAACACTTCTCTTTTCTGCCATCATGGGGAAAGTTTGGAACTTCCTAGAGACTTGTTGAATAGCATTGTCCAAAATGCTGATAGTGATATGGACAGTAAAGTCCAGGCTGAGGTGGTCTCAGATGGAGATGAGAAACTTGTTGGGACAGGAGCAAAGGTGACTCTTGTTATGTTTTAGCAAAGAGACTGGAAGCGTTTTGCCCCTGCCCTGGAGATCTGTGAAACTTTGGACTTGAGAGAGATGATTTAGGGTATCTGGCAGAAGAAATTCTAAGCAGCAAAGCATTCAAGAGGTGATAGAGCATAAAAGTTTGGAAAATTTGCAGTCTGATGATGCAGTAGAAAACAAAAACCCATTTTCTGGAGAGAAATTCAAGCTCGCTGCAGAAATTTGCATAAGTAACTGCAGAAATTTGTATAAGCATAAATTTGAAAATGTTAATCACCAAGACAATGGGGAAAATGTCTTCAGGCCATGTCAGAAGTCTTCATGGTAGCCCCTCCCATCACAAGCCCAGAGGCCTAGTAGGAAAAAATGGTTTCCTGGGCCGGGTCCAGGGCCTACCTGCTGTGTGCTGCCTAGGGACTTGGTGCCCTGTATCCTAGCCACTCTAGTCATGGCTAAAAGAGGCCAAGATACAGCTCAGGCCATGGCTTCAGAAGATGCAAGCCCCATGCCTTGGCAGCTTGCATGTGGTGTTGGTCCTACAGGTGCACAGAAGATAATAATTGAGGTTTGGGAACCTCCACCTAGATTTCAGAGGATGTGTGGAAATGCCTGAATGTCCAGGCAGAGGTTTGCTGCAGAGGCAGAGCCCTCATGGACAACATCTACTAGGGCAGTGCAGAAGGGAAATGTGGGGTTGGAGCCCTTACACAGACTCTGCCTAGTGGAGCTATGAGAAGAGGGCCACCATCCTCCAGAACCCAGAATGGTAGCTCTGCTGACAGCTTGCACTGTGTGCCTGGAAAAGCTGAAGACACTCAACAGCAGCCCATGAAAAAAGCCAGCTGGGGAGCTGTACCCTGCAAGGCCACAGGGGCAGAGCTACCCAAGGCCATGTGAATCCACCTCTTGCATCAGCAAGCCCTGGATATGAGACATGGAATCAAAGGAGATCATTTTGGAACTTTAAAGTTTAATGACTGCCCTATTGGATTTGCATGGGACCTGTAGTCCATTTGTTTTGGCCAATTTCTCTCATTTGGAATGGTGCATTTACCCAATTCCTGTGCCCTCATTGTATCTAGGTAGTAACTAACTTGCTTTTGATTTTACAGGCTCATAGGTGGAAGGGACTTGCCTTGTCTCAGATGAAACTTTGGACTTGGACTTTTGAGTTAACACTGGAATGAGTGAAGATTTTGGGGGACTGTTGGAAGGGCATGATGGTATTTTGAAATGTGAGGACATGAGATTTGGGAGGTGCCAAGGGTGAAATGAATGATATGCAGCCTGATTCAAGATGAGATTTGGCTGGAGACACAGCCAACCCTCATCTTGAATTGTAGTTCTCATAATCCCCATGTGTGGTGGGAGGGACCTGGTGGGAGGAAATTTAATCATGGGGATGGTTACCCTCATTGTGTTCTCATGATAGTGAGTGAGTTTTCATGACATCTGATGGTTTTATAAGGAGCTTTTCCCCCTTTGCTTGGCACTTCTCCTTGCTGCTGCCATGTGAACAAGGATGTGTTTGCTTCCCCTTCCACCATAACTGTGAGTTTCCTGAGGCCTCTCCAGTCATGCTGAACTGTGAATCAATTAAACCTCTTTCCTTGATAAATTACTCAGTTATGAGTATGTCTTTATTAGCAGTGTGAGAATGGACTAATACAGCTAGGTACTGTTGAGTGGTTCAAAATGAGAAAAAAATACATTCCCTGCCTTTAAGGAGCTTCTACCTAGTAGTGGAGACAGAGGCAGCTATACAACTCTATATCACAGAAGTTGATACATGAAAAAAGCAGTAACTTACTATACACATAAAAAATATAATACAAAGAAGGGAGAGATAATGTACAACTAGGAGATCATAGGACATCCCATTCATTTTACAGATAAGGAAAGTAAATTTCAGAGAATTAATGTCACCTGTTCAAGATTGCATAGCTATTCAATAATTTTGATTGATTTCTGAGAATACTGAGCTATTTGATCCTAACTCTTGCTTCCTGACCTGAGCTTCATCTCTATTTCTGTGGCAGCATTCCAACTCTTATGTATTTACTGTAGTTAACACTCACTCACCCACTGCACCTGCTTTTCTACTCCCCTTTGATATAATGAACACTGGCTACAAAGTACTCAGAGTGGATAGAAGTCATTGCTTCCCTGAATATGAGCTTAGTGCAATATGTTATAAAATTCAATCCTGGACAAATAGCACTACTGACTTGCTCCCTTTGGAAGCCAATCTTGACATCAATTAAGCCCTTTACACAATATCTAATTTGTGATTAAATACATTTTAAAAATACAATTAGTTTTGGGCTGGAGCTACAGAGGCCTTTGATTCATAATTGGCTGATTGTTTCCAGAAAATTAACCAAGGCAGCAGTCATACTCAGTTGGCTCTGCAAGACCCATGGCAAATGCACACCCTAATTCCTGCCTCCTCCCAGGGTTAAAGAAACATCTTCACAAGTGGGACCCTACCTACCTACCTGACTTCAGTTTTCTAAAATATAAATGTGATTATGTCACTCCCTAGCTCAAAATCTCTAGGGCTCCCCATTATCTTCTGGACAATGTCCCAACTTCTTGACTCCCTTAGAAGCTTTTCATGTACTGGCCTCTGCCTCCCATCCAGCCTCACGGAGCCTTGCTCATTGTGTCCTAGTGGCCTTTCAGACCACCAAATCTCAGTAGCAAATCCCATTCACAGTTTCACTAACAAACCCATATTCATTAATCTATTCTTTCACTAATTCATTCCATAAATATTTCATGGAACTTTATTAGGTGTCAGCCCCAGTGCTAGGCCCTTGGGATTAAGTGATGAGCTGTGGAGTCAAGGATCTTTAATTCTCAGAGGTAGACATTAATCAAATAATCACACATCTACATGGTTACAAATGTGCACATACAAAGAGCTGGCAAAAGGGAACAGTAAGTACGAAGGTCCTAGGAAGGAGAAGAGCCTGGCACAGTTGAGCAACTGACACAGAGAGCATAGTAAAGTGGAAAATGGAATGAGTTGAGTTTGGAGAAGTACCAAAGGACTAAATCATGTAGTACCTTGTAATGCATGGTAAAGAGTTAGATTTATATAGAAGGCAGGATTTTAAGAACAGAGAATGACACGATAATCTATGCAGTTAAAAGATTGCACTGTGGGCTAGTGGGTGGAGATAGAATTAAAGGCAAGCAAACCTGTGAACTGAAAGACCTATTTGGAGATTGCTATAAAACACGAGGCCAGTGAAGCGAGCAACCATCCTGGATTGCCTTCAATTGAGGGGTTCCCTGAAGGTGGAACTTGCAGTACTAAAACCTGGAAAGTCCCAGGCATATCGGGATGTTAGTTATCCTCCAGGCATGACATCATGATGTCCTGAATTTTTAGATGACACTAAATGGAAGGATGGGGATGGTTTAGAGGTCAATGGCTTATTGATGGACTGAACAAAAAGGGCAGAGAAAAAGGAGAGCTCTTGACTTCTGGCTTTTGCAACCAGTTAGTAGGTCTTTCCATTGAGATAGATGATTTCCTATTTCTCTGTCTACCTCTGGGCTTTTTGAGAAGAAAGTAAGTCAACACAGAAGATGAGAGTGAAAGAAGACAGCTTTCCATTGTGTTATCACTTCTAGGACTTCAAGCAAATAATTGATGTCCAACACTAGGGCCAAAGCCATGGTCAGCCAGGACCATGTTGTTTGCAAGGAGATCAAAGCAATTTATGAATTTTATGATGCTGTTCATAAAATCCCCATGTGGCACCAACTAAGAGATAGACACAGAGATGAACAAAGGGAACCCAGATTATCATCAATATTGCTGGTAGAGTCAAGGTCTTGCTGTGCTCACTGGATAACTAGAAGCAGATGAGAATGCATCTTCTTGCAAAGGGCTGCTTCCCCATAAAGAAAGGGCTGTGTGCTGCAAGGAGCACAGATCTTGTGTTCCAGTCCTGTCTCAGCCACTTACCTGTTGTGTGATCTTAGGCAAGATCCTGAGAGCCTTCATTTCCTAACCTGTAAAACGAGAGTAATAATTACTTACTTTGCAGGGTTCTGATGAAAACTAGAGAGAAAATGTGTGCATCTACATAATAGGCTTTCAATCATGCTACCTCACATTATCTTAACTTATATTGTTCTCAGTATGGTATTTAAGATTTTTAATACACTGTAGGGGGAAAAGGCAAATCAATGTGTTTCTTCTGAACCACTTTTAGGGAGACCTTCCCCAGGTTGCTTCCCAAATATGCAGAAGTCTTATAGAGTGGATGAAAGCTCAGTTCAGAGGACGTACATACCAACTGTGTCTGAATATCAGCTCTGTCACTTGGTATGATCTAGAACAGTACCACACTCCTCCATGCCTTACTATTTTCACTTATAAAAGAAGGATGATTTCCACTATATCTACCTTACAGGACTTTTGTGGATGTTAAATGAGATTATCCATGCTAGGTGCTTAATGTGGTTCCTGGCACAAAGACAGAACTAAATAAATATTTTGACTGTTTGCTGTTATTAATAGTGGGAAAAGGTTGTCATGGGCTCTTCCCGCTCTCCCATTCCCTTTCACTCATGACTAATATTATACATGTGTGTATCACAGGGACTCTCAATATACTTTATACAGAGATTGGGTTCCTAAGGTAGTGTATATGGTGAAAATTACAGGTATTCGAAATTTCCCTGGAAAATACCTTCCAATCCCCCCATGTCTATTCATGTCCTTATCCCACTTTTTGATGGTATTATTTATTTATTATTGCTAATTTGTTTGAGTTCCTTGTAAATTCTGGATATTAGTCCTTTGTCAGATGTATATATTATAAAGATTTTCTCCCATTCTGTGGGTTGTCTGTTTTCTCTCCTATTTCTTTTCCTGTGCAGAAGTGTTTTAGTTTAATTAAGTCCCATCTATTTATCTTTGTTTTTGTTGTGTTTGCTTTTGGGTTCTTGGTCATGAAGTCTTTGCCTAAGCCAATGTCTAGAAGAGGTTTTTCCAATGTTACCTTGTAGAAGTGTTATTGTTTCAGGTCTTAGATTTAAATCTTTGATTCATATTGAGTTGATTTTCATATAAGGTAAGAGATGAGCATCCAGTTTTATTCTTCTGCATGTGGCTTGCCAATTATCCCAGTACCATTTGTTGAATAGGTTGTCCTTTTCCCACTTCATGTTTTTGTTTGCTTTGTCAAAGATCAGTTGACTTTAAGTATTTGGCTTCATTTGTGAGTTCTCTAGTGTGTTCCATTGGTCTATGTGCCTATTTTATACCAGTACCATGCTGTTTTGATGACTGTGGCCTTATAGTACAGCTTGAAGCTTGGTAATGTAATGCCTCCAGATTTGTTCTTTCCAAAAAGCTCCTAGAACTGGTAAATGAATTTAGCAAAGTTTCAAGATAAAAAATTAATGTACATAAATCAGTAGCCCTGCTATACACTAACAGTGACCAATCTAAGAATCAAATCAAGAACTGCACCCCTTTTACAGTAGCTGCAAAAAATTAAATACTTAGAAATATACTTAACCAAGGAGGTGAAAGACATCTACAAGGAAAACTGCAAAACACTGCTGAAAAAAAATCATGGATGCCACGAACAAATGGAAACATGTCCCGTGCTCATGGATGGGTAGAATCAGTATTGTGAAAATGACCATACTGTCAAAATCAATCTATAAATTTAATGCAATTCCCATCAAAATACCACCATCATTCTTCACAGAACTAGAAAAAACAATCCTAAAATTCATATGGAACCAAAAAAGAGCCTGCATAGCCAAAGCAAGACTAAGCAAAAAAACAAATGTGGAGGTTTTTTTGGCTTTTAAATAATGGCCATTCTGACTGGTGTGAGCTGGTATCTCACTGTGGTTTTAATTTGCATTTCTTTAATGATTAGTAATGTTGAGCACTTTTTCATATGTTTGTTGGCCACTTGTATGTCTTCTTTTGAGAAATGTCTGTTCATGTTGCCCACTTTTTAATGGGGTTATTTATTTTTTCTTGTTCAGTTGAGTTTCTTATAGATTCTGAATATTAGTCCTTTGTCAGATGCATAGTTTGCAAATATTTTATCTCATTCTGTAGGTTGTTTACTGATTACTGCCTTTGCTGTGCAGAAGCTTTTCAATTAAATCCCATTTGTCTATTTTTGTTTTGGTTGCATTTGCTCTTACTCATAATTTATTTGCTTAGGCCAATGTCCTAAAAAATTTTTCCTAAGCTTTCTTCTAGGATTTTTATAGCTTCAAGTCTTACATTTAAGTCTTTAACCCATCTTGAGTTAACTTTTGTAATGGTGTGAGATAGGAGTCTGGTTTTATTCTTCTGCATATGGCTAGTCAGTTATCCCAGAACCATTTATTGAATAGAGTGTCCTTTCTCCATTGTTTATTTTTGTTGACTTTGTCAAATATCAGTTAATTGTAGGTATATTGCTTTATTTCTGGGCTGTCTATTCTGTTCCATAGATCTATGTGTCTACTTTTGTATGAGTATCATGCTATTTCAGTTACTCTAGCCTTGTACTACAATTTAAAGTCAGGTAATATGATGCCTCCAGTTTTGTTCTTTCTGCTTAGGATTGCTTTGGCTATCTGGGCTCTTTTTTGGTTCTATATGAATTTTAGTATTGTTTTTCCTAAAAATGTGAAAATTGCATTGGTAATTTGATAGGTATTGCATTGAATCTGTAGATTTCCTTGGGAAGTATGGTCATTTTAACATTAATTCTTCCAGTCCATGCTTATGAGATGTTTTTTCCACTTGTTTGTATCATGTGTGATTTCTTTCATCAGTGTTATATAGTTCTCCTTGTAGATATCTTTTACCTCTTTGGTTAAACATATTCCTAGGTATTTTTTATGGCTATCGAAATGGGATTGAGTTATTGATTTTATTCTCAACTTGAACATTATTGATTCATAGAAATGACACTGATTTTTGCACATTCATTTCATAGCCTACAACTTTACCGAAGTCATTTATCAAGTCTAGGATTCTTTTGGCAGCATCTTTAGGGTTTTCTAGAATAAAGAGCATGTCATTAATGAACAGGAATAATTTTACTTACTCTTTTCCAATTTGAATGACTTTTATTTCTTTCTCTTGCCTCATAGCTCTGGCTAAGACTTCCAGTAATATGTTGAATAGAAGTGATGAAAGTAAGCATCTTTGTTTTATTGTAGCTCTTAGGTGGAATGCTCTCAACTTTTCTCCATTCAGTGTGGCATTGGCTGTGCATTAGTCATAGACAGCTCTTATTATTTTGAAGTAAGTTCCTTCAATGCCTAGTTTATTGAGGGTTTTGAACATGAAGGGATATTGAACTTTATTGAATGCCTTTTCTGCATCAATTGAAATGATTATGTGGTTTTTGTTTTTAGTTCTGTTTATATGATGAATCACATTTATTGATTTACCTATGTTGAACCAACCTTGTGTCTCAGAGACAAAACCTATTTGATCATAGAGGATTAGTTTTTTACTGTGCTGCTGGATTCAATTTGCTAGTATTTTGTTAAGAATTTTTGCAACTATGTTCATCAGGGATATTGGTCTGTAGTTTTCCTTTTGTTGTTGTGCTCTTGCCTAATTTTGATATAGGGGGTGATTGTGGTTTCATAGAATGAGTTAGAGAGGAATCTTTATCCTTGATTTTTGGGAACAATTTTAGTGAGATTGCTGCCAGCTCTTTTTATATGTCTGGTAAAATTTGACTATGAATCTGTCTGGTCCTGGGCTTGTCGTTGTTGTTGTCAGGAGATTTTAAATTACTGATTCAATTTGATTACTCATTATTGATCTGTTCAACATTTCTATTTATTCCTGGCTCAATCTTGGGTCATTGTATGTTTCTAGGAATTTATCACTTCCTGTAGGTTTTTCTAGTTTGTGTGCATAGAAATGCTCAGAGTAATCGCTGATGATCTTTTGAATTTCTGTAGTATTAGTTGTAATGTTACCTTAATCATTTCTGGTTGTGCTTGCTAATAGCTTCTTTCTTTTTTCCTTGGTTAATCTTGCTAGTGGTCTATCAATTTTTTTTATTCTTTCAAATAACCAACTTTTCATTTCATTGATCCTTTGTGTCTTTTTTTGTCTCAACTCATTGAATTCTGCTCTGATCTTTGTCATTTCTTTTCTTCTGCTAGTTTTGGGTTTGGTTTGTTGTTGTTCTTCTGATTCCTTGAGGCATGACATTAAGTTGTTAATTTGAGATCTTTTTATCTTTTTGATGTAGGCATTTAACACTATAAACTTGCCTATAAGCACTGCTTTTGCTGTATGCCATTACAGTCACAATTAAAAATATAAATAAACAAAGAATCTATTCAACCATGTAAACACAAATAAAAAGCCATATCCATCATCATGTATTGGGTAATATGCATTGATTATAATTGATTATAATAAATCAGCATGTAATATATTCCAGACACAATGCTAAGTGCTTTACTTACATTTTACAGGAAAGTGTGTCAGGACAGAAAGTTTATATCATAATGTTTAGTTAGGGTTTACCACAAACCTGAGATATTTCTGGTGCTTCACCTACATTCCCTCACTTAATCCTTATAGCAAACTCATGAGGGAAATATTGTATCAATTACATTTTCAAATGAAGACAACAAGGCTCAGAGGGGATCATCAATTAAGTCTGAAGAACTAGTTTGAAGGGAAGCCCACTTGAATCTCTAAACAAAGGGCCAGAACTAGTGATATTCTTAAAGAACACTTTTCAGCTTATCACTATTCTGGGTCAAAAGAGATGATCTTTCTTTAAATTTGTTCTTTCCCCTTAACTCTGTTGCCCTTTGCTTGGCTACTATATGTAAAGAATGTAGTAAAGTTGGTGGTTTATTCATTCCCACAGCTAGTGTTTACTGAGGACCTACTCTGCTAGCTGCTGGGGACTCTGTGATTGAAGGTCTGCTCCCTGTCCTAGAGTTGTAATAGTATATTAGTAGGCTAAAAGATAACAGCAATTTCCCATATAGCATTTGTCCATATGTATAATCTCTTCAGCTGCATCCTGAGAGAGGTTTTCCTGGTATCATATCTCAGCCTCAAGACACTGACCACGTGAGCTCTTCCTTTACAGCTAATTGATCCAAGTGGCCCTGACTAGGTCTCCAACCAAGAGAAGGCTCTTTGGAGATAGGACATTTTCAACAAGTGAAAACACAGAAAATCATGACATGTTGAAACTTGCAGTGGAGGCTTGGATCATTTAATTTTTCTCTACTTCTATGAAAGATTTTTTTAACATTTCCAGATTAAAGTGGTTCACCTGAGTGCCCTGATTCTTATACATACATTCACATACAGGGCAAGATTCCGGTCAACCTGGAAATGTTGAAAAACATCAGATTTTACATAAAAGATATGTGTATTTTCTCCAAATCTACATGTGGTCATTCAAACATCAAACCAGAAGCTCTGGGAGTCTCACTGAATTCTCAGTTTGCCTTGAAAAGTCATGTGACCTTGACAGCGCTATTCATCAGCACTAGCTTCAGTTTGGCCTTTTTCCATTAGAGTCTATTAGCCATCAGGTTTTTCTTTCAAGACTAATATTCTGTGACTCTTGTATTTGATTTCTAAAAATATCCTAGTCTTCCGGAAACTCCCACCCATGGGGTTTGACTTTGTGTGTTACTGATGGACTAGAGTGCTTTACTCTTGCAGATATTAAATATTAACAGAGAAATATGGAGAATACGCAAGCTAAGAAAACTACACATACACTTATTGTCTGGTAAGCAAGCAGATTTTTTTGTCCTACACTGGGTTACAATAAAGGCTATATTTATTTTCCTCATCTTAATGTGTTCTAGGATTATCTTTGAGTCCAGACAAGTAGAAAGGTGAAGACATTTTTTTTTTTTAAACATAAGCAACCCAACACACCACTTGGTCTCAAAGAAGATGTGCACTTTCATGTGATTGAGAGGTGTGAGACTAGCCAGGCAGCAAAGGCTATTACCATCAGATTCCACTTCCTCACTTCCTTCCACTCTACCAAATCTAATCAGTAACCACAGGGGAAGGGCAAAGGCATTCAGTAAGTATTGACACCCAGGATTCCAAGAAGTGTACCAAGATTTTACCAGGACTGTTCAGGTTTTCAGAGCCAAACCAATAGGAAATGACTTTTTCTATTCCCAGCCCATCAAAAGAATGAAATAAAAATTGCCAAACTTGGCTTGGCATGTGACCACAGTGCTGCCAAAGAGAAGGGACATGCCTGAAAGGAGAAGTCAATAAACCTGAAGTCACCATCCACATCCAACCCACCCCACCACCCCCAACCCCACAAACATACACTGCTGCCTTCACCTCTTTTCCCAGTTTGACCAATTGGTAGTTATATGAGTATTAATCTCAGCAAGAGTCAAACTAAAAACACTGAGAACCCTTAAAAATTTCCTCAGATGAGACCCTAAAGCATGGGAGATAATTCAATATGTTGTCATCAAACTATGGAAAAAGACACTGTCTCTTAATTTCTGCCAAAGACAGCAATAAATCTCTCCTCAACTCTCTTAATCTCATGCCAAATAAAACAGCAACTCTATTCCCCCAAACTCTAAACTCGTGTCAACCTGTTTGTGATGATGAAGTTAACAATTTGTAAATTTAAACTTCAAGTGGGTTGTTCCTCAATTGGTAGAGACAAAACTTAATGAACTGGATGTGCTGCTGGTAATCTCATGGATTTCACTGCAGCAGCTAATAGGATTATAATCACCACACATCATAATCTTCCATGCTTCCAGAACAGACTTGATGTTACCTAGATCTCTTCAAAGATGTTCCCAAACACAGACTACATTCATATTTGCTTAATCCAACAACCCCTTTTCCAAGTGCTTTCAAGTATTTTCTGAGGTAGGTTCATGACAATTTTGTAGTTACAATGGCATTAGAACATCTCATGTTTAGCTGGTCAAAAGGATTTTTCCAACCCTTTGACCTAATGTGTACTCAAAATTATGTGGGAATCTATACCACATGAATTAGCAATTAACCCTAACTGATACAGAAGAGGGAGGGAAAGTCTATGTCTTCACTGAATTTCATGGTTCTTTATTACAAACTGCTAGAGGACATGTTCTTTGGTTGGTGCTGGCATCCTCATTAGCACTGAGCACCACAGCTCAAAAAGCATGGCTGAATCGATGTATATTGGTGATGTATATCACCAGGAAAAGAACTGCTGAGTTTTGTCACTAAACATCCTTCAGCCATTTTTTGGACCCATCTTGAGAACCAGACTCAAGACAGGTCAAAGTAACAATATGACATGAGGTGGATGAAGCCTTGGAGACAAAATGAATTGTCCTAGGGTTGCAATAAGAGACAAAGGTTAGAACTTAGAATGTGGGGGTCAGTAATTTAAGTCCTGTAGTCCCCATGTCCCTTGCGCCTTTTAACCCTTTGAAACTAACCTAAGGAGTTCTACTTCCCTCTCTCTTTTGTTTATGCAACTTTTGAACTGGGTTATTTCATTAATTTCAGAAACATTTATTGAGGACCTAATATGGGCACAGCATATAGAAGGTAGTTTATACAACATACAGTTTTGAGTATATATAGTATAGAAGTCGGGCAGAACTGAATTCAAACCTCAGTTCTACTTCTTACTAATTCATTACTTTAAGCAAGAGAATTGGTTTCTCTGTGCCTCAGTTTTATAATTTCCTCATCTATAAAACGAGAATAGTAATAGTGTATATCCCACAGGGTTGTTACAAGAGTAAACTACTGTAACGATCATTATTCTTACCACAACAAATGGCACAAAAGTATAACCATCAATCCCAGGAGAATAGACACCCTATGAAATGAAAGAAATTAAATACCAAATGAAGTGGTATGTGCTCTATAAATTCAGAAGGAAAAGTCAGTGAAGGTTAGGGTGATCAATAAGGTTTCATAGAGAAGAAAGGGCTTCAGTTGTGTTATAGAAAAGAATACACCATGAGAACAGGCAATAAACCATGAGCATTTGGTCAAGAAAAGTGTGCTTGGAGAACGTAAGAGTGGATGTAGTGAGGAATACATTTGAAGCTACGCTGGGAAGGGATTGACTATCCAACTAGTAATGATTTTTGACTTCCATTCACTCATTCATTCAACAAGCATTTATTGAGTGAATATTATGGTCCCATGCATTGTTGCCTTGATGATGCAATCATAAGCAAGGCATGGTCTATTCTTGTGGAAATAAACTAATACCAACCAAATGAGAAAAGCAAAGGCTATTCTGAGCTTGAGAAATAATTTATTCTGAACAAGAGGATCAGCCACTGTCACTTGTATTTTTGCAGAAATGCAAAGGCAAGTAGAGGAGTGGGAGTGGGAAAGCCTTGTAGTGGAAAAAATGGAAGGCTTCAGGTGTGCCCTGATTGGAGGCTATTGGCATGGGAAGCTGTAGGCAGGATAACTAGAACCGGGTTTCCTGTGTTATTGGTTAGGGGAGCATATTTGGTTTTCTCTGGTTGGTGGTAAGTTGGAAGTAGGAATAAAACTTAGGGAAGCTTTCAGTTTTTAATCAAGTCTTGGCCATTTTGGGCCAATTTTTACATGAGTTATTTTTTTAGCTTCCTGAATTGTCATTAAAGATACCAGTCTGGCTTCCTGCAAGTCTGACTTACAGCAGGCTGGCTTCCTGAACTGTTTATTGCAGAAAAGGAGGCTGGTTTCCTGGGCAGGTTGCTGCAGGTTCTGAGTCAGAATTCTACTTTTATATATGGTCTGGTCATTGTCTGTTTGCATATTCAGCTTCTCAGTGCAGTGAAGAAAAAGACTAAAAAAGGTTGTTGGGGACAGGAGCAAAACAACTACGTTAGAGTGTTATAGGGACAATGAAGTTGGGCTGGGAAAACCTACTTTGGATAAAGTAGTCAGAGAAGGCCTTTCTGAGGAGGTGACAACTATGCAGAGACCTTGAAAATGAGAAGAGGCCAGTCATTTTAGAAGCATAGGGAAGAACATTTCAGGTCAAGGGACAGAGAAAATACTTTGAGCTAGAAAAAATATGGTGGGTTTAAATAAATGACAGATCAGTGCAGATAAGCACGGAGAAACAGCAAGATAGGAGGTTTGAGAAGTAATTAAGATTCAGGTCAGACAGAACTCTGTGTGTCAAAGTGGAGAATAGATTCTATGAGAGCAGGGAGCTTAGGCAGAAAGCCTTTTACAGATGCTTTTAACAGCGCAGGTGGAAAGATGATGGTAGTGGTCTGGCTTAAGTTATGGGAAGTAGAGATGAAGAGAACAGTTCACTCATTCCTTGAGACATCTTGAAGAAAGAACAAAGAGCATCTCCTGATAGCCTTACTATGGAGGAAATGGGGAATGGTGATAAAGGAAGGAAATTAAATAACTCCAACTTATGGGCTTGAGCAACTGAGTACGGGATTATAGCATTTACTGAGATGGGGATACAAAACACAAAGAAAAGTAAGTTATGGGGGTGAAAAATCCAGTTTATCTTAGGGATTGAGAAGGCCATTAATATAATAATAGCCATCTGGAGATAAGAGGCAGGACAGATTCAAAAATCAGAGACCTCTTGGGCTTAGCCCACATTGACAGTTCACACATTTTTAGTTGAGAAAATAGACATTCAAATAAAGGACAAGCAAGGAAGACACAAGCTGCAGGAAAAAAAAAAAAGCTGCAGAATTTTAGCTAGGAATACCTGGCCCCAAAGTTGCTGGTCAGTTTAGCTTTTCAAAAATTGACAACAATGGCTCACGCCTGTAATCCCAGCACTTTGAGAGGCCAAGGCAGATGGATTGCCTGAACTCAGGAGTTCGAGACCAGCCTGGGCAACATGGTGAAACCCCGTCTCTACTAAAATATAAATAAATAAATTAGCCAAGCATGGTGGTGTGCACCTGTAGTCCCAGCTACTCGAGAGGCTGAGGCAGGAGAATTACTTGAACCCGAGAGGTGGAAGTTGCAGTGAGCCAAGATTGTGCCACTGCACTCCAGCCTGGGCAACAGCGAGACTCCATCAAAAAAGAAAAGAAGAAGAAGAAGAAGAAAAAAAAATTGACAACAAGAAATGGAATTGCTTAACATTGTGTGGCCCAATTACCTAGTCTATTGGTTGCACTTGAAGCATTCATTGGTGATACAATCATGCAAGAAATGTTCCATTCTTGCTTATAGTCTAGAGAGGCAGAGAGAAGTGTCAGGTTCAAGTTAGCTACTAGTCATTTAAAAGAAGAAAGCCTCTCTTAGCTGTTGACCTTGCTTTCTACTTCATAGGGAAAATGAAAGCAATAAGAAGAGAACTTCTGGATTCCCACAACATCTGTCAACCACTAGCACCTAGAACCTCATGTTATGCCCTCCCTCCTGTTACAATTGGAAAATTGTTCATGCTTGATAATGAAGCCAGTATCTTCACTCTAGATCCCATTCTTTCTTACCAATTCGGGGACATCTTTCCAGCAATTCTCTTCTCTCCTTTTTGTATAATTTCCATCAACCAATGAATTCACTGCTCATGCTTCCATCATCAAAAAAATAATAATAATTACAATAATTACAAAACAAATTTTAAAACCTTTACTGAAGTAAGTGAACTCTGACTTGACTTCCCCCACCAGCAAATGTCTCATTTCATGGCACTCATTTTCAGGAAACTTCTTGAGAGAGTTGTCTCTTTTTGATGACTACAATTCCTTTCCTACTATTTTATTTTTCATTTGCTCAGGTATATTGCAGTATAATTATCATGCAATAAAGTTCACCCTTTTAAATAATATATTTTCATAAGTTTTGAAAAATATATTGGTCATGTAGCCACTGCTATAATCAAAATATATAACATACATATCACCTCAAAAAGTTGCTTGGACTCTGGTTCCAAAATGATGGCATAGAAGCAAGCCGGCTTCACTCCTCCCCAACTCCCCAAAGAAAACCTAAAACAAATATAGAGTGCAAAGATTATCACCAGCAATATACCAGAACTTAAATGTAAGAATGAGGCAGTTCCTGCAGCCACAGAAGATTGAAAAAAAAATCCAAGCAGATGGTAAGAAAATCAGACTTCCATGTCCATGATGCCCCGTTTCTCAATCTGCTCAGCACAAAGCATGCAGGAAATTTTTCCTAGATTTATGGTTTCTACACTAGAAAAAATTGAGATTGAAGTGAATAGCCAGCTTCTCCACTATCTTGGGTTTCTTGGCGGTGGACCTGCCCCTGCCTCAACCCATAGGAGGCATTGCAAGTACCTGAAGGAAAAATTAGCCTTGGAATAGCCAAAGGAAAAGGAGAGGGACTATGATTCCCAGGCTTAGAAACACTGCTCTGTAACTCAGGCAAAGGAAACACCAAATCAGAATGGTTTTTCAGCAGCACCATACTGTAGGAGATTTGTTCCACAGGACCACTGGGCATGAGCTCCTAGCCTACCTTTCCATACTACTGGAATATAACCTTTGGGACCTCCTTCATTCAAGATGGGCAGCACTCTGGTTGTTTACTAGAACCAAGACAAGTGGGGCTTAAGAAACCATCTAGTATCTAAAAGGAGACAGCAACCTAGTTGGGGGAAATAAATTAACGGGTAAATTACAAAGAATTTCTTAACAAGTGAATCCAACAAAAACCAAAACAAGCAAGACAAATAAGACTAGAATAATCTTTCAATGCAAGACGTAGACATACATCAACAAGGAACAGCAAAAAACAGGGAATCATGATCTCCCAAATGAAAAAAAGCAAAGAATCAGTGGCTGACCCTAACTAGATGCTGATATATGAACTCTCTAAGAATTCAAAATGCAGTTTTATGGAAACTCAGTGATCTCCAAGACAACACAGAAAGGCAATTCAGAAATTTATCATATAAATTTAACAAAGAGATTAAAACAATAAAAAGAAATCAAACAGAAATCTTGGAACTGAGAAATACATTTACTGAACAGAAAAATTTATTAGAGGATCTCAGCAGCAGAACTGATCAAGCAGAGGAAAGAATCAGTGAGCTGTAAGACAGGCTATATGAAAATACACAGAGGATAAAAATAACAAGGAACAAAGATGACCTACAAGATTTAGAAAATTACGTTAAAAGACCCAATTTAAGAATTATCATTACTCAAGAGGGAGTTGAGCAAGAGCAAGGGGTAGAAAGCTTATTCAAAGAAATAATTGAAAATTTTCCAAAACTGGAGAAAGAGATAAATGTTCAGGTAGAGAAAGAACAAAGAACCCCAAACAGATTTGACCCAAACAGAACTACCCCAAGGCACATAATAATCAAACTCCTAAAGGTCAAACACAAAGAGAGAATCCTAAAAGCAGCAAGAGAAAAGAAACAAAGACCATATAAGGAACTTTGAATTAATCTGGCAAAAAACTTCTCAATGAAAACCACACAGGCCAGAAGTGAGGAGAATGACACTTTCAAAGTGATTTTAAAAACTGTCATCCAAGAACACTGTATCCAGCAAAGATCTCTTTCAAATATGAAGGAGAGACAGGGTCTTTCCCAGACAAACAAAAGCTGAGAGAATTCACCACCACCAGCCCTGCCTTATAAGAAATGCTAAAGACAGTTCTTTAGTCTAAAATAAAAAAATAACCCACTAACATGCAAAAAGAAAACATTTGAAGTTATAAAACCCAACGGCAAAATTAAGTACGTGGACAAACCCAGAATGCTAATACTGTAATCATGGTGGGCAATCCATTTGTAAGTCTAGTATACAGCCCAAAAGACAAATCTATCAAAACCAGTAATAGCCAAAGCAACCTGTTAAGAGATAGGGTATCTAAAAATATGTAAACTGGGATGATAAAAAATCAAAATGTGGGGGGGATGAAGTTAAACTATAGTGTTTTTTTCTCTTTTTTTCTTGGGTTATTTCTATTATTTTCTTTGTTATCTAATAAAAGTTGTCTTCTTAATAAATCACTTGTTATATCTATAAGATATTTTTGTAAGCCTCATGATAGCCACAATGTAAAAACCTATTGTATATTAGCTAAAAGTAAAAAGCAGTGAATCAAAATATACCAGCAGGAAAAAAATCACTTAATCACAAAGGAAGTCAGCAAGGGAAGAAAGGATGAGAGAAGTTACAAAACAATCATAAAACAAGCAACAAAATGGTAATAATAAGTCCTACTTATCAATAACACTGAATGTAAATTTGACTCAATTCTTCAGCTAAAAGGCATAGAGTGGCTAAAAGGACAGAGGACCAAGGTCCAATTATATGCTGCCTTCGAGAAATGCTCTTCACTTATAAAGACACACATAGACTGAACGTGAAGGTGTGAGAAAAGATATTTTGTGCTACTGGAAACAAACAAACAAAAGCTGGAGTAGCTACACTGATATCATGTAAAACAGACTACAAATCAAAGACTATACAAAAGGACAAAGAAGGTCACTACACAATAATAAAGGGGTCAATTCAGCAAAAGGATATAACAATTATAAATATCTGTGCACCCAAAACTGAAGCCCCCAAGTATGTAAAGCAAAGATTAACAGATATAAAGGGAGAGATAGGCTGCAATACAATAATAGTAGGGGACCTCAACACCCCCCTCTCAGTAATGGGTAGATCATCCAGGCAGAAAACAAAGAAGCATCAAAGTTAACTACATATTACACCAACAGGTTTAGCTGACATTTACAAAACATTTGACATAACTGTTGCAGAAAAACCACATTCTTTTCATCCCCAAATAGAACATTCTCCAAAATAGGGCATATGTTAGGACACAAAACAAGTCTCAGCAAATTCAAAAAAGTAGAAATCATACCAAGTATCTTTTCTAACCACAATGTAATAAAACTAAAAATCAATAACAAGTGGAACCTCAGAAAATACACAAACACATGGAAATTAAAGAACATGTTATTGAATGATCAACAGATCAATGAAAAATTAAGAAGGAAATTTTAAAATTTCTTGAAACAAATGAAAATGTAAATAAAACATACTAAAACTCTATGAGATACAGCAAAAGCAGTTTTGAGAGGGAAGTTTATAGCAATAAATGCTCATATCAAAAAAGTAGAAATTCTTCCAATAAACAATCTAATAATGCCCCTCAAAATAGAATAACAAAAATAAGATGAACCCAAAATTAGTAGAAGGAAAGAAATAAATAGCACAGAGACTAAAAAAATTACAGAATATCAATGAAATGAAAAGCTGGTTTTTTGAAAATGATAAAAATGACAAACCTTTTGTAAGATTAAGAAAAAGAGAAGACTCAAATAAAATCAGAAATGAAAATGGAGACATAACAACTGAAACCAGAGAAATAGACTCACTAGACTATTCTGAACAACTATATGCCAACAATTAGAAAACCTACAAGTGGATGAATTCTTGGACACATACAACCTGCCAAGATTGAACCACGAAGAAATAGAAAACTTTAGCAAACTAATAGTGAGTAATGAGATCAAAGAAGTAATAAAAAGTCCCAGGACCTGATGTCTACACTGCTGAATTCTAACAAACATTTAAAGAAGAACTAATACCAATTCTACTCAAACTCTTCAAAAAAAAAAAATTAAAGAGGAGGGAATACTTCCAAACTCATTCTACAAGGCCAGCATTACTCTGATACCAAAACCAGAGGACACAACAAAAAAAGACAACTACAGGCCAATAGCATTGATGAAGACAGATGCAAAAACCTTCAACAAAATACTAGCAGACCAAATCCAACAAAACATTAAAAAGATTATTCACCATGATCAAGTGGGATTCATCCCAGGGATACAAGAATGGTTCAACATATGCAAATCAACAAACATGATATATCACATTAACAGATCTAAGTATAAAAACCATATGATTATTTCAATAAATGCTGAAAAAGCATTTGATAAAACTCAACACCGTTTATGATACAAACCCTCAACAAACTGAGTATAGGAGGAACATACCTCAAGATATATATTCCAATATCAAATGGCAAATTTCAACAATGCAAAAACTACAATTACATTTGCACCAATCTAATATATACTTCTAGTTTCAAGGGTGTATGTGCAGGCTGGTTAAATATATATTTATATATATATATTTCTATATTTATATGGTTCTATATTTATATATAGATGTGTATATATGTATATATGTATATATAGATGTGTATATATGTATATATGTATATATAGATGTATATATGTGTATATATGTATATATACACATATATAGATATATAATAGATATCTATATATAGATATATAATAGATATCTATATATAGATATATAATAGATATCCATATATAGATATATAATAGATATCTATATATAGATATATAATAGATATCTATATATAGATATATAATAGATATCTATATATAGATATATAATAGATATCTATATATAGATATATAATAGATATCTATATATAGATATATAATAGATATCTATATATAGATATATAATAGATATCTATATATAGATATATAATAGATATCTATATATAGATATATAATAGATATCTATATATAGATATATATATAGATACATAGATATAGGTATAGATATATAGATATAGATATATATATAGATACATAGATATAGGTATAGATATATAGATATAGATATAGATACATATCTCCTAAATCTAACTACTTCTTGTGTCTTCCACCTCTCCCACTCTGGTCTAAGCCACATCATCATCTCTCTCTGAATTTCGGCAGTGCCCATTAAGTAATCTCTTTGCACCCTTCTTGCCCTTCAATCTCAACACAATAGGCACCATGACTCTTTCCAACTCTACATCAGATCATATCACTCCTCTGCTTCAAACCATATAATGATTAACAAAATCAAGCATGAGAAAAACTATAGGTCAAATTGACTGAGTAATTCAACAGATAAATGGTAGGGAAAAGAAGGGATAGAGAAATACCCATGGGTTAAAAGAGACTTAAAATACATATCAAGATTAAACTACAGTGACTAGAGATGAGCTGCAAACTTGGGTGATGAAACATAGAGAAACCAGGGAAATGGTTAGTATAAAAGTTAGACTAGTGGTCACATTTGGGCAGAGGCAGTGAACTCTGTTTGGGACACAGCCCATGGAAGGGCCTCTGGGGAGAATGGCAAATTTAATTCTTGATCTGGGAAGTGGTTTGAAGAGCACAGCCCCATCATAACTGACTAAGCTATCCATTTGTTTTGTGTGTTTTTCTGTATTTGTATCTTTTATTTTTCAATAAAAACGTTAAAAGTAATCTTCGCAATGGCTTCCCACATCTCCTCAATTGGAAGCCAAAGTCCTTAAAACTGTTCACAAGGCCTTGAGGGATCTGGTCCATTGTTACCTCTTGGATTGGTTCCTTTCCTTGCTTACTTGCTCCTACTATGCCTGCCTTTCCTCACTCTGTTTCAGCCATAGTTGACTGCCTGCTTTTTCTTGCACATTCCAGCACATCTGCTCTAGTTCTTTTCTCTGCCCAAACATCTCCCTGGCTAAACCCCTCAACTCTTCCAAATCTTCTCTTAGGTTTCGTGTCCTCAATGAGATGGATGTTGTTGACTATTTAATACAGCCATCTGCCTCCTACCTTAAGTTGCAGACCCCTTAGCCATCTCTACTTCTGTTTCCCATATAACCTCCTATCATATAGAGTTCACTTATTTATTGTACCTTTTTTTGGTGGTTTGTGACCCCACTAGAATGTGAGCTTCATGAGAACAGAGACTGTATGTTTTGTTCACTGATGCATCCCACAGGAAAAGATAAAGCCAAGGGTAAGGCCTGAGTGATTTGACAGGTAAAGGTACAATGAGCCACTTTTGGATTTAGACAGTTTATTACCTACATAGACAGTGAAGAGAAGGATGAACCAAAGGCACCAGCCCCTGTGATCCTTGTCCCACATGCCAAAGAGGATAACATTAGAACCAAAGGCGCCTGATGACTACATGAGTTGTGGGATACTTGGTAGTTGAGGAGTATATTAGTCTGTTTTCATGCTGCTGATAAAGACATACCTGAGACTAGGCAATTAACAAGAGAAAGAGGTTTAATGAACTTACAGTTCCACATGGATGGGGAAGCCTCACAATCATGGCGGAAGGCCGGGAGGAGCAAGTCATGTCTTACATAAATGGCAGCAGGCAAAGAGAGAGAGCTTGTGCAGGGAAACTCCCATTTTTAAAACTATCAGATCTTGTGAGACTTATTCACTATCACAAGAACAGCATGGGAAAGACCCACCCCCATAATTCAATTATCTCCTAGTGGGTCCCTCCCACAACACATGGGAATTATGGAAGCTACAAAATGAGATTTAGGTGAGGACACAGCCATATCATTCCACCTCTGCCCCTCCCAAATCTGATGTCTTCACATTTCAAAACCAATCATGCCTTCCCAGTGGTCCCCCAAAGTCTTAACTCATTTCAGCATTAACTCAAAAGTCCACAGTCCAAAGTCTCATCTGAGACAAGGCAATTCCCTTCTGTCTATGAGCCTGGAAAATCAAAAGCAAGTTAGTTCTTCCTAGATACAATGGGGGCACAGGCACTGGGTAAATACAGCTGTTCCAAAAAATTGACCAAAACAAAGGGGCTACAGGCCCCCATACAAGTCTGAAATCCAGAAAGGCAGTCAAATTTTAAAGCTCCAAAATGATCTCCTTTGACTCCATGTCTCACATCCAGGTCACACTGATGCAAGAGGTGGGTTCCCCTGGTCTTGGGCAGCTCCGTCCCTATGGCTTTGCAAGATACAGCCTCCCTCCCAGCTACTTTCATGGGCTGGCCTTGAGTGTTTAGGCTTTTCCAGGCACACAGTGCAAGCTGTTTCTGGATCTACCAGTCTGGGGTCTGGAGGACAGTGGCCCTCTTCTTACAGCTCCACTAGGTGGTGCCCCAGTAGGGACTCTGTATGCGAGCTCTGACCCCACATTTCCCTTCTGCCCTGCCCTAGCAGAGGTTTTCCATGAAGGCCACACCCCTGCAGCAAACTTCTTCCTGGGTATCCAGACATTTCAATACATCCTCTAAAATCCAGGCAGAGGTTCCCAAACCCCAATTTTGACTTCTATGTACTCACAGGCTTAACACCATGTGGAAGTTGCCAAGGCTTGGGGCTTCTACCCTCTGAAGCCATGGTCTGAGCTCTATGTTGGCCCCTTGTAGCCATAGCTGAAGCAGCTGGGACACAGGGCATGAAGTCCCTAGGCGGCACACAGCATGTGGACTCTGGGCCTGGCCCACAAAACCATTTTTTCCTCCTAGGACTCCAGGCTTGTGATGGGAGGGGCTGCCATGAAGACCTCTGATGTACCTTGGAGACATTTTCCTCATTATCTTGGGGCTTAACATTCAGCTCCTTGTTACTTATGCAAATTTCTGCAGCCAGCTTGAGTTTCTCCTCAGAAAATGATTTTCTTTTCTATAGCTTTGTCAGGCTGCAAATTTTCTGAACTTTTATGCTCTGCTTCCCTTATGAAGCTGAATGCCTTTAATTGCACCCAAGTCACCTCTTGAATGCTTTGCTGCTTAGAAATTTCTTCTGCCGGATACCCTAAATCATCTCTCTCAAGTTCAATGTTCCATACATCTCTAGGGCAGGGGCAAAATGCCTCCAGTCTCTTTGATAAAACATAACAAGGGTCACCTTTGCTCCAGTTCCCAAGAAGTTCCTCATTTCCATCTAAGACCACCTCAGCCTGGAATTTATTGTCCATATCACTATCAGCATTTTGGGCTAAGCCATTTAGCAAATCTCTAGGATGTTCCAAACTTTCCCACATTTTCCTGTCTTCTTCTGAGCCCTCCAAACTGTTCCAACCTCTGCCTGTTACTCAGTTCCAAAGTCACTTCCACATTTTTGGGTATCTTTTCAGCAGTACCACATTCCTGGTACCAATTTACTGTATTAGTCTGTTTTCACACTTCTGATAAAGACATACCCCAGACTGGGCAATTTACAAAAGAAAGAGGTTTAGTGGATTTCAGTTCCACATGGCTGGAAAAGCCTCACAATCATGTTGGAAGGCAAAAAGGAGCAAGTCACGTCTTACATGGATGGCAGCAAGCAAAGAGAGAGAGCACTGAGCTTGTGCAGGGAAACTCCCATTTTTAAAACCATCAGATCTCATAAGACTTATTCACTATCATTAGAACAGCATGGGGAAGACACACTCCCATAATACAGTTATCTTCCACTGGGTTCCTCCCACAACATGTGGGAATTATGGGAGCTAAAAGATGTGATTTGGGTGGGGACACAGAGCCAAACTCTATCAAGGAGCTACGTGGTTTTAGACTGTAGCTGAGTAGTTTTATATTCCACAGCTCTATTTTGAGAAGAATGTGGCAGAAAGCCCCATACCTCATCAGTACCCAGGAAGTGATGAGATAGGTTTTGAGATAGCCTCCCTGGGAAGATAGAAAGGTAAAAGGCAGATGACCTCAGAGCAGCTCCTCATAAGCCTCACATACTCTGGGGTTCCAAGAGGATCACAGACGCTTTCCCAAGACTCAGATAAGCTGAAGTTTAAGCGTCTGCCTGTGTGGCATATGTGGATATGTATGAAATTGCAGGGTGCCAGGGCACAGCTGTTACCCTGCAAGTAGGCATTCAATGAGTAAATGAATACATGAATAGCTAAAACCCCCCCAATTGTATTGACCTGTAAGGAAAGAGAAGAGGAGATGTAAATTCACTTTTTTGGATAAACAACATGGTTCAGAGCAAGGAGCATATGGTCTAGAATCAGACTGTTCTAGGTTGTAAGTGCAGCTTGGCTACTTAGTGGCTGGATCAACTTAGGCAAATAGGTGCTGTAAAAGTAGTCGCTATAATCTTTATTAACTTCATATTTTATATTTTAATATGAAATTTTATATGTGCAAAGAGTCTTTGTGCATTTGTCTTCTTCTGTCCCCACTCCCCATGTCAATGCTGGAGACTTGATTGTCATTGTACTTAACATATTATGAAGATAATAGAACCACCTCTTGGAGACTGGAGAAAAGAAAAGAAAAATTACTCCTATCCAACAAGATTACTATTATTGCTAAGCCTTTTAATATAACTCTTTCTAGCCTCCTCTCCCGCATATATAATAATAACACCTGATGTTTCTAGAGGGCCTCATATGTCACATACATTAACTCACTTAATCCTTACAATACCACTTTCAGCCAGATGCTATAATTATCCCCATTTTCATGGTGAGAAAACAGAAGTGCGGGGAGGTTTAGTGGCTTGCCTAAGGTCACATACTTAGTCAGAGCTAGAATTTCAATCCTTGTAGTCAGCTCCCGGTACTTGTTGTGCATTTAACCATTATCATAACCCACAAACCATTCTACATTCTAGCATAAAGTCAGAAACTCTACTTTTCCATGCAGAAACATATTCATAGGCATTCATTTTAATGTCCATCAAACCATGATATCATGCATGGTTTTCTTAATCACTTCTCTTTGGGGGCATTTATTTTTTAATTTTTACTTCTGTAAACAAAGTGAGATAAATATCTTTGTACATAAAGTCTTTTCTGTGGTTAAGATTATTTCCCAGAAGTGCAGATTCAGATTCAAAGGCAGGAACATGTACTTGGCATCAGATCCTATCACTTAGTGACTTTCCAAACTGGCCCACTCTCTGTCGATAGGCAGCAACTTCATGACCCAGCCCTGGATGTTCTGATTCAGTAGGTGCTGAGGGGTTCCCAGGAAGCTCTATTTTTTTTTTAACAACTCTCCTGGTGATTCTGATGCTGACCAATTTGGGGAACAGCTGACCTACCCAAGTGCCCTCCCTGTCCAAGCATATATTCTAAGGTTTTATATGCATTCGCTTTTTGTCATCACCTTCAGGAAAAAAATCAGTTGTAGTATCTCCAATTATATAGACATGATTACACACTAATTTGTTCAACCAATTCCATAAATACATATGCAGTGCTGGTTTAGGTGCTGGACACACAACAGTGTACAAGACAAAGCCCCCAAATTCTTGGCAGTCACATTAGGGCATGATTTGACAGATAATATACAAGAAATCAAGTAAAGAAGATGATTTCAGAGAGTGATATATGCTTTGGAGTCACCAAAATGGAAAAATGTAACAGAGAGTAGTGTGGCGGCACAGGAGAGCTACTTTATACAGGATGGTCAGAGGAGGTGATATTGTGTGAAAAGGATGTGCAGATTTGCCAGAAAGTGTTCCAGGCAAAAGAAACTGCAAACTTAAAATGTTTGAGCAACAGAAGAAAAAAAGGTCAGCATGGGTGGAGTGTAGCTAGTGAATGCAAGAGTGTAGAGAAATTTGGAGGAGACAAGGTTCAGATGACATAAAGCTTGTGGCCTTTGTAAGGAGTGACTGTGATTACATTAGGGACTCCACTGATGGGCTATAAGATGGGGAATGGTACAATATGCTGCATGTTTTTAAAAGCTCCCTCCAATCTTTTTGTCTAGAAGACGGTAAAGGAGGGGTAGGGGAGCATTTGAAAAACTTAGGAAACTCTTGAATTCCAGCCAAGAGATGATAGTGGTTTATGGAAATGGGAATGCAGAAAAATGAACCAATTCCAACTATATCTAGAGGCAGAGGGATGGGGAGATTCTGCAGAAGAACTAATATCTCATATAGTTTGAGCCAAGAGCAGAAATTAAAAGTAATTCCCTTGATGAATGACTTGACCCTGAGGCTCTTGCATGCTAGTCCTAGATATCTTCTTGCCCAGCCATGTAACCTTGGACAAGTTAGTTTATCACTCCTGGAAATTCTAGTTCCAACATTTTCTCATCCTTTGGTAAATATAATAGTCTCTGCATCCCCTCCTTCTTTATTCCACAAATGTTTCTTAAATGGCTACTAAGGACTATACTAGGCCCTGATGAATCAGCCAGACACTAGACCTCCTCTTTACAGCTGACAGCTTGGGAGAGGTGACTGATATTAAACAAATAATTGGGCAAATAATTATTTAAATTATTATTGGGATTAGGACTGCCAGGGAGAACCCCAGGAATAAAATCACAGGGGACCTCATCTTGATGGGGGGTTATGGGAAGGCTTCCCTGAAAAAGAGGCATTTTAGCAGTGGCACTTGGTGAGGGCACAATCTGTATAAGACAAATCAAAAACCTCATAGACCATGTTTCATGAGCTTTGGATCCACAAGCACCAGTGACTTTAAGTTAGAGTCGGTTGCTTGTGAAACTGAAGGGACTCTACCTCAGGCCTGGCCCAAGGGGCCACGTGATTCTGGGTACATTCTCTCCTGAGGTCAGCTAGTTCTCTTTGACAAAG
This sequence comes from Pongo abelii, assembly GCF_028885655.2. Classification (NCBI taxonomy): domain Eukaryota; kingdom Metazoa; phylum Chordata; class Mammalia; order Primates; family Hominidae; genus Pongo; species Pongo abelii. The sequence goes on along the minus strand of NC_071994.2, from coordinate 32,400,801 downwards.
CCAGGCATTTTTCCTAGAATCGAATGTCACAGGAGGCACATTAGATGACCTGATGTCATCATACCCAGAGTGAGGGAAGCACTTGGCAACACATCAGGCAACTTGGCTTCTTTCTCTGCCTCCACCCCAGGGTTCTGGGACAGAATGCCAGTTACTAAGTCTCCTAGGGCCACATTTGACCTATCCATTTGGAAAATAGGCACACTCCCCAGTTATCAATTCTGAGGGTGATCTCAGGAATTAGTCTCTTCCATACAAGATAGCAAACAGTGCTTGAAGTTGCTCTGGCCATTTTGTAGGTGACAATTGCCCCTACATAAGAATTGCCAAGCACTAATCACTCCAGCATTTCCATCTTCCCCCGTCCCCTCAACACCAACTTTCACACAAAGACACTGAAACAGGATCTCCTTTGGGCAAGAGTTTCCAGGATCTTGGGGCTGCTTTCTTGTCTGCTTTAGCAGCTGGAGCCCGAGAGTGATTACAATGGTTTCTTTTTTTTTCCTCTTTGGAGGCTTCTAGACAAACTCTCATGGTGAAGGAGGTCACCCACTGGCCAGATCCAGTGTATAGCCTGCCTATAAACACTGCAGAAAGAGAAGAAACCCTTTCTCAGAAGCTGGAGGGCATAGAGGAGAACTGGGCTTTGTCTCCAGGACCCTTTCCCAGTGTACCAAGGACAGCCACAGCTCCCTAGAAGGATGCCCTGTTGGCCAACTGGTTTTCTAATCAGGAATGCTGAGATTATTTAAAAAACTATCTTTATGGAATATTTCCATAATTCTGAGTCAGAGTCCGTGGCCCAACATACTCTTCCCTAGTAGGGCAGTATGGTGCAATGGTTAGGTGAATAGATTCTGCACCTTGGGTTCGGCTATATCTGGAGGCAGGTAGATGGGGAGGCTGTAGAACAACTAATATCTCACTTAGTTTGAGCCAAGAGCAGAAACCAAAGGCAGTCCTCCTTGATGAATGACTTGAACTTAAGGGTCTTTGATGCTAGTCCTAGATGTCTTGTCAAATTTTAAACCTGTGACTTCAGGCAAATCACCCTCTCAGCTCTACTTCCCACATATTTATATTGAACCTAGGAAAACACACCTGTCATAGGCTTTGAATTTAAAAATTACTGAGCTGATGTAGGTAATATGCATAGCACAGAGTAGGCTCAATCATCCATATCACAGCATTACTAGATGTCCACAGGAATCTGTATCTGCTATGCTGCTGCCAATTGAGAGCTGGTCTAGTCACCAGCTGCTGAACACAAGCAGCCATGTGAGCAGTGGAAAGAGCTACAGATAGGAAGCAGATCTGCCACCAGTTCTTCTGTGGCCATGGGCAAGTCACTCGGGTCTGAAAATCCAGGGTCTGAAAAACAAAAGAGTTAAATAAAACAAACTCCAAGATCCTGATTAGCACTTAACCATTTTTCAGGAGGGCTCTCATAAGTTACTGGGAAGAAGGTAAAAGCCCCAAATTACTGGGGTGCTTTTCAAGTGCTTCCTTTTCCTTTTTGGCATCTTCACCCCCACCCCACCCTTCCCGTGAAGCTTTCTCGGCAGCTTCTGGTCAGAGATCTCCTGCTCTTGGTGGAATGCTATCTATGGAATGTGAGTGCTGTGGCTGACCCTGGAGATCACCTGTTCTGGCTTTCTCTTCAGGGAGATAAAGAAACCAAGGTTCAAAGACTTGAAATATTCTACCTACCATCACACAGTTAGAGGTCGCTGGGCCCAGACTAGGACCCACCTTCTCCTATTCCAAGTTTGCCATAGCCACTGCTTCTCCTCCTCCATCCAAGTAACTATTAGGGGCACAAGGAAGGAACAACAATGCCTAGACTCCTAGTGTAAGGAAGGAACCTTGCTTGGAACTGAACTTTCCAAGCAAAGGTAATTCCTCCTTGGGCCTCCAAAGAGGCCAAAATACAAGAATCAGGAGAACTGTCTTGCTTCCAGTCCCAGGGTACGCTAGCTGTGTGCTTTTGAGTAAACTACCTAATTCCCCTGTGCCTTTTCCCTCACCTCAACCCCAGCTACTCTTAAAGCCTGACTTGTCCCTATCTAACAAAGCCATTATGCGAAAGGCCCTCAGGTGAGAAACCTTGTTTTAGTTATGAAGTCACCAAAGGTATTACTCAGCCCCTGACTCCCATTGAGGGAATCCGTTGGAAGCTTTAAGCTCATTTCCCTGGGTTTTGTGCTCAGCTTTGGAGTTTTCTCCTCCAGTGAGTGAACAAAGCCCATTTAGAAACCCAAATCTACCCACCAGTCCCTGGGGTCTAGGCCCAACTCCTCTATCTGTGCAGCCCAGAGAGGAAAGTGCCTGCTGCCTGATTCAATGGGCCCATTATGTACGGCTAATTCCATAGTAGAACACTGTGTCTTTGAGGGCCTGGCAGCAACTGGTCGTACCTGTTTTAGAGTCAGTACGTTGTGTTTGCTGGAGGGATGAAGGAGAGCAGCACACAGCACCATCTCATCATCGCAAATGCCATTTCAGGTTAATGATTACCACGTACAATATTACTGTAGTCAAACTGCACACACCAAGGGCCCTTCCCATGCAGGCTGGCAGGCGGCATATAAAGGAGGTCATTGTGTGTGCTGGGTAAAGGAGTGAGAGGTGCCTACAGGCGCCAAGTGTGGTCTCATAGCTCATATGCTCAGGAGGGCAGAGGTTCACCGGAGGGGCGACACTGTGCACATATTTTCTCACTTTATAAGACAATCTATTTACATTCACATTGACACTGAGGTACTGTTACTGAAGCCGGAATTTGTGTCATTCAATAAAATACCCTATCAGCCTAACCTGACATTACAGAGCATTAACTAGATCCCACAAGAAACTTGCTTATCTCAGGCCAGAACTGGTTCTTTTGTAGCCAGAGACATCCTACTCCTGCTGGGGCATTGTGTAGGCCTGCCTACAGGCCTACAGTTGGGGGGTGTTCCTAACCACCTGAATGACTGAAGTTGATGGCTATCAGGCCCCAGCCAGCCTTTTCTGTCTGCCAGAAACAAAACAAGAATGTTCCCCTCCTGAGGTCTCAATTTACAGGCTTTTCACGTTGATAATTAAGCAAGGTTTGCCACCTGCACTTCTATTTAGAGGTACCTCCTGAGACAGTCTTGACATTGCCTTTAATTAGCCCAGCTGTGACTCCACCTGCTTTTATTGCCACCTTCAGCCAGAGGGGATTGCTCTAGGGCCAGAAGCCTATGACCTTGGTCATGTTCCTGGGTCAGTGAAACCAGCTGCATGATTTGGCAGAACCACAGAGACCCTCTTCTCCAAACAAAACAAAACAGAAAACCCTAATACTGGAAATTCCATCTTTAGTTTCACAATTGCTTTGTGTCAAGCATTGTTCTCTGTTGCAGTTCTCACTTAAAGCCCAAAAAATCCTGGGATGGGTGGTAATATACGTCTCTAGCATTGAAATGCAAATACATTTATCTGATTGGGAAAGGTGGCATGAAAATCTTGAGTGTTGGAGGTGGGAGAGCTGCACTGAAAATGGAAGAAGGAAAATAAGTTGAGTGCTAAGAAAGAATTGTGGCATCAAAGGCACAAGCAGAGTGTTTCCTAGTCACCTGAGTTACATCTTGTTTCCCCTTTCCTCTTAACAAATAAATAAATAAATAAGAATAACAACAAAGACATAGCCTTTCATACACATAAAATCATAATGGCTGTAGTGGACACTGTTGTTTGCCCACTAAGCAAAGAGCATTCCCCTTTCTTTTGGGAAATTTTTCTTCCATACTTTAAGTGCATGCAGTTCAGGTGAAGCTGACTTCACCCCCAGGGTCCAGGCATCATCTAGGCCTAGACCATCAAATCACTGCATCCCACAGTCCCACTGGCTGAAGTCATTGTTACATGAATAGCCATGTGGCCTGAGCTAAGTCAATGAAACTCAAATGTAGGGATTTTGTAGAAACTACTGGGGGAAAAAAAAAGAGCTTTCTGTTGATGGTGCTAAGCTGATGGAATGCAGGCTTAGACCAGTGACTCTACCCTGGCATGTCAAGAGCCTGCCTGGAAGTGAAACCACCTCAGAGAAGCATGAACTAAAACTTTCAGAGAGCCATTTTCCTAATGATATCATCCGAACACCTAGAGCTGACTATACCTGACATTAACATGAACTCAGACTTTCTAGTTACAGCCAAAAACTTCCTTTGCCCTTTCCCTTGTTTCTGATGCAACAGAAGTTCTTAATGTTACAATGATGTTACCATACAGTTTACAGTGGTGCTAGTCCCCAGCTGCTGGTAGTATTCTTCTCCACCTGATTCTGCCAGGTTCCAGTGAACTTGGCTCAAACCTGGGCTCAGTGTACCTCTCAGTGACTTGGATAATAGTGGGATAGACAGTAGGGAGGAAAAGAGAATTACTGATATGGAAGAACTTTGCTCTTCTTGGAAGAAACACGTTGTAAAACTCCCAAGTCTTATGTCGACAAAAGCAGACGTCCCCCTGTGGCTTTGAAAGTACTCTGGGGCTTTGCCACTCAAAGTGAGGTCCCTGGACCAGCGGTAGGCATCACCTAGAACTTGATAATTTGTTAAAACTGCAGAACCTCAGCCTTATCCCAGACCTATGAATCAAACCTTCACAAGGTCTTCAGGTATTTATATAATATGAAAGGTAGGGAACCGCGGTTCAAGACACTGCAGGAGGTCAGGGCCCCAGGTACACTTATGTTTGTTTTATATCCTGGGGTACTATGTATGAGCTCAGTTAAAAGTAGGTTCCCTTGCCTTCAAAAAGTTTGAAAAACACTGATATACTTCAATCTTCACATTTCACAGAGGGGTAAACTAAGGCTGAGAAAGGATAAATGACTTGTCTAGCAGCAGAATCAGCCACTGAGTCAGGATGAAAAGCAAGTGTTCTGAAAATCTTTGTCACCTTGGGTTAGGCAAAGATTTTTTAAAATATGGCAACAAAAGCATTATCCATCAAAGAAAAGAAATGACTACATAAGCATTTAAAACATCTGCTTTTCAAAAAATACTGTTGGGAAAATAAAAAGATAAGACACCGATTGGTAGAAAGTATTTACCAAATACACATTTGATAAAGGATGTTTATCCTGTCTAAACTGAATAATAAGAAAACAAACAACCCAATTAGAAATAAGGAAAAGGTTTAAATTGATGCCTCACAAGAGAAGTTACATGGATGCCAAATAACCACATGAAAAGATGTTCGACATCTTTAGTTATTAAGAAAATGCAAATTAAAAACAAAATGAAATACCTGTGTATACCTAGCAGGTTGGCAAAACCAAAAAGCAGATAATATGAAGTACAATGAGGGTGTGAAGCACTTAAATTTTCATACACTGTTGATGGGAATGCAAAAATGGAACAACCACTTGGAAATGATTTGGTAGTTTCTTACAAATTTAAACCTGCTTATCATATGACCCAGGAAATCCCCTAAACATTTATGCAAGAGAAATGAAAACCTACGTTCATACACAAAAAAGTTGATATGTGAACATCTATAGATGCTTTAGTCACAGCAACCAAACCCTGGAATAATGCAAGTGTCCTTCAACTGGTGGGTAGATAAACTGTGCATCCATACAATGGAATACTATTTAGCAATTTTAAAAAGGAATGAAAAAGAAAAAAAATGGATCAATCTCAAAAGCTTTGTGCTGAATGAAGGAAGCTAGATTCAAAAGGCCGCATGCAGTATGTGTGTGATTCCATTTATATAACATTCTGGGAAAAGCAAAACTATAGGGGCAAAAATCTGATCAGTGGCTACCAGGGGCAGGGTCCAGGGGAGGTGATTGACTATAAAGGTATTGTATTCATTTCCTAGGACCACCATCACAAAATACCGCAAACTGTGTGACTTCAACAACAGAAATGTATTGTCTCAGAGTCCTGAAGTCTGGAAGTCTAAAGTCAAGATGTTGGCAGAGTTGGCTCCTTCTGAGGGCTGCAAGGGGAGGATCTGTCCAGGCTCCTTTCATTGGTGTCTCTTCTTCTCTCTAGCCATGAAGATGGCTGCCTCCATGTTCACATCGTGTTCCCCTTGTATGTGTCTGTGTCCAAATGTCCCTTTTTATAAGAGCATCAGTCATTTTGGGTTAGGGCTTACCTTAATGACTTCATTTTAACTTGATTATTACCTCTATAAAGACCCTATTTCCAAAAAAGGAGACATTCTGAGGTAGTGAGGGTTAGGACTTCAACATAAGAATTTTGGGGGACATAATTCTCCCCATGAGAGGAGCACAAGAGAACATTTTGGAGCCGGAACCATACTACTCTATCTTAATTGTGATGATGGTCCCATGTATGCGTGCATTTGTGAAAAGTCATAAAACTACACTTTTTAGTGTGAATTTAGGGTGAGTTTTGCCACTTGTAACATAAGTTGATTTTTTAAAATAAAAAATAAAGCAGGTCTCCCAAATTTTTCCTCAAAAGATTATTATTCATTCTGATCTACTGCACTTCCCTGTCCATACTGTATGTTCTCAGCATTCATGAAGGTAAGAGATTGTTTTCCAGAACCCTGAAGTAGGTCACAGTTTCATCCAAAAAAGGCTGTTTTGCTGCTCTATGAATGTCTCCACAAGCAACATTCCACCAAAGCATAAAGATTTCATGAATTGTCTTTCTTGAGAGGCATGAAGTAACACAAAGTGAGGACCAGCTGGGAAAATCTGGTTCGGGACCTGCAAAGGTGAGCTGGAGCTGCTCTCCACCCACTGCAGGTAGAAGCTGCACACTCTGCCCACAAGCCTCTGTAGTCTCAGCCCCCAACCTGAGGCAATTCAGAGGTCACCTGCAGGAGAGGGAGACAAGATATCAAATGACCTGCCAGCTATACTCAGATATACAGGAAAGAGCCCAGCAGGTGACCTCGTATCTTCACAGGAGGGGAATGTAAGGCAGAAGCTGGGGGGTGTACTACATGTGGGTTAGACATAGACATCTTCACAAGGCAGGAAAAGCATTGGAAGGGGCCAAAGATAACAACCCTTGGGGCCCCCCGTCTCCCCATCCCTGGAAGCTTCTCCTGCCTGTGCATTTCCCTCTGTCTTTTCCTGCCACCATCTGACATGGAGCCATTCCCCAGGGTTACTTACTATGTACCAGCTCAGGCCAAACAGAACCACCTGGCCAGCAATGGAAGCAGAAAGAAAGACCAAGGTTTGTGACAGCATATCTAAAGCTGGCCCTCCACTTTCAGGAAAGACATTCTCATTGTAGACAGCCCCTTCTTGGCCAGTCTGCAAAGGGGTGGGGTGGCTGAGACTGGGAACTGAATGGGGAGTCAGTTGGAAGGAAAGGGGCACACAGCTTATCTCCCTCAAGGGGCTGGATCGGAATGTCCCCAGAAGTGTCTGAGCTGGGTTTGAAGGCCCGTGGAGACACATGGCTGCGTGCTAGGTCAGGCTGCTGTTGGCACTGGGCACGCTGCCGGGAGGCCTCCGCGACGCTTGACAGCACCACCTCCATTCTTTCCGGTTATCTGTCAGAAATGACATCACTGTTTTGTTAACCTTCTCAGCCTCTGCATGTTTGTGGATTCTCCATCTAGCTTCTATTCCATCTGGCCTTGCTGTTCTGTCTCTTTGTGTTTTTATTTCAGGTGCTTAAAACACACACACACACACACACAACTCCTCCCCCTAATTTAGTTCCTAAACTGAAACAAAAAACCTTCTATATTCTCAGGCTTAGTTTTCTCCTTCGTAAAAGGGGTAAAAGATGGGTGTTTCTTTTAGTTCTATATTCAAAGAGTAGATTAGACTCAGAGGGTCTGAATTTCCAAGTTTTTTTTTTCTCACACGCTTATAAAGACTACTGGTAACTACCGTGCATCACACACAACACACACACTCACACACACTCCTTTCATCTTCACAATAACCATGTGGGGTACTGTTATTATCCCCATGTGTGATATTCATTCCCTAGGGCTGCCATAACAAAGTACCACAAACTGGGTACAGTCACACATGAGGCAACCGAGACACAGAACTTAACAGATATCTCTGACGTCACGTAGCTGGTCCAAGGCGGCAGGCATGCAGGGATGGATTCCAGGCTTCTTGACACCAGCGTTAGTGCTCCCTAACTATGCCACTCCGGTATTTCAAGGCCAGCTCGCATCTTCGCCGTGTGGTTGCTGGCGCGTCATTTAGGCTCTCTGAGTTTAACTTTCCTCATTGGGCAGATGGAGACAGTCACACGGTTCTTGTCAGAAGTAGCAAGGTGTTCTGTGTGAAAGCTGCCGAGCCCACATAGATGTTCCCCGCTCCACAAGAACACTCCTCTTCATTCTCACTTGTTCTCTTTCCCTTGCTTTTATGTTGGCTGCTATTTAGGAAATGATTGTGCTGCCTTTCCCTGGATATTTTAAATAACAAGAGCTAAACTTGTAGGGAACTCATTACACGTCAGGTATTGCACTTAGCTCTTGGTATGCTTTGCCTCATCTGCCTTTTATTTAACCTCACAAGCACGCCAGGAGGCAGGTGCGACAATTATCTGCATTTTGCAGGTGAAGGTGAGGCACCAAGAGGCTGGGTAATTTGCTCCAGGTGACACTGCCCGTTAGCGGTGGACTTGGTACTCAAAATGAGGTCTCTGTGACCCATTCTGTTACCTAACTGCTATCACACCAAGAAAGGAACTAGGGTGAGGGCAGGGAGAAATTATGTGGCTCACACTGGAGGCAGCTTGTAAATTTCACCCACAAGCAATAGCAAGAATCTAAGTTAGGGGAACATTCACACTTACTCTCACCTTTTTCTCACCTTTCATACTATTGGTCAATAGTGGACTTCTTCACATATTCAGATATAAGAGAAGCCACTCTGACATGTAGTTCTAGATGTACAAACCTAGATATGTAAAGATATGGAGAAGAAAATAAACTTCGATGGCTCATAGCCTATTGATCTAAGTCAAACACAAGATTGAAAAGACCCCTGATGCTGTCATTTAGATGTCAAGTCTTCACCTCCAAATCCCTGATTAGCACTTTGCATTGTCCTGGGCAGAGAGAAAGTCCTTAATAAATTGTTTAGGGCTGGGTTTTTTTCTAGCCTTTTTTTCCCATCCACCACCAGAAATTCGAGTTTCCCATGTTCCAGGAAGTTGGCAGGCAGTGGCTGGGAATGGTCCATGACCAACAGCATGGTGGGCTCCACTGGGCTCACAGACCCATGGAAACAGGGAGCACTTTTGGGTATGGGGTCACAGAGCTCAGCGGCATGAATCAAGGCCTATCTCAAGCAGGGCCCACTCCAAAACGTGAGATAGATAAGTCTAGCATCAATGCCTGGCAGCCTTCCTTAGCAGGCACCTCTCTATCCCCCTGTTAACTTCTCACCTCCAGGCACTTCTTCACCAGCTATTCCTGTGGGACCTTCTTCACCATCAACAATTTGCTACTAAGATATGTAGCTGTGGATTTGTTTACATGGACTAGCTACCTGAGAGTGTCTGAATTTTAATAAAGGATTTTTGAAGACTCAGAATCATCAAATTACAGTCTCTCAGAGGGAAAGCATTGAGCCATTAGCTAATCCAGGTATTACAGATTCACAGGTCTCCAGGGGCAGGCAGGTAACTGCAGGCATGTGAAACAGGCTCATAGCAATAGGGGATGGCAAAAGATTGTGGCAGAATAGAGAACCATGCCACATCTGAGGGCCTTCAAAGTCCAGCTTCTAAAACCACTCTTCAGGAAAATAGCAAACACAAACAGAAAGAAAAACAAGCAAAAAAGCTACACCGTATGTGCAATGTGGTTTGGATCCTGGAACAGAAAAATAACAATAGTGAAACAACCAATGAAATGTGAATAAAGCCTGTAGTTTAGATAATAGTAACTGTTCCAATGTTAATTTCTTAGTTTTGACAAATGTGCCACACTTGTATAAGATACTAATATTAGATGAAGTTGAGTTACGGGTATATGGGAACTTATTGTACTATATTTCGATTTTAATAAATCGAAATTATTCCAAAATAATATATTTATTTAAAAAAATAAAAACAACTACATAGCAGGTGAGATATATGATAATAGCAGCTACCACTTAAACAGATGTGGTGCTTACTATTTTTAAGAGCTTTATATATATTAATCCATTTACTCCTTGCAACAGTTTTATCAGGTAAATAAAGTTATTCTCCATTTGTGTGTAAGGAAACTTAAACACAAGCAGGTTAAATATTTGGCCCAGACTTACACAGCTAGTAAGTGGCAGAGCCAAGCTTGTAATCCAAAGGCACAGTATTTTTTCCTACATCAGCCCAAGTGAGGGATGTAAAAACATGTCTGTCAGGATCAGAGGCTCAACTGGGTGATGACTTATACTTAAGGGGCAGGGCTGGAACTGCAGTGAGTCAAGTGAGACCGCCCCCTCCTTGGCTATAAAATGTAAGGGGGCACTACCTCTCACACCTGTTAAGATGGCTAGTATTTTTTAAATTTAATTTTATTTTAAGGTTTTCTTTTTTTTTTTTATTCCCCACCCCTGCCAAAGAAAAGACTTGCTTTAACATGTTTTGAGGCAAGCTGAGATCCAAAGAGGTTAACTTTTACTTACTGGAGGTCACCACTGTTTAGCAGTATATATATGCAGGACGTGCAGGTTTGTTACATAGGGAAAGGTGTGCCATGGTGGTTTGCTGCAGCTATCAACCCATCACCTGGGTATTAAGCCCCGCATGCATTAGCTGTTTATCCTGATGCTCTCCTTCCCCTCTGCAACCCTGACAGGCCCCAGTGTGTATTGTTCCCCTCCCTGTATCCATGTGTTCTCATTATTCAGCTCCCATTTATAAGTGAGAACATGTGGTGTTTTGTTTTCTGTTCCTGTGTTAGTTTCTTGAGGATAATGGCTTCCAGCTCCATCCATGTCCCTGCAAAGGACATGATCTCATTCCTTTTCATGGCTGCATAGTATTTCATGGTGTATATGTACCACATTTTCTTTATCCAGTCTATCATTGATGGGCATTTTGGCTGATGGCTACTATTTTTTATTTTTTGAGACGGAGTCTCACTCTGTCGCCCAGGCTGGAGTGCAGTGGCGCAATCTCTGCTCACTGCAAGCTCCACCTCCTGGGTTCACGCCATTCTCCTGCCTCAGCCTCCCAAGTAGCTGGGACTACAGGCACCTGCCACCACGGCCGGCTAATTTTTTTGTATTTTTAGTAGAGACAGGGTTTCACCGTGTTAGCCAAGATGATCTCGATCTCCTGACCTCACGTTCCGTGATGGCTACTATTTTTTAAAAAACAAAATAGAAAATAACAGCATTTGAGATGCATAGAAACTGGAACTCTTTCACAACTGTTGATAGGAATGTACAATGGTTCAGACACTGAAACACAGTATGGCTGTTCCTCAGAAAATTAAAAATAGAATAACCATATAATTTAGCAATTCCATATCTGTATGTATACCAAAAAGAATTGAAAGTAGGATCTCAGATATTTTTACACCAATGTTCATGGTAGCATCATTCATAGGAATCAGAAGATGTAAGCAACTCAAGTGTTCCTTAGCACATAAATGGATAAATAAAATGTAAATAAATATATGGAATATTATTCCATATAGTTATATGTACATACATACATACCTACCATACTTGTATATACATACATTCCATATATGGATATACATTTTATTTATCAAGTTATTCAGCCTTTAAGAGGAAATTCTGACAAATGGTACAACATGGATGAAGCTTGAAGATATTATGCTAAGTGAAACAAGCCCATCATAAAAAGACAAATACTGTATGATTCCACTTAAATGAGGCACCTAAAGTTATCAAATTCATAAAGACAGAAAGTAGAATGGTGGTTTCCAGGGACTTAGGGGAGGGGGAGACGGAGAGTTATTGTTTAAGGGGCACAGAGTTTCAGTTTGGGAAGATAAGGAGTTCTAGAGACGGATGGTGGTGATGTGTGCACAACAGTGTGGACGTACTTACTGCCAAATCTGAACTTTTGTGTTTTTTTCTTTTTTTTTTTTTTTTGAGATAGAGTCTTGCTCTGTTGCCCAGGCTGCATGCAATGGCGTGATCTCTGCTCACCTCAACCTCCGCCTCTTGGGTTCAAGCGATTCTCCTGCCTCAGCCTCCCAAGTAGCTGGGATTACAGGCATCTGCCACCAGGCCAGGCTAATTTTTTGTATTCCTAGTACAGAAGGGGTTTCACCATGTTGGCCAGGCTGTTCTCGAACTCCTGACCTCTTGATCCACAAGCCTTGGCCTCCCAAAGTGCTGGGATTACAGGCGTAAGCCACCGCGCCTAGCCCAAGAGCTGTACATTTAAAAGTGATTAAGATGGCAAATTTTATATTAGAAATATTTTACAACAATTTAAAATAAAATAATTTAAGGTGCACTGAAAAACTCAGTCATCAAGATAAGTAATATTTTAATGCAATATTTTATGAGATCAAAACTAATGCACCAGCCTGGGCAATAAAGTGAGACCCTGTCCCTACAAAAAATAGAAACACATTAGCTGAGTGCAGTGGCATTCACCTGTAGTCCCAGCTGCTGGGGAGGCTGAGGCAGGAGGACCACTTGAGCCCAGGAGTTTAAAGCTGCGGTAAGCTATGATTGCACCACTGTGCTGAAGCCTAGGAAACAGAGTGAGACCCCATGTCAAACAAGAACAACAGCAACAAAACAAATGCAAAACAAATCAGGAGGACAAAACTACCAAAATTTTAAATAATGACAAGTGTAGGGACAGTGTCCTTTCAAACTATATTGGGCTTGAGACAAGAGGAAGAATCAGCAACATTGATCCTGAAGAACACAGCCCTTCCCACGTGCTTCAAGAGCATATGGGAAATTTAGCAGTGTATGGGACTTGGGGTGTACAATAAAAAACCTCCCTAGATGATTCTGTTATTCAGTATTCCCTACCCCCTGCCAAAGAAAAGACTTACTTTGACGTGTTTTGGAGCAAACCGAGATCCAAAGAGGGTAACTTAGTTGCTGGAAGTCACCACTGTTTAGCAAAGAATTCATGGTGGAATGCCTGGGAGCTCAATGGCCAGCAGGGAGACCCTATTGTCCTATTCCAGGACAATTCTGCCTTAGCGGCCCTGTGACTCGGGCTGTGAGGTGCTTATTAGGACACCAAGCCTGCACAACACCTGCCAGATCTTTTGCACATTTTTACCCAACTTCCAGCTCCAGGCTGATTCTAAAATGTATTTCAGGCCAGGCACAGTGGCTCACACTTGCAATCCCAGCACTTTGGGAGGTTGAAATAGGAGGATCGCTTGAGCCCAGGAGTTTGAGACCAGCCCTAGCAACATAACAAGACCCCATCTCTAAAGAAAATTTAAAAATTAGCCAGGCAGGTGGTGCACACTTATAGTCCCAGCTACTATGAAGGCTGAGATGGGAGGAATGCTTGAGCCTGAAAGGTCAAGGCTGCAGTGAGCTGTGGTCACACCACTGCACTTCAGCCTGGGTGACAGAATGAGACCCTGTCTCAAAAAATAAAATGTGTTTCAAACCTAATCACTCAACACCCTGCTGCCCTTAGCCAACTCACTCGGGACGTTTCAGATGGAAGGCAGCAGCGGGACAAGTCTCTGCAGCAACACCGGGGTTTAGGTGCTGCCATTAACAATGCAAATTCAGGGGAGTGTCAGCTGATTTATTCAACAGCACCTTTGGCATGTCCTCGCACCCCACTCAGTTTCATCTGTCATCCCCTGTCAGCCCTGGAAGTGGGCTGGATGGGCTACATGTGCTAACCAAGTTTCATTAATATTGTCTCAGGGCTCTGGATTTATGGAGGCTTATTTCTTAATTTTTGGATTCCAATGATTACAGTTATGAGACCCTGTCATAGTCCTGTAGGCTCCCATCCTCTCTCTGAATGTTTCTGTTTTCTTTACCAAGGAGCAGACAACTCATTTCCTTCTTTCTCAGCCTGCAGGGTCTGGCCCTGTCTGCCTCTCAGAGTGCACTGGCAGCCCCTACTCTGGCCTTCTCCAGCCTCCAGTAGCACAGCTGACCTTGTGATCTTTGCAATGCTTCTCCTTTCTCCTTGTATACCTCTCCCCTTCCCAACCTTCTCCATTCTCCAGCCTCTTCTCCCAGTTCAGTGAGTGTCCACTGGGGGTGATGTTGCCCTGCAGGGGACATCTGGCAATGTCTACAGGCATTTTAACTGTCACAGCTGGGGCTTGGAGGTGGTGCTACTGGCATCTAGTGGGTGGAGGTCAAGGCTGCTGCTCAAGATTCTACAATGCAAATGACAGCCTCCCCTGCCTTCAAAGAATGATCCAGCCCAAAGTATTAATTAGGGCTGAGATTGAGAAACCCCACTCCAGCTAAGCAGATCCATCAGCTGAAACTCAAGGATCACTTTCTCTCCTGAGGAAGCTGGCTCAGAGGGCACTCTCCTGCCATCCTCACCCCAACACCACCACCATCACCACCCAAATGCACACCAGACTATGCCATTTTCAGGGCATATCCCTTCTTTCCTTTAGGGTACTTATCTTAGTTTGTCCCCCATTGTATTTCTGTGCTCTGCGTGATGATTATCTACCCCCACACTCAAAGCTGCACAAGATCGGGGACTTCTTGCTGATCCTGTATCTGTGTCTATGATCAAGCGTCTGTGTCTGTGATCAGCACTGGATCCCCAGGGCACAGCAGGTTGCTTGATGCACAGTAGGTTCTCAACAAACAATTGAAACAATCAATGAATCCTCCTTCTATGCCTCTTTGGAGGGCCCACCAGATTCAGGGCAGCCTCTAAGACCTGCTGGACTGAAATTGTGGGGAAAGGATCAGCCTGTGTGTACCACTGGGAGCTGAGAGTGAGGGGTGAACACATCTAGATAAACTTCCTCACCCCTCTGTCAGCAAATATTTATTGAGGCACTTATTTTATGCCAGGAACTGTTGGATATTAATTGCACAGTCATGCACAAGATGGGTGTAAGTCTTGACCTCATCGATCTTCGATCTTTTGGAAAGACAGTCATCAAATGAGTGATGAATGTTTCAAAGGGAAAGGAAATGGGGTTGTGGACGCCCATGCTGGGAAAATCTAAACTTGTCTAAGTGGAAAGGATAAAAGGGCTCTTTTTTCTTCTTCCTCTTTTGTGTGGTCCTCCTCTTTGACCTCTACCTCCTATCTCAGGGCTGGGATTAATGTGACTTGTGTTCAAAGTTATCTTTGGGAATCATCTCCAAAGCAGGTAGGCACAACCCAAGGGTGTACAAGACAACTACTGGGATATAAATAGAAAATATTAGATCTTGTTATATTTATTTTAATGTCATCCTTGTTTGAATTTTTATCTGGGAGTATGTTTTATAATCTCCAAATTGGGTTCATAGAAGCAGACTCTGAAACATAGAGTTGCAGGCAGGTTTGTTGGGGAGTAGTCCCAGTTGGTACACTTGGGACTGTATCAACTTGCCACTATATGGAAGTGAGGAGGGCAGGACTGGGCATAGGAGAAAGCTGACCTAAAATGCACATGCAACAGAGGTCTCAACAAACCCTACAGGGAGCTCCGGGGCTGTGATAGCCCTTGAGAGTGGTCTTGCATTGAGGCAATGGAGTGGGGTCTTTATATCCCCATCAGTCAGTCACTGGCTACAAGCCACCCTCTGGGAGTACAAGGCCTTGGGTGAGCTGTTTGTTATAGCCAAGGGCAGTTTCCAATCAGGGATGTAGCTGTGAGGCTTTGGCAACAAACATTTCCAGTTGCTGGGAGGTGGTGGCATTAACTCTAAAGAGAGGGTCTAGGCAGAGCACCACAGTGTCCACCACAAGAGTCTATTTCTACAGCAATACATGTGAATTCCACACATGTGTGTGCACACACGTGCATGCATGTACACACACACAGACTTCAGAAGTTGTGTGTGTGTGCCCCAAAATGTTATTCTGGTAGGGGCATGCCATATAGATAATGTGGTGACCACCAATTTAGAGTAGGTGTACCCAAATGATAAAAGGACTTGTTTTTATCGGTCTACCCCCACTCTCCCATTATCATTATGGGCATCATTTCAAAAACATTTCTCCCAAGCTGCTATAATAAACAATGCATTTATTCCCTCATTTTGAAAATAACAAAAGACAAAACAACTGTGGGTGATAGAAAACAAGACAGAGAACAACGAAAACTAATTTGATTTGGAATTCTGATATGATTGTATTTTTGTTAACACAGTGGTTAGGAGTCTGGGTTTAAAGCCTGGTGATCTGGGTTTAGATACCAGTTCTACTACTTACTATGTGAACTTGAGCAAGCTAGTTAACATGTCTCATGCCCGTTTCTTCATCTATAAAACAAGGATAATAAAGCACCTATTTCATGGGATTATAATGAAGATTAAATGAACTAATACATTAAAGTGCTTAGGACAATGACTGGGATATAGTAAGCACTCGATAGTTGTTACTCAACATCATTAGTCTACATGGCTTTTTTTCCAGAAAAATGGAGCTCTGGGGCCTTTGAAACTATTATGGAGCTCCTTGTATCAGTTAAGAATAGGCTTGCCTATGAGTGACAGAAAATTCAAAGCAAGAGGTAGAAATTTATTTCCCTTTGACGGTAGGTTTTACCAGCTGAGATGACAAACCCACAGTCTTGAAATACCGTGAATCCTTCTAACTCTTAATGATCCTACCTCATGGTCCTATATAGCTGCTCCAGCCCCTGACATCACATCTGCATTCCAAGCCAGCTGGAAGGAGGAGGGCATGCATCCTACCTTTAAGAACATTTCCTGGAAGTTGCAAACCTGTTTCTGCATTCATCTTTTGGACCAGAACTTAATCTTACAGCCAAGCTTAGCTGTAACTGAATCTGGAAAACAGTCTTTGTTCTGGGTGGCCACACGTTTAGCTAAAATATGAGAGCAGCCTATAGCTCAGAAAGGACAGAGGAGGTATCAGAGAATAGTCAGCAGTCTCTGCCAAATGTCTTGACTTTGCTCTTAACATGAGAAGGGCAGGGAGGCATAGCCCATTACTGACGATGCTTCACTGATAACTACCATTGAATCCATAACATCTAGGACTGTTCTTTCCTTTGGTCTGGAGCTGAACACAGTGATCCCTTGGAGCTCACCTTTGGCATGGCACCTGGAACAGATTCTAACTAAACCACCAGCTGAAGGCCTTCTCCTCACTTGGTCCCTCAAGGAAACTCTTTCCTCTGCAGGGGCTTTCTATTCACACAACCCCTATAGGCCCCTGAGTCCTCTAAATTATTCTACTTGTTCTCCCTCACCTGACCATTTCCCTTCCTTGGCCTTTAAGCTGGCTTCAGCCATTCCTTTTCATCCAGTTTTCAGTGTTGTGGTCATTTTTCCTGTCTCAAGATGTAGAGGCCATAGGATGGCTGTGTTTCAGGAGAGGAGGGAACAGACAGAAGTGTTCACTGCATGGGGTCACCTCCTACAGCCACTCCTGTTATGCAAGGTCATCTCAGTGTCTTTGCCACTTTGAGGTTCTCTTTACCAAAAGCTGCCTCTCTAGCCTGGCTGAGTGTAATGCCAGCCCCAGAAGGAGGCAGTGGTGTAGTGGTGGGTTGTGTCCTAGGACAGATTCCCCACTTCCCCTTCATGGACCAGTAAGGACTCCTGGGAGTAGAGCACACCATGCTAGTGAGGCCCAGGTTACTCATGCAGCCCCTAGAGGGCAGTAGACTTTATTCCTCATCAAGGCCAGGCAATTGCCTAGCCCTGCCAACACTTGCCTGACCTTTTACAACTTATCACTAAAGGGAATGCCAACTAATTACTGGGCATCCACTATGTGCCAGGAACTGTGTCAGGGATTAAATTAGTTCATCAAATCCTAACAACAGCCCTGCAAGATGGGGGAGTTTAGCTCCATTTTACAAATGAGGAAACCAAAGACCAGAGAGGTTGAGTAACTTACCCAAGGCTATAGATCTAGAAAGTGGTAGGACCAGGACTGCAACTCAGGTCTGATGCCCAGACTATGTTCTTTATCCTATGTGAGTTGTCTCTCATTAAATGCCTATAATTAGTCAGTGGTACAGAGAGGGGGGTATGGAGAATCAACACAATGAATGCAATGAATATTTACTAAGCTTCTACTAAGTGCCAGGTACCAGGGATACAAAGATGGATAAGACATGGTCCTCAAGAAATGTCAATTTAGCCAGGAATACAGTCATGGACATGGATTACTTCAGGCCAGTGTACTAAGGGCAAAGATCTTATGAATACTCAGCATCATAATCCACACTTGGATAGGAATCTAAGAGAGGGAGCAGGAGGAATCACAGGAAGCTTCCTGGAAAGGGCCATCTTTGAGCTGAGTCTTAAAGGGTGAATTTGAGTAGACAGGTAAATAATGTAAAAGGCATTTCAGGCAGAGGACACAAAACATGCAAAGGTCAGGAGGCAGGGCCGGTATAACATACCAGCCATATACTTTGTATGTATAGGCTCCAGTGTAGCATTTCAGTATACACCCAGCAAACATTTTTCACCAAATAAATGCATTCTCCTCCTGCAATGGGTAGAAACACACACACACACACACACACACACACACACACACACACGCACACACACACACACATGCACACGCACACACACACCCCAAAAACCTTTCTGGTCACTCCGTTAATTTGTCAGTCACATTCTTCTTGTCTTTTCTCCTGCCTCAGCCTGGCTCCCACTTCTGCCTCCTCCCCTGTTCTCAGGTTCTCTATGTAGAGTGTTCTCTTTTTCACCAGCAGACTTTTTTTTTGCCATGGTCCTGAAATTCCATTTTGCTTGCATTCATTGGAAGCCAAATGAATGTTGTACTTCTGGAGTTCTGCTGAGATGTTGGGGGGCCGAAAGCCAGTGTCTTGGGTGAGTGAGGTCTTCATAGAGACTTCAGGTTTAAGTAAGACTGAGCCCATCTGCTGCTTCTATCCTTCCCAAACCTGGTTCCCAAGCAGCACTGGTGTCAGTCTAGCCCATTGAGGAGCTTTGCCTCCCATTGGCTCCCAGATTTTAGTTGCCGGGACACCTGAAGGAGAAGAAGGGTGTTGGTCCTCAATTCCCTCCAGCCTCATGTTGCCGTGGCCTTTATCCACGCCTCCGTGCTGGGTCCCAGCCTCTTGATTTCCCATTCTCCTCTTACTCCAGGCCTGCCTCCCCCATCCCCAGAAACAGTGTAACCTATGCTTTGAAAATTAAGTTTTACAGGTTTCAGTCAGGGGCAGGAATTTCTAAGGGTGGGATTTTAATATCAGTGTTCTAGTTGATTCTCCCAGCATTTCTTGGGGTGGGAACCTCCTCTAGCACCCCTGAAATCATACAAGCCTTTTAAGACAGTGGAGCTATGTAGACTTGGGTAAATAACTCTATGCTCACACAAACCTGAGTTCAAATATGGGCTCTGCTACTTCCTGGCTCGGTGACTTCAGCCAAGGAGCTGAAACTCTCTGAGCCTCTGTATTCTTGTCTATAAAGCAGGGATAATAGTACCATGATGTAAAGCACTTGGCGTGGATGCTATTATTATAACACTCCTTGCTCGTTTGTAGGCACCGCTTGCTCATACATTGATTTTTTTGTTTTTTATTTTTTGAGACGGAGTCTCACTCTGTTGCTGAGGCTGGATTGCAGTGGTGCGATCTCAGCTCACTGCAAGCTCCACCTCCTGGGTTCATGCCATTCTCCTGCCTCAGCTTCCCGAGTAGCTGGGACTACAGGCGCCGGCCACCGCACCCGGCTACTTTTTTGTATTTTTTAGTAGAGATGGGGTTTTGCCGTGTTAGCCAGGATGGTCTCGGTCTCCTGACCTTGTGATCTGCCAACTTCGGCCTCCTAAAGTGCTGGGATTACAGGCGTGAGCCACCACGCCCGGCCACATTGATTCATTTGACACAATTTTGTTAAGAGCAAAGCCTTTTTATAATTTAAAGCATATCATGGAGTAATCAAATTTCCCCCTTAAAATAAAATTTTAAAATGTTCAACCTTTTCTATTCTCTTTGGAAGTAACACCTTAATACATTGTACATGCACAGCAGAGAGTAAGCTTTATTTCAATAGATCTGCCCACTCTACTTCAATTTAAGGCAATATGTTGTGGGATGAATTGCTCTGGCTGGAAAGTTTCATCCAATTTGTAACCTCCTTTCCTCAAACAAATTATAGTTCCTCTCCTCTGGGTCAATTTTAGTCGAGTGCTACAACCACTAATGATTTCCAGACAGAGCTATTGTAATTACTTTAAATCACATTGTTTTTGCCATGGTTGTACATACTAATTTCTGGTAGTCCCCCAGACACACATCTGAAATTCATAATTACATGGATTTTTTTCCATCTTTTTCTATTTATCAATTAAAAATAGATTACAAAGGCGGCAAGCACAAGTTATTAAGAGGGAAACCACTGCATTTTTAAGAATTACTATTATTCGAGTCAGTAGCATTTTTCCAGTGCCAGCAATGCAGCCTCCTCTCTATTGTAATGTAGCTGTTGTGTTCTCCCTCTCATTAAACTTCGGCTAAGGAGAAGCATGGCTTTATTATTAAGGCACCTAGTTCAATGTTTTCTTCTATGTGGTAGGAATTGTTACATTAAAACATAAAGAAAAAAAGAACACCCTCAATTGTAACAAAATCTGTTTTCTTGGAAACAGTTTTTACAATTTTGCAAAGGGGTGACTTTGTTACTTTATAAAACAACTTCCCAATGCAAAAGCTATTAGCCCAAACAAACCAATGTTTCTACTGCTAAAATGGTTACAACTAAAAATGAGCAAAAATCCAGCACAAGTCCTGACGTTCTGAGGCTCTGACACAATTCAAAGGAAGTAATCTCCAGCAATAACAATAAAAATCAAGACCATCTTGGGCAATGGAGTGAAGCAGAGTTGATGTACCATGAAGTGCTGAGCCATCATAAGCCAATGGCTCCACAAACATCTCTGAGGCAGGAGAGCTCAGTGGTGTGTGTATGTATGCATATATATATATATATATATATATATATGCATACATACACACACACACACACACACACATATATATGTATATATATATATATATATATATATATATATATATGTTCCCTTCGTTCTCTCCTCTTATTCCCTTACTTGGACTCATAAACCTCTTTAAGACATCATGTACCTCGTCTAGAAGTAACTGGGATTTTAGGAGATAAGTGGGGCGTAAGTTCAGAGATAGTGGCTTCAAGCAAATATCCCAGGCAGGAGTCAGGGGACCCTCTCAATCTTGCTGGTGATCTCTGCAGTGAGCACCACAAAGTCCTGCTAGTAGCCTTCAAATTCAGGCAACGGGGAAGCTCCAGACTGACTGGCCCGGGCCAGAGCCTAGGTTGGGGTGGTGGCTATGCATGGTGGAGTACCTGAGAGACACCCTCAAGAGCTGAGCCCATTTGACAAATATTGACTGGCTACTGTGTGTCAGATGCTTTACAGACCCTAAGTGTGACCAAAACATTCTCTGGAGGTCCCTGGAACTCTTTCAAGGGGCCCACATGGTCAGAATTATTTTTGTAACAGGAAGCCACTATCTGCTTTGTTCACTCTTATTCTGTCGTGAGTATACAGTGAAGTCTTCTAGAAGCTACATGATATGTGATGACATCATTGCTCTAACAGCATGTGTGCTTCTGCATTTCTGTTTTAAATTTCTTTATTTTAATTTTGAATACAGTAAATATTGGTAGATACAACTCATACCAACAAAAATTCTTTGAGATCCTCAGTAATTTTAAAGAGCATAAAGGGATCCTAAGAGCAAGATGTCTGAGAACCCTTGGTTTAATGCTATGGTTTGGTTACAGTTTGTTTCCACCAAATCTCTTGTGGCAGTATTGGTAGTGGAGTCTAGTGGGAGATGTTTAGGTCATAGGGGCTGACCCCTCATGAAAAGATTAATGTCCTCCCTTGGGGATAAGTGAGTTCTCACTCTATTAGTTCCCAGGAGAGCTGGTTGTTATAAAGAGCCTGGCACCTCCCGCTTCTGTCTCTCTTGCTTCTTCTCTCACCAGGTGATCTCTGAACAGGCTGGCTCCTCTTCACCTTCCATTATGAATGGAAGCATCCTGAGGCCTTCACCAGCTACAGATACCCAATCTTGAATTTTTCGGCCATAAGAATCATGGGCCAAATAAATGCTTTTTCTTTATGAATTACCCAGCCTCAGGCATTCCTTTATAGCAACACAAAACAGACTAAAATATTTAGTGTACAGTAAATTTTTTTTCCAGTCTTTGGCATATGACTATGTTTAATCGTAAAAATTTGAGATCATATTATAGGTATACTTTGTATTTGTATAAACAACTGTGATAACATTTCTATGAGCCAGACACTGCTCTAAGTACCTTCTCTTAGCAACCCCTTGAGATAGAAATTATTGTAATCTCCATTTTAAAAAATTAATTAATGTTAATTGCCTTGTTCAGGGTTACACAACTAGGGAAAGACAGAGTTGTAATTTATGCCAAGGCAATTTCAAGGCATAGTATTTCAACATCTGGACCACATGTTCCTGAATTTATGTACTCATTCTATAATTTTTGGGCATTTAAGTTTTCAATTTTTCACCAATATAAAATAACACTATCTGAATGTCCTTGAATATACAGCTTTGTTGGGATCATGGATTATTTCTTTGTAATCAATTCTTAGGAATGGAATTATTGGGTTGAGGACATATCAATTCTTTTCTGAATTGTGATATACATCTCCAAATTATCTTCCAAAATGTATATTCCCATGCGTACTTCCACCCCAAATGCTTGATGCTTGTGTCAATTAATCCTCAGAGGTATTTTTGCAAACATGAAGAAAATAGAAAAGTGTCTCCTAGGCATTTTGAAAATCTCTAGAGAAGTCAAATACCATTTTAAAAATATTTTTAAACACATATTTCTCTTAGTGCAAATTGTTTGCTCCTTTTTAAGATTTTTATTTAATGAGATTGATCTGATGTGTATGCACACATTCATGAGCTTATGCATAAAAGTGAGTTTTGCCCAGAGCAGAGTGATCACTTAGACACTTAATCTAATGAGAATACCATTCGATAAAAGTATGTGGAACTTCTTTATGGGACTTACATGCAAAGTAGTTTATAAACCACATAAGAAAAGAGGAAAGTCTTTGTATAAAGCATTGTTATTACCTTTAAAAAATGTTATTTGTATTTAAGAAAAACACAACCATATTGTATTGTTCATTAATCTTATTTGCCAGGTTGAATCCAAATAACTTTTTGGCTGTCTGCTAATATGGAGTCTACTCTTAAGGGACTAGGAGTTATCATTACAGAAGTTATCTGTAGTGGACACTGTGGCTGCCCTGACTTGTTCACTCATCCCCCAGGGGCTACGAGTAACGTCTACTAATGACCTGCAGCTGTCCTTCTTCATAGACTTCTCTGCTGAACAAGGGTGCCTGCCCACTAGGTTCTTAGCCCCCGAGAGCAGCCAGTAGCCAATGACTGACACAGGGATACAAAAGGCTGACATCTTTGCCTCAAGCGTGCCTAATTATGTGCTGCAATTTGTGCTCCAGAGCTTTCTATTGGACCAGACTGATGCGGGTCTTCAGCTGAGACCACATCCTTACTCAGCTTTTTTTCCCTTGCTCTATTCTGCTTCTCTTACTTCCAATCTGCTGAGAACACTTTTCCAACAAATTTTACAAGAATCTCCACCTCAAGTTCTGCTTTTGGGGAAACCTACCTAAGACAGTTGGTGCCAATAGTGGTCATAGGAAATGGACTCTAAGGTATGGGATCCTGGGGGTGGATCGCTCACTTGCTGGATGACAGTGAGGATACCTCCTGGCAGTAGACAGAGTATTGATACTCTCTGGCATGCTGTACATTAGCTAAGAACTTCACTGTGGTAATCTGAGGAAGAATGCAGGTAGAAGGGAATGCACTGCTTAGTACAATGTCTCTGGCATTTGAGAGGTATGGAGCAAATAGAAAATTTAGGACTGTGGAACTAGGGGACTGGTGTTAAGTGCCATTGATTCATTGAAAAGAGAAAATGCAAAGCTCAAATGTATTAATCAGCAATTTTAAACAGAGAGCCCCTTTGATGACACTTACAGACACTCATCTCCTGCAGCCAGACAGTGGACAGAGCTGAAGGGCAAGCAGATTGCTTTTCTAATAGTAAGGAAAGCAGAGCTTCAAAACAGGTTGAATTCTCAGCTTAGGCAAATATCTTATGCGAATGTCAAGAACCTGATAGGAAAAGAATGGGGCCCTAAGACTTAGGATACAGATATTGGGGGTGGTGCACTTGAGAACCTTAGAACCCCCAGATTTCAGATTTCTCCGAATCTTCTTGGCATGCATAAATGGCCCACTCCCCCTGTTGGAAGATAGAGCCCCCGTCCATTTTCTAGATAAGACTAAGACCTCAAATAAGGCAGGTGCTTTATAATGTCTCATCTTCTTAGGATCAGCCATCACATTCTCTTCTGGACACAAGACTTAAGGTCAAGTCTCACCAAGTACTAGAGAGGTACCAGGCCTGCAAGGAGAGGAGAGAAATTATATCCCAAAGGAGGTGCAGGAATGGGTTAATATATGCCAGCAGGAGCTGGATGAGTAGGCCTAGAAGTGGATCATGAGGATGCTGGATAAAGGTGGGAAGACAAGGGAACGTTTGTCAAGGTAGGGTTAAGGACCTCAGGAAAGATGCCTAATATACTGATGGGGTGGTTGTTAGTAGCTTAGAAAAAGTGATTTGTTGCAATAAATGAGATAGAGATGCTAGATTGCCTGGAAGACTGAGAAGGAAGGGATTGAAAGTTTCAGAGAACTGAGCATGCTAGAATGGGTCAACTATATAATACTGGAAAACTCACCAGCTATGTTCCACTATTTACCAAGGTGAAAAGGAATGCACTGGGAGTGGCTGAGGGTGGATACCAGGACTACTGAGAAGTGCTATAGAGGCTTTATCTTTAGGCTGGGGCTGACAGTAGAAGATGCTATTCCAGAACCAGCCTCCCTGGAGTCAATGAGAATAATTGGGCCTTGAGTAGCAGAGGCCAGGTGGTAACTCTTAATCATCAGAAGCAAGGTAGATATAATTACTGTAACAGGCAGCAATGTTGAAATGACACCCAAGGAAGCCTGACCTATACGTATCAATGAAAGTGGCTAATGGGTCATATTGTTCCTAGGGGCAAGATAGATTGTAGCTAATAATATTCACTTAAAGTGTAAAATCAAATGAGATTAAGAATAGATGAACAGAAGGCTGAGGTCAGCCATCCCAACAGAAAACAGGATCTCTTGCCCAGTTTCTAGACCTAAGTCAGTTCTCAGATCCAAAACCCACTGACTGCAGAAAGGTTGGATCCCCATGATATGGTTTGGCCATGTCCCCAGCCAAATCTCATCCTGAATTGTAGCTCCCTAATTCCCACGTGTTGTGGGAGGAACCCGGTGGGAGATAATTGAATCATGGGTGTGGTTTCTTCCATTCTGTTCTCGTGGTAGCGAATAAGTCTCATGAGATCTGATGGTTTTATAAGCGGAAACTCCTTTCACTTGCCTGTCACTTCTCTCTTGCCTGCCACCATATAAGATGTGCCTTTGCTCCTGTTTTGCCTTCTGCCGTTGGTCGTGAGGTCTCCCCAGCCATGTGGAAATGTGAGTCCATTAAACCCTTTTTTCTTTATAAATTACCCAGTCTCAAGCATGTCCTTATTAGCAGTGTGAGAATGGACTAATACAGTTCCCACATGAAAAGACACTGCAGCATCGTAACAAGTATATACCATAGTGATTCAGCAAGTCCTTCCCCAGAGGGACCCATGTCTAGACACTAAGGAAAAGGAATACCCAGTTCTTTCAGATGCTATTAGATCAGGTCAGAGATGATCCTGATACATGAGAACCCAAAGTGCTTTCATGACCGCTTTTAGGGTAGGGGCTTATGCAAGTCAGGTAACAAGTGGAATTCTGACCCAGGTTTGTCTCACAGTTGATACACTGAGGCCGTGGATCTGCCCAGTGATCATGACCCCAGATCCCGAATGTGTAAGTGAAATGAACATTCTTAGCAGTTGGTAGAACACTTACTTTGGTTCTTTGACCTGTAAAGTAAAAGCAATTGTACAAAAAGCCGTGTGAAAATCCCCAAAACTTCACCCTTTGGTCAAGATAGGATACTATACTGCTTGGCATCCTAGAGGGGATGGCATATTGGTGCTACTCTTGAAGACATAAAGGATGTAGGAGTGGTGGGTCCCGCAATATCCTCATTTAATATATCAGTCTGGCCCCTAAAAAAAACTGGATCATAGGGGAAAACAATGTACTGCTATAAACATAACCAAGTAATTCCCCCAGTTGCAGCTGTTTTTCACTAGAGCAGATTAACATGTCCTCATATCCATAATATTAAGCTATTACCTGGCAAATATTTTAAATGCCCATCAGAAATAAGGATCAGAAGCAATTGATGTGCATATGCAATGTTTTGCTTCAGGGCTATGTGTGTTTCCTGCCTTCTCTATCACAAAATTGTCCAAAGAGACCTAGACCAACGGATGATTATGCAGAACTTTACATTGGCCCACTATATTTGATGTCATCATGTTAACCAAGCCAGATGAGAAGTGGCAAATTATCTGAATGCCTTGGCAGGATACATATGCTTCAAGAGATAGCATTTGTACAGAAAAACACTAAAAAGATTCAGGGGTTCACTACATTGGTAAAGTTTTTAGGGGTTTAGTGATCTGAACACGCTGGGTTATGGGTTATTCTGCGCATGCTGGGTTATCCTATCTAAAAAGTTTTTGTGCTTTACACCTTACACAAATAAGAAAAAAGTGCAATGCTTGACAGGCATCTCTGGGATTAGGAGGTAGCATACTCCATACTGGAATACTGATCTTTGTATGCAGTGACACAGAAGAATCCTAGATTGAGTGGGGTCTGGAACACTTCTCCAGTAAATCTCTTAAACTAGAATTTCCATCTCAGGCTCTGCTTCTAGGGAACCTTACCTGAGACAGGTGCTTCAGAAGAGACCACGTTGTTTAGAGCCAGGAGACAGGACACCTGGGTCTTAGTTCTATTGTGTTTTTTCCGTCTGAATGACCAAGGCATGTTATTTTCCTCTCCAGGCTTCCATGTTCTTATTTGTAGAATGTAGGGCTTGTGTTGCTTCAGCATTTCTTAACTTTCTTCCATCAGATAACAGACATGACAGATAAGATTTATATACATGACACACTCCCAAGGGTGTGTCCCTCTGCACCCATAAGAGCGGCTGCAGGTTATGTGCAGTTCCCAGCAGGCTGGCTATAACTCCACCCCTCTTTCCCACTCAGGAAGCGATATTGGAGTGCAGAGTGATAAAAGTGAAATCACAGGGTATGGACAACCTTGAATATGTTCTAGTTTGCTTTTTAAAACATCATTCGCAATCTATCATACTTCAATGTGTTCTTAAAAATCATTTTAACAAACCTCACTATGGGTGTTTCTTGACAACATGGTTCAGAACAAGTGGTTAAAAATACTCATTAAGATTACTTTCTGTCTCCAAAGTTGAGATTCTGAAAATCAGTCCCCACAAATTGAGTTCTGAAATCTTTGCATGCCAGTGCCCCTGTGATACCTTAAACAAAAACACTTCTTTTTATATAGAAGTTTGATAAGCTGAATATGTATCTGATAAGAGCTTCTTTCAGTTAATTACCTCCTGTTTACTGATTGCCTACTTTTGCACTATTTGTAAGATTCCAGAATTCTAAAATGTGCTTACTTGATTCAAATTTAGTGTCTTCATAGAGGCATTTCAAGAAGTTCACATTAATGAGTGTCAAAAGAGAAAAGGATTCTGTAGTCAAAGAAGTTTGGATCAATTAAGGGTTAATCAGATGTCTTTGCTGCAGAACTTAAGTCCTTTAATCTAATTTGTTAAGATGCTTTGGGAATCTCCAGGAGATAAATTTAGTCTGTGATGTTTCTCCAAGATTTTGAACATGAAACCCCATAGAATAAATGCTCAAGGAACATACTTAAGAAAAATAAAAGAGCTTTACAGCAATATTAGCTTTCAATGGTTCCCAAGTAGTTTGAGATAATTCTGCAGTGATACCATCCATGCTGGCTTTCCAACCACCAAGAGAAGTATGCTCCTGAGTGATATACAGTGTTGCCTACTCAATATGTCTTACTCCCTTTCCATCCACTGTCCAGATTCCCCAAAAGCAAACAGTAGCTCCACCCTAGAAAGTATATTGCTACCCTTCTCAGGTACTGACAGGCTTTTTGTGAGAAAGTGAACCAGAGGTCAAAAGATACAGTTCTGCCCCAGAATAAGACCACACACCTACAACTATCTGATTTTTGACAAACCTGACAAAAACGAGGAATGGGGAAAGGATTCCCTGTTCAATAAATGGTGCTGGGATACCTGGCTAGCCACAAACAGAAACTGGACCCCTTCCCTAAACAATATACAAAATTAACTCAAGACAGATTAAAGACTTAAATGTAAAACCCAAAACTATAAAACCCTGGAAGACAACCTAGGCAATAAAGGACATAGACACAGGCAAAGATTTCATAATGAATACACTAAAGACAATTGCAACAAAAGCAAAAATTGACAAATGGGATTTAAACTAAAGAGCTTCTGCACAGCAAAAAACAAAAATAAAAAAAACTATCAACAGAGTATACAGACAAGCTACAGAATGGGGAAAAAAATTTGCGAATTATGCATGTGGCAAAGGTCTAATATCCAGCATCTGTAAGGAACTTAAATTTCCAAGAAAAAACCAAACAACTTCATTAAAAAGTGGGCAAAAGACATGAACAGACACTTTCCAAAAGAAGACACACATGTAGCTAACAATCAAATGAAAAAAAGTCCAACTGATCATTAGAGAAATGCAAATCAAAACCACAAGGAGATACCATCTCACACCTGTCAGAATGGCTGTCATTAAAAAAGTCAAAAAATATTAATAACAGATGCTGGTGAAGGTGTGGAGAAAAAGGAACACTTGAACACTGTTGGTGGGAGTGTCAATTAGTTCAACCATTGTGGAAGACAGTGTGGCAATTCCTCAAAAACCTAAAGACAGAAATTCCATTCAACCCAGCAATCCCATTACTGGGTATATACCCAAAGGAAAATAAATCATTCTATTATAAAGACACATGCACATGTGTGTTTATTGCAGCATTATTCACAATAGCAAAGACATGGAGTCAACCTAAATGCCCAACAATGGCAGACTGGGTAAAGAAAATGTGGTATGTATATACCATGTAACACTATGCAGTCATTAAAAACAATGAAATCATGTCCTTTGCAGGGACATAGATGGAACTGGGGCCATTATCCTTAGCAAACTAACACAGGAACAGAAAACTAAATACCACATGTTCTTACTTATAAGTGGGAACTAAATGATGAGAACACATGCACACATAGTGGGGAACAACACACACTGGGTCTCTTGGAGGGTGGAGAGTGGGAGGAGGGAGAGCATCAGGAAAAACAACTAATGGGTACTAGGCTTAATACCTAGGTGATAAAATAATCTGTACAACAAATCCCCATGACACAAATTTACCTATGTCATAAATCTGCACATGTACCCCTGAACTTAAAATAAAAGTTAAACAAAACAAAAAACCCCAAACATCTAGTTCTGGACCTTGGTCTGGCACTAAGTAGCAAGGTGACCAGGGATGGGAGACTAAGAATTATATTAATGAAGTGCAATATTTAAAATAAAAATATTTGTGTTTGTGAAATGTGATGATGTTTTTAAAATATTGTTCAGAGATTTTTTTTTTTTTTTTTGAGACAGGCTGAGCTCAAACTCCTGGCCTCAAGTGTTCCTCCCACTTCAGCCTCCCAAATTGTTGGAATTACAAGCATGAGCCACCATACCTGACCTAGGGATGTATTTTTTAAAATAAAGTCAAGCAACTGCCACATTTCCAGGTACATAGTCTGTGAGCATCTTGAAGATAAGAACCTGGAAAGTAATATTGTCCCGTTTATTAAACATTCTATGCCTGAAATACGCTAAGCATTTTTCTTTTTCCTTTTTTTTTTTGAGATGGAGTCTCGCTTTGTCACCCAGGCTGGCGTGCAATGGCATGATCTCGGCTCACTGCAACCTCTGGCTCCTGGGTTCAAGCGATTCTCCTGGCTTAGCCTCCTGAGTAGCTGGGATTACAGGCACACACTACCACCCCTGGCTAATTTTTGTATTTTCAGTAGAGACGAGGTTTCACCATGTTGATCAGGCTGGTCTTGAACTCCTGACCTCATGATCCACCCACCTTGGCCTCCCAAAGTGCTGAATTATTTTTCATTCAGATCTTTGCTCATATGCCACTTTGTCAAAGAGGGCTTTCCTAACTATCTTACTATCTTTTCTCAAATACTTTCCCTGCCATCCCTCTCCATCCCTAATCAGATTTATGCTTTATAGACTGTATCACTGCCCAAAATTTTATTCTATTATATTCCTACTTATTGTCTATCTCCCCAACTGAAACTTAAGCTCCATGAAGACAGATATTTTGTATGTTTTGTTCTGTATTGTATCCCTAACACCTAGAATAGTACTCGGAACATTACAGATCCTCAATAAGGTATTTATACAAGGAAGTAATCAATGAATGATCTTGTAGAATTCTAACCACAATCCTATGAGCTAAGTCTGTTACTGTCTTCATTTGGTAATCAAGGAGACCAGGCCACAAAGAGATTATGTCACTTGCTCAAGGAGATAGTATGAAGGAGTAGAGCCTGTATTCAGATCCAGGTCTGACTTCACAGCTTCAGCCACGAGGCCATATAGCCTTTAAATGAATATATTTTTGCTTCTCAGAGGTGGTATCCGTGCTCCCCTCAGGAAGGGGGCTCATTAAAGTGTAGATTATTGGGGTTTACCTGATATAGTGAAACAGAATGGGTGGAGGGAGAGTAAATGGTAAGGAAAGGGATGAGGTGAAAAGAAAAGAATCATCTGTCACAGATATCAATTCCCAAATGGATGAGTCTGGCTCCTTGACTCCTGTCTAAACCCTCCCAGAGAGAAAGAGATGCAGAAGCAGCAGAAGCAGCTGTTTTCACAGCAGACCCCATGAGATCTGGGATGCTTTGATGCCCAGGTAGGAAGATAAATGTCAATTTGGCTCCTTTTGTGTTACTGGCTCTGAGACTACCAAGAGACACAGCTCTGGCTGATACCAGAATTATTATGAAGGACATAGAGGGACTCTCAGGTATCAGACTTCAACACAGAGGCTGGAGTGGAAAACAATAGGGCTGTGTGCAAATGCCTATAAAACATCACCTGGGACTCCCAGAAAGCCTTGGAAAGTGGGCAGAATTTGCCAGAATCTGAGTTTCCATGTTTAAGTGTGGGCAAGTGCTAGCTACTGACATTAGAATTATTATTGTGATTGTGATTTCATTAATAGCCACAAATATTATTTTTCCTCTTTCAAGGTCTCTGTCTTCTTTGTGTGGTTGGATCTGGGGTGGTTCTGCTCCCTTGGGCCAAGCTGGTCTACTGGGCTTTCCCCCTCATGTGAGCCAGAAGGGCAAGGCCAAGGTGCAATATTAATCTTTTCTTCTCAGGGACTATCTGTATTTCTCTGGTGGTTTTAAACAGAAAACACACACACGCAGATACACACACATGCCTTGAATTACACGGGAAGATTCAGAATCAACTCAGAAGTCCCACCTCCTGGTGTTCTCTCTCTTTGGACATGGGTGAACTGCAGAGAGAGAAAGGAGCCTTTTGTCCTTCCATTGGTCCAGGCCCAAGCATCTTGCTGTGCCTAAATTCCACACAGTGTCACAGGATTTGAGTGAAGTTGCCCTTCATTTCTAGTAACCAAGCTTTCTTGAGAGGCCGCTTCTGCATATTGAGCTGTTAACCCGCCACTCCTTTATTTACATATCAGTTAGATGAAGTTCACCCACTCAGATTGTGAAACACCTTTCATTGTTTTTGGCGAGTCACTCTTCAGGTGCAGTTAAGAAGTCTTCATTCTTGGGGGTTCAAAAGTGTTTCATACCAATGTCAACTCCATTGTCATGGCCCTAAGTAAAAACTGTGACCTGAGAGATGAGAAAAAGTCCCAATAGGTGAGGTAAGTAATTAAACAAGTGACTGCATTTTATTGTGTAAATTACACTACATTTACTGTAAAGCTAAACTGCCAATAACCCTTATAAAGTCTCAAAGGCAATGACTTAACCATGAATAGTGAGTTCCAAAGATGCAGAACAGAACACGTTTGTCCTTTAAGTGCTATTGGGAAAGAGAAACTAAATTTGAAAAAAGGCAGCTTTCCCAGTCTCCAGTCACTGAAGATTTGGCTTGGCTTCAGAGGTGGAATTCTGGTTTCCCCCAAAACCTCCCCAGTACTAAGTTATGCAAATCTTAGGTGTAGCAAGAGTTGGGCATGAAATCAATTGCAGTTGTGGACTGTTGGTAGGTTACGTGTGACTTGGTAGAATGTTATTTCTCTTCTTCAGGGCCATTTTGCTCCTTATTTCCCTGGATATGATAGGCATGTGATGATCACTCTCAGACCTATGTGTTTACAGAACTCCAGGGAGCACCATAACCATAGAATACAATTCAACGTTGCCTCCTAGAGTTGGACAATACACCAACCCTGATGCCTTTATAATGGGGCCATTCATTAGTCTGCCAAAAACAATGTCCATAGCCGGTTGGATATTCCATTCTAGCATGCTTTTCCTACCATCTGGTTCAGGTTAAGCGATTCTTTTAGCCTCAGTTTTTTGTTTACCTTTACCTGTTCTTCATTCAGATTGGGAGCTTTCATCCAGTACCAAGGGTTATGATATGCAACATATGTCACAATGAAGACTGGTGGGGAGTGAAAGAAAGACTATTTTCTAAGCTTTTCTAAAGAGGCTGGAACATTTGATCTGAAAAAGGTGTGAGAACTGGCTTTGTGATAGAAAATAGTGTTTTGGATCCCAGATCTTGTTTCTTGCATTGAGATGAAATAAGCACATGCTGTTCCCGGCAGGTGATGGGAAAAGGCAATCTGTGCCCCCCATATTCTCCAACCTAAATAGGTTGGTTTCTTCTTTCAGCAGGCCTTTACTTACAAGAACAGCTGGTTTCTTTTGGAAGCATGCATCCAACTAATCCTCCACACAGATACTTGGCTTCAACAGGGAAAATAAGTTTGCCATATTCGGCATTAAACTTGATTGCACTTGCCTCTAGGCCTTTAAACAAGCAGGGTTGCTTTATCCATTAGATTCTATAGGCATAGTGCCTAGGCTGAGGCCCAAGAACATTTCAAGAGATGGTTAAAATACTTGAGACCTGGAGGAGAAAAATAAAGAAAGAAATATTTTGATTCCATTGAACAATGTGATACCAAAATTTTTAAATGTGTAGTGACATAGCTGCAAATTATGACATAGGCCAATTTCATCAATTATTAAATTAAGTATTCACAAACATCTCATTATAGTTGCAAGCATTTGTGGATCAGTTTTTCTCACTTGAAACGTCTTACAGGTACCCAATGATTGCTAAGAAATCATAACCAATTGTGAATCAAAGGAATTACTAATACAAAAATAATTTGAAAACCAAATTAGAAAAAAACTACATTTTTTTGCCCCCAAATTATATTGGATGTGTGTACATTTGAATATGTTTCATAAGATATGGGAGGAGCTGCCTAGGACTTAGGGACCCCCAAGTGATCTGGGTAAGGGTCATTTCCCTTCCCTGGGATACTCTCTGTAATTGTCTATACAGTTCATGTTCTTTCTCTGCTTTCAACTTTTAAAGGAAATTCCCTTTTCTTTATTCTAATCCACTGGGCTCCTTGACTATTTCTTTAGCAACCAAATGTAGAGAGACTTCACATTTGCTTGTGTTATGGACAACTTACATTCTTATATTTTTATTTTGAGGCCTTTCTTGAATCTATTATATGTATTTATTCTATATTTCAACTAAAGTGAGATACTTGGATGGAAAATCATTTATTTATTTATTTATTCATTCATTCAATGACACTACCGTGTGCCGGGTGCTTAGAATATAAAGTTGAGTAAAGCAAAATACTTGGCCTCTTCTTTCAAGACATTGACAACCTCGAAAATAAGGTAGGCAGGAAAGCAGATAAATTGCTGCACAATTGCCTCCTGGCTGTTGACTATCTGTTGCTCAGACTGCTTCTGGGCTCAACAAGTTTTTATTTATTTAATAAGCAGTTTCTGTGTGTCAGCACTATTCTCAACACAGATGCTGTTTAATACTCTCATGAATTTATTTCTCAAAGCAGTCGTATGAGGCATTACCATTATCCCATTTTGCAGATGAGGACAATTGAGACACAGAGAAGTTAAGTAATTTGCTCAGGGTCCTTTACACAACAAATAAGTAGCAGAGGCAAAATTTGAACCCAGCCAGCCTGGCCCCAGAGCCCATACTGCTGGTTTGTAGGTTATGAACTAAACCATATGATCAGTACTAGTGGGGTTCAGAAAATGTTTCATAACTAATTAGGCACAGTTCAGATGAAATAGGCAGGGAAGTCTCCACTAAGGAAGTGATATTTCAATTGTTTGTATGAATAGAAATTTGTCCAACAGGTACATTTGGAGTACAGGATTAAGGAAAGGCATTCCAAGTAGAAAGAAAAGCCTATGCTATAGTCTATATAGATAAAACAAATATGTGCCAATATTTGTTTTGAGAAATGCAGATAGTGTATATGGCTGGTACTTATTTTGCTTAGAGGGGATTGATAGAGATGGGACATGAAAGGAAACCAAGGAAAATCTAATCTTGTTGATCATTGTAAGGAGTTTGGCTTTTGGTCAGTTTTGATTTGGGTCTGTTAAATGTTGATTGCCTCCCCTCCACTTCTACCCCTTCAGTGAAAGAAAATATTGATCACTTTAACTATGCAGAAAAATGATTTTAATATGAATGGAAGAAAATGCCACAAAGTCACAAGTCAACCAACAAACTAGAATAAAATATTTGTACTGCACAGCACAGTCCATTTTTCTTAATGTACTAAGTGTGAATACAAATCATTACAAGATTAAAAAAAAGACCAACAAATCAAGAGACAAGCACCGAAACAGAATTTTTTTTAAAAAAAAGGCATTTAAACATTAGTAAAGGTGCTTTGCCTACTCACAATAAGAGAAATGCAAATGAAAACAAGAATAAGATATCATTGTCACTGTTGGTTCAGCAAGGACTGAAAATTTGGTAACACCCTGGCCTGGCCAGAGTTTGGGGAAACAGCCACTCATATTGCTGGTAGGATGGTGACCTGACACAACCTCTATGAGGGTAATTGGGCAGTATCTACCAAAATTACACACGTACATATTTTTCAACCTGACAGTTATACTCCTAGGAATTTATTCTGCAGGTAGATTCACACATGGATATGATATACTTACAAGGATATGTATGTTATAACATCATTTGTAATAGGAAAACATTGAGGAACAAACCTAAACTAATAAAATTAAATAATTGATTAGGTCTCTTACAGTGCATCCATATCATAAAATTCTTTGCTGTCTTTTTTTAAAGAGAAAGAGGCGGGGTCTCACTTCATCACTCCAGCTGGTCTCGAACCCCTGGCTTCAAGCAATCCTCCTGCCTCAGCCTCCCAAAGTGCTGGGATTACCTATGTAAGCCATCGTGCCCAGTCACTTTGGTGTCTTTAAAGAGCAAGTCTGTCTGATATGTATCAATGTGGCAGAATCTTCAACACCTGGTTTTAAAAAGTAGAGTACAGAATGATGGGTTAGGTTTGTTACCATTTGTATGTGAGTGTGCGTTTAAGGAAATATACACATATAGGCTTGAAAGTGCATTAAAGACTTCTGGAAGAAGTGTAGGAAATTGGTACACTGGTCGCCTCTAGGAAAGGAAACATTGCAGTTAAGAAGAGAGGGATGGTGCACTTCTACTTCTTATTTATAAGTTTTAAAATGTTGGTGACCCCACCCCTTTGCATTGTTCTGCATTTGGCAGGAGGGTCAGTTGATACATGTTTCATAGATTTAACTTTCCATAACACTCCAAACTAGGATTCTGAGAAGAGGGAGGAGAGTGAAGAACTTGACCATGATATGCTGGAGCTGCAGGTCAAAGATGGCACAGGAGGTTACTGCTTCTTCCCACCTGCTGGTGTGGAGCCAAGGCACCAGCCTCCCTGCAAGACAGGCAGGTGGAAAAGAACATGGTTCTAGGGAAAGATGTGCAGTGGAGCTCCTTGGAAGACTTGTGTTTACTCGCCTTTCCCAATGCTGCCTTTTTGTTTAATTAAACCCAGAGATAAATGTTGTGAAACTCCTGCCTGGCCTCAGTTTGCTTACAACCCTGAGTATGTGTCCCCTGACACATTCCAACATGTAAGTAATCTTCGCTGACCCTAATTGGAGCAAAGCTTTTGCTGAAAGGAATGAATTACGTACCTATTTTTAGTGAAGTATCTGGTATCCATCTGCTTTGGTTTAATATGCTTATGTAACCTCGTTGAAGGACTGATTTCCTCAGTTAATAAGGATGAGTGCAAAAGACCAGAGTGCCCACTTAAGAGAGACTATGTTTAGACCTCTCAAGGAATAATTAATAAAGGGAATCAAGGGTCAAAGATTATTTCAACTGACAAGTCTAGGCCCTTCTCATTAGTAAAAACTGCCCAGTTGCCTTGCAGTATTTTCTTTGCCAGGAGACAACTCCTATCCTAAATGTTTAAGTGACTTCTTGTTGGGCTGGTTTCGGAGGATTAAGCTCAGTGTAATTTCATCCTTCCCAGGTGTGAGACACTTGTGTGTGCAGTAATATGATTCTGTACTGTCAGGGAAAAGAGTGTGTCTTTGTCAGCAGTGTTTGACAGTCAAACCCCTGAATCATGACCTCACTTTCAGGTAATCACTCTTCGCAGGCTTAAAACCCCTGGCGTTACCACTTGCCCTTATGCTGAGAGACTTAAAGGTTTGGCTGCTGGCACGTGGTCCCCCTGGTCAGCAGAATGGAGATGATCTGTGCTGGCAGCCCAACTGGACTTCAGAAAGCATTCCCTTCCCAGCTGTTTGGATTCAGTTTCTAAGTGCTGAGCAATACCATCTCTATGTTCAAGAAGGGCAAAAACCAAAATGAGTAGTAATTATTTGGATTTGCTTTAGCTGGTAGTTAGATCAATTCTTCTTCTGATGCTTTGGCTAATGTCCTCAAAATGATTTCCTACTGAATGTTTACAATTTCAACATGTAATACATACTCTGGATAAAGCACTAGCTCACAAGTCATCTCATCAACAAGGTGAATCCTATCTCTATCTTGGTCCACATGGAGACTAGCACATGTGATTGACAGGCAGATAAGGGCCGTATTGTCATTTGGCTGCACCTGTCCATATGGCGAGGGATCGGAAATGAGAAATGGTTGTATTCTAAGCTGGGGATTATAGAGCTGTGTTACTCTAAGTCTTACTGTCTTACAGTAGCAAGGAGCAAGAAGAGTCTTGAAAGAACGGAGCCTTAAATATCATAGGTCAAGCCCCATAGTTTCACAGATGAGGAACTATTGCCTCAGAGACAGAAAGCAACTTACACAAAATCACAGAGAAAATGCGAGTGGCCTTGCTGGGGTTAGAGTCAAAGTTTCCTGACACCCATCTAGTGGTCTTTCTGCTACATCTTTTTGTTTCCACAGAGTTTTACTGACCCCTGTATTAAAGAAAAAAAAAGATAAAGGAAAAAAAGCATGGTCCCTTGTTCTATGGTTTAAGGTCAGTCTTGTTCTTCAGCATCAGCACTTTAAGGATTTTTTTTTATCAGAAGTCTCCTTATGGTTAGCCTGAACCAGATGAAAATGCTGCTTTTATGAGTCAAAAAGTTAAATATAGTAAATTTCAGATAGTTCTACCTGAGAATTTTTCATTTAGAAAGTGGCAGTTAATGCCGGGCGCGGTGGTTCACGCCTGTAATCCCAGCACTTTGGGAGGCTGAGGCGGGTGGATCACGAGCTCAGGACATCGAGACCATCCTGGCTAACACGGTGAAACCCCGTCTCTACTAAAAATACAAAAAATTAGTTGGGCGCATGGTGGTGGGCGCCTGTAGTCCCAGCTACTCGGGAGGCTGAGGCAGGAGAATGGCATGAACCCGGGAGGCGGAGCTTGCAGTGAGCCGAGATGGCGCCACTGCACTCCAGCCTGGGCGACAGAATGAGACTCCGTCTCAAAAATAATAATAATAATAATAATAATAATAATAAATAAAAGGAAGTGGCAGTTAACATAGTTGTCCTTGAATTTAGTAAATTAGCAAATCATGTTCTCTTATTGGATTGCTTATTTAACCAAACCCTGCCCCCTAAACCTATATGGATACTTTCTACTTTTCCCTTTCCATGCAGAGGGAAACATAAAGCAATGTAAGAGGAATAGAGGAGGCTCACCATAGCTAAGACTTTCGCAAGGCTGCCAAATATAAGGTATTGCCAAAGTCTTCTGTGTTCTTGGCCATTAAACTTTAAGATATCCCTTCCTTAAGTCCAGTATTTATACCACCAAGACCAGGTCCAACTTCTTGATAGCACATTCTCATAGCACCTAATAGTTCTCTCTTGTAGCACTTCTACTTTTTCACTTACTTCTAAGGTTATTTTACTAACTTCTTCCAGATCCATGCGGGCAGGAACCTGACTGGTTTGCTTATGCTGCACTTGGAGCACTTAGCACAGTGTCCAGCATACTCAGCAAGTATGTGCTGAACGAATAAACAAAAGTCAAATGGTCTGATTTATTTCTATCCATCCCACTTGGTGAACCTTATGTCAGAACATTTTTGTTTATTTATTTATTTGTTTGTTTGTTTATAGACAGAGTCTTGCTCTGTTACCCAAGTTGGAGTGCAATGGTACAATCATAGCTCACTGTGACTTTGAACTCCTGGGTTCCAGTGATCCTCCTGCCTTAGCCTTCAAAGTAGCTAGGACTACAGACACACACCATCATGCCTGGCCCAGAATATTTTGTTTAAATTTAAATCCAATAATGGAAATCTGTGAGAAAACCCAATAATGTCACTTGGAGAGGCTCACCTGTCACAGGCCAGCCAGTGACCTACACCAGGTGCCAATGAACTCAGGAGGCAGGGCTCCCCTTGAAATTTCTTTGTATGTCAATAAGACTAATATGTAGGGTAACTTAAAATTTGGATCTTGAGCTTTCAGGGACTTTAAAATCCATCAGCAAGATATCCTCATAAACATTTGGTCATCATGCTTTCCAACTATTGGGAAGAGCATTCTGGAAGTCCCCATAACCCCCCTGGCTGGTGCAAATGAACACACAACAGGCCAAAGAAAAGTCCAGCTATGGACATCAGCTGGTAGAGCCACTTCAGCAAACAGAGGCAGGAGTTGGAAGTGAGAAGGGCAGAAATGGAAAGTCTGGTCTCCCCCAGTTCATGAGGGTCAGAGAAGTTTGTATATATTGGGTCAGAGTTAGAACCAAATGGGGTATAGTAGAAGGTGCTCTATAACAGATCTGGGCAGTGGGGAGGTCCTTAGATTTTTGAGCCAAACCAGAGCCTTCGCCCCTTGTCACTGACTGGTCCCTTTTGAAGAAAATTACCTGACCGTAAGACTAATCCATAGACTGTCAATGATCTAGGAAGGCCAAATCCACACAGACTAACCTAGATGCTGCCCTACCTGCATTCTAGAGTGGGATCTGATATCATACCTGATGTTCTTGGAGAGAATGAGACTTCTAGTGATTTCTTTGTTTGCCTAAGCCGAGGCACAGAGAGAGATCTTTTCCCAGCCAGAATAAGTACAGCGTGACTTGGTGCCTTAACTGCTCTTAACCACCTTACACTTTTCCAGTCAAGATCATTATCTGCAGGCTGGGCATGCTAGAAAGTGGAGTCTTCCCTACTGACATCTCAGCAGTATTTATGATCCTCTCTGCTTATGGAACATGAGAAAGCCAGGCCTTGGGGTACAGCTGAGACAGAATGCTTGCTTGAGAAACCAGCTCATCAAACAGGACTTACTTGAGATAATTGATCTAGGCTTCAGTTGAAACTGATGGTGGCATAGACAGAATTTCCCATGTCTGTCTTTTCACTTCCAAACTTCTTCAAGGAGTGGTCTATGTGGCTTCTCAAGGTCTTCTCCTTAACCCTCTAACATCTGGCTTCCATTTTTCAGTTGTCCTGCCCAGGCTGGGCAATCTTTGCTGTTGGATCTAGGTTGGTTGGAACTTTCAGAGGTTGCTACTGTCCTTGTCTTCAAAGTCCAACTAAAGGCAAGAGGAAATATTTTGCAGACTTCTGACTTGGGTTGAATCTGATGGTTGATTTATTTGAATGTTACATTGACTATGGGAGAGACAGATTCCAAATTTGACTTCTGAGCTGGGTTGAATCTGATGCTTGATTTATTTGGATGTTACACTGACTGTGGGAGAGACAGATTCCAACTTAGACTTCTGACTTGGGTTGAATCTGATGCTTGATTTATCTGACTGCTACACTGTGGGAGAGGCAGAGTCCAGCTCAATCCCACATTCTGAACTGTGAGAACCAGGATATATACTTTGTTTAAATTTCCAACTGTGTGATGGACCACATTCTCTAAATTAATAGGTAGAGGCATCTGAACACCAAATTGTAGTCCTAATTTGTTATAACTAAAGTCCCTTTTGATTGTGCCCTTTCTACATCTTATCAGAGGGACACATAGTGGAAGATTGTTAGTCTGAGATTAATAAACACTGAAAGGTTGATACACAGACACTGGAAGGTTATATGAGAAAGCATGTGCTGGATTTTAAAGTTTAAGAACTTAAGGCAAATTTCCTAGAGTACACCAATTCTCCTTTTTGCCAAATTCAAGAGTGAAACAGAAAACAAAATTTAAAAAACAAACTACTGTTTATTAAGCAGTATACTTGATGCTTTGCATATATTATTTTATTTAAACAACCCTTAAAGGAGGCATTTTTGTCCCCACTAAAGGAGATTTGACCAAGGTCACATCACCAATAAATGGTGGAGGTAGGACTCAAAGTTAGGTTTTCCTGAAACTAGAGTCCATGTACTTAACACTACTATACTGCACTTTTTCCCCGTCAGTCTTATTCTTGGTTTTTAGCAGCAGATGATATTGTACATTCTCTCTTCTCTTTGAAACTCTCACAAGTTAAACTAAATGTTATGCTCCTCTGGTTTTCCACATACTTCCTCTTTCTCCATTTCCTTTGTTAGTTCCTCTTCTCTCTCTTGCACTCCAGAATGTGCCCTAAAGCTTAGTGTTTCTTCACACCTTTGGAAAGATGACCTGTACACAGGGCTTCAATTTACACTTCCACATCCCACCAGACTC
Source organism: Pongo abelii (assembly GCF_028885655.2). Classification (NCBI taxonomy): domain Eukaryota; kingdom Metazoa; phylum Chordata; class Mammalia; order Primates; family Hominidae; genus Pongo; species Pongo abelii. The sequence continues at coordinate 32,359,288 of NC_071994.2, read as the reverse complement.
TGAATTTCAGGACAGTGGAGACCTGATCTATCTTATTCACTGGCAAATTCCTAGCATCTTGCAGAGTACCTGATACATAGTAGATGTTTAATAAATGGTCAAATGAATGGATGCATGAACTACAGATCTGCTGATAATTCTCAGATACTCTCCTGAAGTCCTGATACATATTCCTTGGTAACTACTAAATCTTTCCTCCTTAGTATCTTGCTATTGCTGTGAAATGGTAGTAAAAATTTGGTGAAGCCATTGAGGGTTTCAACAATTTGCTGGGGCTACCACACCAGCTGGACTCTCTCATGTTTTCCCAATGGAGGTGGCTTTATTACCAAGCTGGGATATAGACCTTCTACAGAGGAAAATGGCAGCCTGACTCCTTCCAATGATATGGGTTTGAGCTTCTTTGAGAGGGTCCCAGTGCAGCCTCTGGTTGGAGTCCCTGCTAAGTAGACATGGATAAAACATGGCTGGATCTGAAGCAACTAGTAGCTCATTTGGGGTTGACAATACCACCACATTCATTTGGGTCAATGCATGCTAGTGTTAGGTGCCCAGGGAAGAGTTAATTCCAGGTGAAGTGTAGGCATGGAAGAAGAATGAGCACATAGTTGTGAAGAGTCACAATCCTAGCAGGGCCTCCAGATCTGCCTCCTGGCTGCCTCCTCCTGCTTTGAGTCCTCAGATATTTCCATGAAACTTGGCTGTGAATGCCAAAGTTGGTGGCTGTCCTTAATTACTAGGGGTGTGGTTCACTGAGCATTTGCTTAGTCTGAAATAATCAAACGACTTATTGTGGGAAGGATGATCAGAGAGAGCCTTAGAGGCTGGATGACCTCTACCTGCTGAGTTACCCTGCCCACCTAATTGCTTCATACTATTTCTGTACTATGTGCTCCCTGATGGTCATTAACATGTGACCAAAGATCTTTGTACTTCACGCTTGCCATCATATCTATTCTCACACTTTCTACCCTAAGACAATTTGATTCCAATTTCCCAATCTTTCCTCTTCTAGGCCCCTGATCAGCCAGCCAGGCCATTTGCCACTGCCAGTGAATCTATAACTTTGGGCCATTTCTTTCGTCCATACAAAGTGGGTGACCAGATTCATCTCTTGATACTCTTTCCATTGGAAGAATTTTTCCCTCACCACTATCTTTCAAGGCCACCCCTGAGGGGATGTGTAGAGCAGCTGCTGACCATTTTTCGCTTGTAGTACATACTGAGTGGGCCCATCTAGAAATCAAGCCCAGGCTTTTTACTCCTGTGTCAGCTGGTTGTAAGGAATCCCCCAAGTGACCATAGGGAGCGAAGGGTGGGGCACTGGTGCAATAACAATGATTGACGTGAAAGCCTGGATAACTTGCTGTTGCAACTTGCTCATGACCTCTGGCCCAGCTAAGGCTTGACCCCAGGTGTACCACTTCTACTCATGATTAATTGTGGCTGGGCCTGTCTAAACTATGACTTGTTGGGGTAGACCAGGGGCCTCCCACCACTAGGCCATGGGCTGGTACTAGTCCATGGCCTGTTAGGAACTGTACAGCACAGCAGGAGGAGCAAGCAAGCAAAGCTTTATCTGTATTTATAGCTGCTCCCTATCACTTGCATTACCTCCTGAGCTCCACCTCCTGTCAGATCAGCAGCGGCATTAGGTTCTCATAGGAGGGTGAACCCTATTGTGAACTGTGCACGTGAGGGATCTAGGTTGCACATTCCTTATGAGAATCTAATGCCTGGTGATCTGTCACTGTCTCTCATCACCCCCAGATGGGACCATCTAGTTGCATCTAGTAGCTCAGGGCTCCCGCCAATTCTACATTATGGTGAGTCGTATTATTATTTTATTATATATTGCAATGGAATAATAATAGAAATAAAGTGCCCAATAAATGTAATACACTTGCGTCATCCTGAAACCATCCCCCTCACCCCGTCTGTGGGGAAATTGGCTTCCATGAAACTGGCCCATTGTGCCAAAAAGATTGGGGACCACTGGGTTTGACAAAACCCAGTTCATGATGATGAGTGTTCTGGATGCAGGGTCACTTGGGGCATTAGTTAGGGTTCTCCAGAGAAATAGATGGACATAGACGGACACACACACACACACACACACACACACACACACACACACACACACAGAGTGGGGAAATAGAGAGATTTATTGCAAGGAATTGGCTCATGTGACTGTGTGAGCAGGCACCACCAGAATTTACAGAGCAGGCTGGCAGGCTCTCGGAAACACACGGAAAAGCTGATGTTGCAATCTTGTGCAATCTTAAATCCAAAGGCAGTGTGAATGCAGAATTTCTTTCTCCTCAGGGGACCTCCAACTTTTCCCTTAAGGTCTTCAACTGATTGGATGAGGCCCACCCATATTATGGGGGGTAATCTGCTTTACTCAAAGTCTACTGATTTAAGTGTCCATCATAATAAAAAATAGCTTCAAAGCAACATCTAGACTGATGTTTCCCCAAATATCTGGACATTGTCGCCTGGCCAAGTTAGCATATAAAATTAACCATCACCCTTGGTATCTCAGAGGCAAGTTCCATATTTATTAGGGCCCAGTAGCACACTAGAGTTTTTCAAAAGGCAAATAATTCTTCCTTGCAGATGGCATGGCTTTGCTCCAGAAATCTGGGATCTGCATAACGATTGTCCCACTGGGACTCACCATAAACTAACATGACATCTTTTCCCACCATAGGTACTCAAACATCATACGGTCTTCTAGGTCACTGGCTCAAATGTTCAGGAGTTACTGTAGAGCCCTTTTCTGCTCTGGGTTCCCTCAATGATGGTAACTTTCAAGACACCCAGCACATGGACTGGAGCCGCATTCCCAAGTGTGAAATGTGCTGACTTCAGAACCTCAAGAGGTCTACAAGGAATTGTGCTTCTTTCTTCCTAATGGGGAGTACAAGGTGTAATATCTGTCTTTCACTTTGGGTGGGATATGCTAGCATGCCCATCATCATTGGTGCTGATGTTGAGCTTCTGAATCTTCCTAGGACTTACCTCCCACCACTTGAGCAGATGCTAGCTATTTCTTGATCATTCAGCCATTTAGCACAATGTCATCAATGTAGTGGATCAATATGAGGTTTGGTGAGATACTCAGAAAGCCCAAATTTCTTCAGACTGCATTACAAGAGTGAGAACTAACACAGCCCTGGAGAAAACTGTAGCTCTGTTGCCTATTTCACATGAAACTAAACTGTTTCTGGTCTTTTCTTTTTTAAGAGACAGGATCTAGCTCTATAGCCCAGGCTGGAGTTCAATGGTACAATCATAGCTCACTGTGGCTTCTAACTCTTGGGCTCATGTAATACTCCTGCCTCAGCTTCCTGAGCAGTGGGGACTGTAAGTGTGAGACACTACACCTGGCTTCTGATCTTTTTTTCTGATAGAAATGGCTGGCTCCATGCTGTGTACCCAAAGCCATGTTCACCTGCTCTAGCACAGGTGCCACATCTGGCACAGGAGCTACAGCTGTGTTTGTGTAGTCTACTCTCATGCTCCAGGAGATCCATCTGATTTCTGGAGGGGTCCAGACTGGTGAATTAAGTGGAGATAAAATGAGGATCTCTACTCTGGCCTCCTTTAGATGCTTAAGGGTAGCATTAATTTCTGTCATCCCTCCCAGGATATGAATTTGTTTTGTATTTAGTATCTTGGCTGAGGGCAAGGTGGGAGTAGATGGAAATTTCAAAGGCTGCTACTTGGCCTTCTCTGCTATGATAGGCTGCTTTTACCCGACAGGCCAAGGATTCAATGTGGGAGCTGCACCATCTATCAACTATGTCTATTCCAATGATATATTTGGAAATGATCAGTAGGTAGGCCCACTGTGAGCTAGACCTCAGTCAATAGTCCACTTGTAAACTGGTCCCATATGATTATCTTGTAATAGGGAGGATCAAGATGACATTTCAGGTCTCCAGCTATCAATATCACCTCATATTCTATGTCCAACAGTAATCACATGCTTGGGTATTCCCTCTGCCCCCAGTGTAGGGTTATCCATAGGCCCCTTGGGGAGAGGACTGAATCAATATCTCTTGCGTTGCCATGGTGTTGCAAAGTCATTTTATCTGGAGACTATCCTCTCTTTTCATCAGTGGGTTCTGGGTCTCTATAACAATTGAGGTCATGAAACTGGATAAGAGATTGTGTTTTTACTGGGGTGACTGCACTCAGCCTCCTGATCATCTAGTCTTGATTTCTTCTCAAGGTACAAGTTGAGTGTCAGGCCTCTGAATATTTGTAGGGTTTATTTTGGGGTGCCTTTGTTGACTGTCTCTCTGTTTTGCTCCTGTGGATGCTGGGGTTTTTTGTTGTTTTGTTTTTTTTCTTTTCTTTTTTTTTTTTTTTTTTTTGAGACAGAATTTCACTCTGTCACCCAGGCTGGAGTGTAGTGGCACTATCTTTGCTCACTGCAACCACTGCCTCCTAGGTTCAAGCAATTCTTCTGCCTCAGCCTCCTGAGTAGCTGGAACTACATGCATGCACCACCATGCTTGGCTAATTTTCGTATTTTTAGTAGAGACAGGGGTTTTACAATGTTTGCCAGGCTGGTCTCGAACTCCTGACCTCAAGTGATCCACCCGCTTCAGCCTCCCAAAGTGCTGGGGTTACAGGCGTGAGCCACCGCGCCCAACCTGAAGCTGTGTTGTTTTAATCATCTATATAATTCTGCAGATGAGGCCCCCTTGGCTGTGATTTTGATCTTACCACTCATTATGAAATAATTGTGTCACCTGGTTTTTGACGGTGAAAAGCTGCTGACGGGTGTCTATTGATTTCTATTGTTTTGGGGTCTTATCACCATTGGTACCTGTAAGCTGAATGCTGTAATGATGTCTCCCACTTTCACCTGGGATAGTTGGTAATGCTGGGATCCCTTTCACCAGTGCTTTCTGTAGCCTTGATAAATAGCATGTCCAGGCCTTCCCATGAACTCTAATAATCTAGTGTGCTATCTGGCCTTACACTGTACATCCACTCCAGCCTGCCCACTTCCCTACATCTTTTAATCTATTCTTCCACCATGTGCTATGGAAATTCTTATATCTTAGTTTCACTCAGCATGGGTCCTTGCTTTTGCCACACTTCTAGGAGCCATCTACGTGGCAGGTTGGGCCCATCTGCTGGGATCCTAGCCAAAGTGTTAAATCTTGTATTTTAGGAAAATAAACTCTTTCATAACCAGCCTTATGTCCCAGCTTTCTTGATTGAGCACTCTTGGGGTTCATTTCCATGGACCTCCCGTGGCGCCTGCTGGTACCTGCTAGTTAGGCATTGCAGCTTCTTTGGGGACTCTTTCCTTTCTTGTCAGACCTAGCGCAACCCTGGCTGGGTTATTCTGTGACTTAACCCTCGTTATGCACCTCGTGGCCAGAAGGGGAAGTGAAAACAGATGCTGGGGACATTACATGTTGCCCTGAGCTGGAGAGGCAAGGAAGGAGTGCTAGCTCTTAACAGGGAGGGAATTCACTTTTGCAGGTTTGGGAAGTGCAAGAATCTGAGCATTAAAGATTTTCAGAGCCATCAATGCTGGTTTCCCCATCCCTTGTGTCAGATACCTATTTTTTCCCAACAAGGGCCTTGGCCTTGTCATGGTAGACCTGCCTTAGTTGGGAGTATAACATTCTGAATCTCAGGTATTCTGATGATTAAAACCTGAGCCTGTTCTTCAGCTTTCTCTGCTTTCCTATTGCAGAAGAGTCTTTTGGCTATCAAGGAAGCCCTCTGGCTTCCACTCTTCACTTTTAATTGCCCATTAATCACTCTCAGCCTTTCGTTATCTTTAACAAAGCAACAATCACAGTAATCATCCACTCCCACTGTTATTGTTGTGACTATTTCCTGCATAATTTTCAAATGCCTGATATATGGTGTGTACTGGTGTTTTCCCTTCCTTAGTGTGCTATCCCACTTCACCACTGGTGAAAGTTTCAATAATTGGACCATCACCTTATGCCAGGGGCTATCTACCCCACCCACCTCTAGATGGGATCCTCAATGTCAACTTGGTGGTAAGATATTCAGCTCCAAAGCTATCTTATCACCTACTTTCTTAGACCACTCTTGCTACTGACTGTCACAGGCTGAGGTTCCCCAGGAAGCAGTCTCTGAGAGAAAGTTTAGTATGCAGGATGTCATTATTAGGTGATGTCCTTGGTATCAACGCATGTGGATAGGATGACTCATTTGTCCCAGTTTTCCTGAAACAGCCTTAGTTTTAGCGCTGAAAATCCAGCATCCCGGAAACCCCCTCAGTCCTATGAAAACCAGGGCTGTTGGTGGTCCTGCCTGTGAAAGGGAGGAAGCAGAAGCAGAATCAAATTGAGGAGCAGTCAAGCTGCGATACAGGCCTGAGAGCCTCAGCTGCCCCAGGGAGAGCTCTGGAACTAAATTTGGCACATCAGACATGTCCAGCATCAGGCTGAAATGGCTGAGTCCTCGTACTCCTGCTCCCTCAGTCACTGGATATGGGCTTCCCTGGGAAGGGCATGGCCTTGGGTAAGCAAATCTGCAACTGAGATATCTGAATGGGGCTGACAGCACTCCTAAGAGTTGAAGCAATAAGTCCTCCCATGAAAAGGGATCTGGGTGGTGAATCCTTGTGTCCAATGCAGATATGTGTAGATATATTTTTATATTTGCATAGACCATCTGTGAAGGGATGTGCAAGAAATTGATACTGTGGTTGCCTCCAAAGAGAGGAAGTGGGTGACCAGAACAGGGTGGGAGGAAAAATTACTGTAAGGATATATTTTAGATTTTGAATATGTATATTTTGAATTTTTAAAATCGTGTTAAATGTACATGTTTATTACACACATGAATTTAAGCTGAAAAATCAATTAAAAAAGTGGAAATAACTTGAGAGTTTTCACAGATCTAAATAATTTCTCTACCATATCTCTTGTTAACCAAAGGAGTAAAAATATTTAAATTCTCCTACCAAATTTATGCTCTTATTTTTAAATCTAACCCCAAATAGCCAACCTGTTAGCATTGATACAGGAGCTAGAAAGAAATTATTTAGGCAGATAATGAGGGACAAGACTCCTCAGCAAGATTCCCCTTTTAACAAAAAGGAGCCCCCAAATAATTTCTAACAAAAATAAGCCTGAAAAATTGAACTGCAGACATTGATAAGCAAGCTGGAAACTTGCACGGTGAATGCCAGCAGTTCTGCCAATAGAAAAGGGCTACCTGGGGCCAGGCATGTTCAGCATGGAGGCTCCATCTTCCCTTTTCTTTGTGGCCACATGTGCAGTAAAGGAACAGGCAACATGGCGCCGGCCAGGTAGAGAATCTATCTGCATAATAAAATATTAGAGTGGAGGTGGGGGGCAGCCAGATTTTCATGCGCTATGCAAATGGCACACCTGGTCTGACCAATCTTTCATGCCCCATGTAAATCAAACACTGCCTACTCAATATAGGTCATCTATAAAACCTCCTGCACTTCACCACAGAAGTGACAACCCACTTCTCTTTCTTTCACCTACTAAACTTCCGCTCTGAACCTCACTCTTTGTGTGTCCATGTCCTAGTTTTCCATGGCCATGAGACAGTGAATCTCGGATATTTACCCCAGACAATGACACTGTTCAGCATGAGATAAATAGTAATAGTAATAAACTGGTTTGTTAAGGAATTGCCAATTTATTTGGCACAAAATCTGAATAGTTTATCTACCAACACATGGCTTTAATTTTGTTTTAGCTTTAATCTCACCCTTCAACTTTAATATCTGTATTTCTATTTCTTCCTTTCTTTCCCTTTTCTCCCACATCTTATTATGTAAATTTTAATATTATCTTATCCTATGTTGTGAAATATATATTTTATCTTTGTCTCAGGTTTCCTGGCATACAACTCCTAAAAATCCTTGGACTCTTCAAAGTGATGTGTCTTTTTGTATGCTAATGATTGACTGATGGCTGGCAGTCTCCAGGTAGCTTCAGGATGGGGGCTGGCCACCAGAAAGACCAAGGCAAGATTAGAGGGTTGAAACTTTCAGCCCCACTTCCTAACCTCCAGGGAGGGAAAAAGGGGCTGAAGGTTGAGTTGATTACCAATGGCCAACGATTTAATCAATCATGCCTACATAATGAAGCACCCATAAAAGCCCAAAAGGACAGAGTTTGGATAAACTTCCAGATACCTGAACAAGTATAGGCTTCTAGAGGATGGCATGCCTGGAGAGGATATGGAAGCTCTGCACGTGATTCCCCTGTGCCTTGCCCTATGCATGTCTTCATCTGTGCTCTTTGTAATATCCTTTATAGTAAACTGGTAAACATGTTTCCCTGAGTTCTGTGAGCCACTGCAGCAAGCTAATTAAACCCAAAGAGGGAATGGTGGATATTCCAATTTATAGCAAGTCAGTCAAGCCCAGGTCACAACCTGTGGCTTGCAATAGGCATTGGAAGTGGAGGGCAGCCTTCTGGGACTCAACCTTCAACCTGTGGAATCTGATGCTGTTTCCAGTTAGATATTGTTGAAATTGGATCGGAGGACACCCAGCAGATGGTGTCTGCTGCAGAATTGGTTGCTGGTGGGGAAAAATCCCCGACATTCATCTTGGTAACCAGAGGTCACAGAAGTTTTCTGTGTTGTTGAGTGAGAGAATGAAAAAACAGTTTGATTTTCCTCTCTATATCTTCAGAGATTCTCAATCCTTTTCAGAACGAGTATGGGTGTATATAAATGTAATATAAATGCTTTAACACAGGGGTTCCCAACCTCCAGGCCGTGGACCTGTACTGGTCTGTGGCCTGTTAGGAACCGGGCCACACAGCAGGAGGTGAGCAGCAGGCAAGCGAGCATTACCCGCTGAGCTCCGCCTCATGCCAGATCACTGGTGGCATTAGATTCTCATAGGAGTGGGAATCCTATTGTGAACTGCACGTGAGGGATCTAGGTTGTGCACTCATTATGCGAATCTAATGCTTGATGATTTGAGGTGGAACAGTTTCATACTGAAACCACTCCCCCTGCCGCCATCTGTAGAAAAATTGTCTTCTACAAAACTGGTTCCTGGTGACGAAAAGGTTGGGGACCGCTGCTCTAACACCATATATGTGTTCCTGAAAAATCTATGCTGTACCAAAAATAATAAGGCAAATGGAGGAGACAAGGTTGAGGAAGACACTAAAAACTTATGAACTATGAAACCAGAATATCAATAAAAATATTACTAATAAAAATGTTACCACAGTTAGCTTTCCTCTAGTATTCATGGCTGTTAATCATTTGCTTCCTTATAATTTCCTGGACTTTTGCTTCCTCCTTTAAGATGTATTAGAAGGCATTTGCTTTTAAAAAACTCAATTTTCATCAAATTTTAAAATCGTATCCAGTCTGTAGCCTTCCTAATCCATTGTTTTATATAACTAGAAATATCTTCTTAGTGTCTTTATCCATGCCTGCTCCAGATAGCTTAACAGAATGAAAATTACTGAAGGTCCCTAAAGCTACTAAATCAGGCTTTTTTTCCCAATAAAGAATAAACTTCTGCAGATTTTCAGCTTTTTTTCCAAAATGTTTTCATATATCTTTAAAACTTTCTCATTAATTATAAGAAATCTTGCCCTGATTGCTTTAAAACAATGTGCTGAGAAAAATTGTGTATGAATCCATGCAATTTCCGTATTATACCAATGTACCAATATCATTCCTTTATTTACCAATTTTGTATGAAGTAATATACATAAAAGACTTGAGTCTCATCAAGATTAATGCGAGTTAGCCTTTTATTTCATACAATTGCATAGCATTTGGTTTGATATACTATTAGACATTGTGTAAGACTCTATTATGAAATAAATCATCTCAAAATAACTTTAAAAAAAGCAAATCTGTTCATCTCTTCTGACTCAAAAGGCTGAAGGTGAATCCAAAGGTACTGCTAAATCCAAGTACTAAAATGCTGTAGTAGAACTATTTCTATATCTTGGCTCTGCTTTTTATACTTTTCTTTGTGTGTTGGTTTCATTCTCTTCAAACACAGACAGGCTTTCTTTATCTGGTAATGGAGGTGGGTCCTGGCACCTCTCCTTGAGTTAGGAACCTAAGACTTTGAACCCCTCTGTAGGCAGGCAAATGGTGTGCCACGACTGGCCAAGACTGGCCAGGTCCGGGTCATGTGGTTATGGCTGCAGCAAGAGGGCAGGCAGAATACTGTGACTGACATCATCCCAGAGCCTCGCGGGATGTGGGTGAGTGGAGGTGGCTCCGATGACTGAGGGAAAGTGGGTAGACACCAACAGCAGCTTACCTCTACATACGTACCAACACTTGAGCACTGAACAAGTACTGAGTACGAAAGAAGATTTGCTGAAATTTGGAGTTACAAGACCCTTAGAAAATGCCAACCAGAAAATGAAAGTTAAGTGATTCTGCTCAAGGTCAACGTAAAATTATTAAAAATGCTAATGATACAGGCATGAGGCGAGGAAATACTAGGTAGAAGAGGGCAGTTCCCTGGCAAAGGCCCCACCCTCAAGCCTGGAAACCCATGGACCTAAATGGGAACAGGCATTCCTGTCTTTACACCCAAATGTTGCCTTTTCTAAGACCACTCTGGCCTGCCATGCCCCTATTCTGTGCCCACATAAACCCCAAGCTCCATGAGCAGAGGAACAGAAGAGTAGCAGAACGACAGAGCAGCAGAATGGCATGGCAGAGAAGAAGAGAAGAGAAGGAGCGTCTGAACATCAAGAAGAGTTAGTTCAGCTGGGGACAGTCAGAGAGGAGATCGGCTGTGGGGCAGCTGAACTCTGGGGAAATATCACCTTCCCACTCCATCCTCTTTCCAGCTCCCCATCCATCCCACTGAGAGCTACCTCCATAACCCAATAAAATCCCTGCACTCACCATCCTTCAAGTCTGAGTGACCTGAATCTTCCTGGACACTGGATGATATGGTTTGGCTCTGTGTCCCCATGCAAATCTCATCTTGTAGCTCCCATAATTCTGTGTTGTGGGAGGGACCTGGTGGGAGATAACTCAATCATGAGGGCAGGTCTTTCCTCTGCTGTTCTCATGATAGTGAGTAAGTCTCACAACATCAGATGGCTTTAAAAATGGGAGTTTGCCTGCACAAGTTCTCTCCTCTTGCCTGCTGCCATGTGAGATATGCTTTTCACCTTCTGCCATGATTGTGAAGCCTCCCCAGCTACGTGGAACTATGAGTCCAATAAACCTCTTTCTTTTGTAAATTGCCTGGTCTCGGGTATGTCTTTATCAGCAGTGTGAAAACAGACTAACACACCGGACAAGGATCCAGGTACCAAGAGGGCAGGGTGTAAAAGGCTGTCACCCTGACTCTCTACTGAGCTGGTTTAACACTTAGCCGTCCACGAATGGCAACTGCTAAAAGAGCATTAATTGTAACACACCCCTAAACGCTACCGGGGCTGGAGCCCAAAAGCACTTGCCCCACCCTGGCTCTTGCCCCCGCCCACCTGTGTGCTCCCCCTCCCAAAGGAGTTCGAGCCTGCAGTGGCTGAGCACATGAGCGACACCCCTGTCGTAAGTCCTGTGAGGGATCAGGGAACTTTCCCGTTTCACTAACATATGCTGAGAAAATGGGTGTCAGGTGAGAAAGTCTAAGCTTAAGACAGGAGATTAAAAGAAAAAAACAAAAGATGTATGTTTAAAGAATAAAAAGGAAGAGAAGAAAAAGGCAAAGAAGAAGGTTATAAGGCAACAAATAAAATCTCTCAAATTAAGAATAAATGGACAGAAGGAATTGAAGGAAAGAAAAACTAGAAGGAAAACCTCAGTCCTAGGGTGTGAAAGCATTAAGAAGAATTATGAGTGATAATAGACATATATTATTATAGATTCGGCTTATTGTACAGTTTTTTTATTTCATATTGGAACTATAGATGATTCGTTTCTTAAATAAATAGGAAAAATGCCTGAACAATATGTGAATGGCATTGAATTATTGAAGATTAAGGCTTATAGTTAAGGCTTATACTTAAAAATCGCATTTATTGGTAAGCTTGATGAGTCAGAATCAAGCAATGGTAAATGGTAAATGGCTAAATGGTAACAATTTTTACCAAGTTACTATGGGCCAAAGTAATATCCTTCAAAGTGCCAGCCTTCACAACATAGCAAGGTTTTTAAACAATGTCATTCTTGGCTGCAAAAGGAGCCAGCAACTTGAAGTAGAAGTTCAGTTTTGCTTTCTGGATAAAAAGAGGTAAGGAGAAAATCAGAATAAAGTTCTGAAATTTAGGAAGATAGAGGAAGGAAGTCTTTTTCAGAGTGTTTCTATAAATGGCACACATTGATTGCTGATATGACATTGATGAATGTTGATCAAAATGACTTAATTCATTCTATTGTGTGATAAGAGCACTAGAGATGTCATACAATTAAATTAACTGCAATAATTGCTAAAAACAAGGAGACTTGAAGGGCAGAATTATACCTGAAATCCTGTAAATGGCTTTGAAAGTGCCTTTGGAAAGTGTCACTTACGTGCAAAGCTTTTAGAGGTTTTAATTTAAAGCAGAATCAACACATTTTTAAGCTACACTAAACAGGGGTCATCAGGATCTTCATATCTGTGAAAGACTGCTAGAACAAAGTGGAAAGAGCAGAAATGTGCAGGCTTATCAGTTTAATTTTTCATTCCTAAAAATCGTAGAGGGAGATAGAGAAATAATTGCTTCTTGATAACATCCTAATATTCTTTTTTTTTTTTTTTTTTTTTTTAGGATGGCTGGGCAGGGTTCTGCAACACAGCAGAAACCCCAGGCTTCCCAAGACCCAGGATCAGAACTGTATAATGTCACTTCTGCCTCATTTTGTTGGACAAAGCATGTCACAAGATCATCTCAGTGGTGGTGAAATTATTATTATTATTTTGAGACAGAGTCTCACTTTGTCACTCAGGCTGGAGTGCAGTGGTGTGATCTCGGCTGCTCACTACAACCTCCGCCTCCCATGTTAAGCGACTCTCATGCCTCAACCTTACCAAGTAGCTGGTATTACAGGTGCATGCCACCACAGCTGGCTAAATTTTGTATTTTTTTTTTCATACCTTAAGTTCTGGGGTACATGTGCACAACAAGCAGGTTTGTTACAGACGTATACATGTGCCATGTTGGTGTGCTGCACCCATTAACTTGTCATTTACATTAGGTATATCTCCTAATGCTATCCCTCCCTCCTCCCCCCACCCCACGACAGGCCCTGGTGTGTGATGGATAACATCCTAATATTCTAACATGGTGATGTTAATCACCTCTAGGCATATTGTTAAAATATGTATGCAGTTTTACTAAAATGTTAGAGAGAATATGCCTGAAATTTATATAAGGAATAAAAACAGATAAATCAACCTGAAAATGTCCCTATGTTTATTATCTTGAATAATTTCAAGATGCATGAATAAAATGCATAGATGTGCATTTGCTGAGAGGGATTCATTCATCCAGGTTGAGAAAATGCCACACAATTTAGAGCCAAAGGCCTAGGACAAATTCCCAGCTCTACTGCTCACAGGTCTTGAGCAAGTTAACCTTTCTGAACCTGTGTCTCATTGTTAACATGAGAGTTTATTCAAAAAGCAAGGATTTTTTGATTGTCTACTACGAGTAGGCACAGGGCTATGGAAATAGATAGGACATGGCCCTATCTCGCTAGAAGCTTATGTTTTTTGGTGGATGGTGATAACTGACATCAGGATTGTTGACAGGATGACTAGAAGGGTGAAAGTGCTTGCTAAACTATAATATTTCATGCAATTATTAAACACAGTTAATGTATAAAGTGATTCATAGTTTGCTACTGGGAAGACTTACACAAATTAAATACATTTAGTAAAGAGATATCAGATAAGCTCAACAAGATTTTGTAATCCTACTCTTCCCAATTCCTTCCTTTGAGATGTAATACATTACTGATTTATTTATTAACCACCCCATCCATTATTAACCACCCCTTCCATTCTGTCCCAAACAGGAATTTAAGACTTTCTCAGTCCTACTCTATTAACAACAATAACCAATTATGCCCCATAACATAAAAGTTAACATGACATTCATTCTTCTTAGGCTCAATTCTCTTAAAATGGAATTTGGAGGAGGTTACATAGACACTTCTTTTTACTCCTCAATCCCATTTAATATTGCTGGAGAACCAAGAGTCATTCATTCAACATTTATTGATATTTACTTGCTAACGAAGGTTTACAGTAATATCCCTTGAGGGATAAAGATTTCCTACCCAGCCATGGGCAGAAATATTCAGTACCCTGAGGATGTCTACTCCATTCTCTTGCCTGTTGGAACCTTCTTGGGGTGTCCTTTAGATCATTTATATCAAACAGATAAGCTTACAGATGGTCATCAAGGCTTTGACTAGGAGCATTTGACACCAACACAACACAACTTACTGTTTCATAAGTTTCCTCCTTACACTAATGTTTTTTTTTTTTTTGGTGGGGGGATGTCTAGGGTATTTTGCTTTTCACCCAATTTTTATAAAACAATGCAAGCCTAAATAAGCATAAGATTATACACATATAATACTTTTATGTTTAGAGCATGAGAAAGACATGTTTATTAAGAGAAAAGTTTAACCAGGCATGAGTAAAGAGAACAGATCCTAACTGTCTAGTGGGTTCCAATCACAGTGTATTGAATTATTTTAAAGTTAACCTAAAGGGATTGTGTACCAGGAAAATAGCCCTTTTTCTTTACTTGTATTAAAAGCAATAGATGCAATTAAACCTGAAACTGACAATGAACAATTGTGAAACCAATGGAAAAATTTGCGGATGACTTAAAACACATTGTTCAAGATAAAAGGCTGGTGATGACTTGATCAACATCCTCAAGAAAAGAAACAAAACATGATTATCTGAGGACATGGATAAACACTATTGAATAAATGAAACAATCTTAAGTTCACAAATCACATATACAGTACTATATCTGATGGGTTATTTTAAAGGATTTTTTATGATAATTTTGACTAGTGGAAATTTTTACTTAACTTTCAAAGCTCTACTGTATATATACATAAAAAAATTTTCCTGGTTTCATTTCCAAAGATGTGGTACTTATTGCAATAATGAAGTAGGAAAAGTAAAAGGTACATACTAAAAGTATGAGTAAAATAATAGAACATATTAAAAATTGTTAGAACCCTAAGTCCCTAATACTCATATCAGAAGCCAAATACACTTTAAGAACATATTTGTGTTTATACCTTAAGACCACAAAAGAACACCTATTTCAGTGATTATTATCCAAAACTTGATGATTTAGTGCTTATAGATTACAGATCAGTGAAATGGAAACCAAAATCTGTTTTGTTTTGTTTTGTTTTTTGAGATAGAGTCTTGCTCTGTCACCCAAGCTGGAGTGCAGTGGAGCGATCTCAGCTCACTGCACCCTCCACCTCCCTGGTTCAAGTGATTCTTGTGCCTCAGCCTCCGAAGTATAGGGGACTACAGGTGCCTGCCACCATGCCTGGCTAATTTTTAAAATATTTTTAGTAGAGGTGGGGTTTCACCATGTTGGCCAGGCTAGTCTCGAAACTCTTGACCTCAGGTGATCCGCCTACTTCAGCCTCCCAAAGTGCTGGGATTACAGGCGTGAGCCACTGTGATGGCCCTTGTAGTCCTGCTTTAAAGAAACTTGGTGGGAGAATTCAAATTGCCTCTTGAATAGTGATGTCAACATTATTAGTTCCACATCTGACCATCTTGACTAGAACTGCTGATGAGACATAGCAAAATCTTCTCAAAAGGGAAATATTTGAACAAATTGAGATATAAAATGAAACACTCCTTAAGATTATGACTTTACCTTTCTGATTTTGGGACATTCTCTGGGGAGCTATGTTATTTTAAAGTATCTCTCACAAGAAAGTTGGGTGGGACCAAAAGGCTCTAGAATCATTTGAGAAACAAATGATAGTCTCTGGACTAAAATGTGTTAATCCCTTATTCAATCTGAGAGTGAATGGCATGTCCTGCACTTAATGAAATAAAAAATGTGTTTGATCTAGATCTCTTACCAGTTTAATTCTGCATTCATAACCAAATTTTCCTCTTATTTAAAGAAGCTGGAATAACTGAGAGAACAACAATCACAAGGGCATGTGAAGAATGCCTGCTTCCCCCTCCCTCATTCAATGAACACCTGTGTGGCAGGCACTGAGGATTAGCTCCCAGCCTGGATTTGTATTCATCTTTGGACCTCGGCCCCTAGCAGTCACACAGGAGGTATCATATTCTTAAAAAAAAAAGAGGATATGAACTAGGGGATACAGCCTTCCACCAGCTGTTCCCCCACCTCTAAAGCAGGTTTTGCAATCTTTTCTGCACTCCCAGGAAAGAAATATACAACTGGAGATGTGCTGCTGCTGCTGCATAGTTTAAATGGTTTACCTGCATGACAATTACTTTGAAGATAGCTAGGTGAGGTGTTTTTAGGAAAGGAAGTTTATATTTTGAGTGCATACATAGTATATGACAGGTACTATGTTAAGAAGTTTACCTATTTTCTCTTATTTAAATTCTACATATTTATTATTCCTATCTGAGCCTCAATTTTCTCATCTAAGAAAATAGGTATAATATCTATCTCAAAAGACTATTATGAGAATTAAAAGGGATTTTAAAAAACACTAATATTTATTGAACATCTACACTGGATTAAGCATTGTGGTTTGTTCCTCCACATACTTTATCTTATTCATTAGCTGCATTTTAAAATGAGGAAAATGAAGTTAACCAGAGGTGGCTAAAACTATTTTTCCCCAGTGGAAAAACCTCTGCCAAGAACCCAGAAAACAGGCTGGGGGCAGTGGCTCATGCCTGTAATCACAGCACTTTGGGAGGCCGAGGCGGGCAGGTCATTTGAGGCCAGGAGTTTGAGACCAGTCTGGCCAACATGGCAAAACCCTGTCTCTACTAAAATACAAAAATTAGCCGGGCGTAATAGCATGCCTGTGATCCCAGCTACGTGGGAGGCTGAGGCAGGAGAATCGCTTGAACCCAGGAGGTGGAGGTTGCAGTGAGCCAAGATGGCGCTACTGCACTCCAGCCTGGGCGACAGAGCAAGACTCTGTCACAAAAAAAAAAAAAAAAAAGAAAAAGAAAAAACAAACCAATCCAGATACAGGCAAGGTTGCAGGGAAAAGGGAACCCTTACATAGTGCTGGTAGGAGTGCAAATTAGTTCAAACATTGTGGAAAGCAGTATGGCAATTCCTCAAAGAGCTAAAAGCAGAACAACCATTTGACCCAGCAATCCTATTACTGGGTATATACCTGAAGGAATATAAAGCATTCTACCATAAAGACACACGCACACAAATGTTCACTGCAGCACTATTCACAAGAGTAAAGACACAGAATCAACCTAAATGCCCATCAGTGCCAGAATGGATAAAGAAAATATGGTACATATACACCATGGAATATTATGCAGCCATAGAAAAGAACAAGATTATGTCTTCTGCAGGAACATGGATGGAGCTGGAGGCTATTATTCTTAGCAAACTAACACAGTAACAGAAAACCAAATACTGCATGTTCTCACATCTAAGTGGGAGCTAAATGGCAATAACTTATGACTACAAAGAAGGAAACAACAGACTCTGGGGTCTACTTGATGCGGGAGGGTGGGAGGAGGAAGAAGAGCATAAAAGATAACTATTGGATACTGAACTTAATACCTGGGTGACGTAATAATATGTACAACAAACCCCTGTGACATGTGTTTGTCTATGTAACAACCCTTCATGTGGGCCCCCAAACCTAAAATTTAAAACAATTTTAAAGAAAGTACTTTCTGATTACATCATCGCTTTGATCAAGATTTGTTTGGTTAAGGGAATTTGAGTTGATACCACCTGACCTGAATTTCACAACTGATCCCAATATAAAATGAGTGCCCTATTGTAGACTACAGGGAAACACTAAAGTTAATAGGGGAAATCTACAAAATTATTTTGACATTAACATTGAGGGATAAATTTGGACTTAATGTTTCATATATATTTTCTGACACCAACATTAAAACAAGAAAGTGCCCATTCCACAATGAGGAAATTTTCCAATGAATTTTATTATCACCAACATCTTTAAAAATTAAGAGGAATTCTCTGAGAGTATACATAAAAAAGAAATTAAAGGCAAATATTTTGCTGTTAAGGATTTAAAAATAAACAGAACCATAGAGTAAAAAATTTTCATTTCACTGTCCCCTCATTTAAAATTATAAGAATATAAGCAAATAACATCCAATGTCAGAAGAGATTCAGGGTGACCATTTGCAGTATTTAGTGGTAAATTAGTAGCATCATGAAAAATTTCAATTCATTTAAAAAAATAGCTTTCATTTAAATAATAATTACGTTTAGCTTTATCTCTGTATATAATTAGACTTTCTTTTGGCTTAGACAATTCCATTTTCTCCAACTGGGAGCTGTGAAGGATCAAGTCCTACTTTCTTCATTGATACGGCAATATCAAATAAATAGTCATAACACTCACACCTGTAAAAGAAAAAGCAAAAATAACCATTGTTTATTGAAACAGAGTTCTCCAATCCTAAAGAACCACATTTCTCCTCTCTTGCAGTTAACTCTGCTTTGTTCCTAGTACAGATTTTCTCTCAATTCTAGGCCAAAATTCTATTTTGCCCTCAACATTTTCAAAACACAGAAAGGAATCATATTAAGTCATGCAACAATATTACATACCTCTCAGGAAATAAAAGAGAGTTTAAAATATACTGCCTACATAAATTTACATTTTTTTAAAACTAGATGTCACTTTCTAAAATAGAACTTTTGTAACTTGGGATCTGTGTCTTCTTACTCTATCAACATTCCTAGAGCCTTGCCAAACAACAGCTTATCCAATCAATACTTCTTCATGAATGGATACATAATAAAAATAAAGTTATCTAGAAGTAATGATAAACAATTTAAATTTAAACCAACTGACATACTTTGTTTTCTTTCACATTTAGAGGGTGGTAACTTGTTCCCCATGTTCTTTGATTTACACTCACATGGTTTTGGCCTTCTCCCATGTTTCCCCCCACACATATACTCCATGACGTCTGACCAATACTGCACAGGAGTCTGGGTATTCATTCATTGCATGAGCCATTCTATCTTTGAGGTCTTTCTCCTCAGGTGTATTCTCAATAATGGGTACCACTAACATATCATCATATCTGTAAGACAAAACAAGCCATTTTTTTCCATTAAAACAAATCAAGCGTTGATATGTATACAATATGTAATTTTTTCAAGTGACCAGTTAGACATGCTCTTTGTATCTGAAAAGCCACTCCAAATTATGAACAGGATATTGCGTGTTATTCTGGGTACCTTGTATAAACATCTCTATCAAAAGGTACCTTGGGAATGTGGCAGGCTTGGTCTAATCCTAAGCCTAAGTGGTGGAAATTTGTAAAATATACCAAAACCTAACAAAGAAATCATCAAGATCATACAAATGTTTCCTTGAAGCAGGGACAATCACAATATTTATTAAACAAGGAGATGGCAAATGATACATTTCAGAATCAGAAGCACAAAAAAGATTAAAAATTGAATTATATATTAAGAATTTCCCAATTAATACAAAATCACTGTATTTCATTTCTGCAGAATCCCAAAGTATCTGAGATAGGCAAATCAATAAACACAAGCATGGTCTGTGGCACTAGGACAGCAAGAGCGTTCTAGAGATAACTATTAAAGGTATGATGCTTTCAGAACATTCTCAAATCTGTAGCATTAGAACTTCTTTTACTTCCACTTTCCTCTCAGGAAATACATGTGATGAAATCAGAATGTAATATTTAAACACATAATTGTCACTGGCAAAATTAAGTCTATTCTTGAAGTCATTTTTAACCTATAAAACTCAGACAAGCTTTCCTTTTTACATGAATTTCTCTTGTCTTGTTAATGTAACATCTGCTTTTTCATTACTTCTGTAGTGCTAAAACTTAAAAAAAAAAGTTCTAGCTGAAGTATTCAGAAATTGCTACTGTAGGGCAAGCACAGACTAAGTAGTCATCATGTGACTGATAACTTGGCCACCCATAATCATTAAGAGTATAGAGTTGCCCATTACTTCACTTAAGTAAAGCAGAGGTAATTATAGAATATTCTTAACTATGGCTGGGTACGTTGGCTCATGGCTATAATCCCAGCACTTTGGGAAGCCAAGGCAGGTGGACTGCTTGAGCTCATGAATTCAAAACCAGCCTGGCCAACATGGTGAAACCCTGTCTGTACAAAAAATACAAAAACCAGCCAGGTATGGTGGTGCATGCCTGTAGTCCCAGCTACTCAGAAGACTGAGGTGAGAGAATGGCTTGAGCCTGGGAGGCGGAGGCTGCATGAGCCAAGATCGAGCCACTACACTCTAGCCTGGGCGACAGAGCCAGACTTAGTCTCAAAAAAAAAAAAAAAAAAAAAAAAAGGAAAAAAGTATCCTTAAATATTGAATGAATGAATTGCTAGTCTCAAATCTTTCTTAATATTGGCCAAGAGAACCACAAACTTATATTTTTCTCTAGCATGCACTCAGTAGTCAGAAATATTTTCAGGAGCAAAATAATTTCACAGCAAAATAAGACCTGAAAACGAATTCAAGCCAATCCTCCCACTTTACAAACATGACACTGATCCAGACAAGTTAAATCAGAAAGAGAGCCAGGATAGCCCTTTGACCCTCAAAGAGTATTGTTTTCACTGTACCATAGACACATTGCTTCTGAAAGGGAGTACAATTATAATATAAATGTTATGTATATGTATACATTATACAACTATATTATACATAGTATACATGTATATTATACACATTATATATACATATATATCATGTATACCTATATATGTGTGTATATATATGTATACATGTATATATATGTATACAGGTATATATATACACATGTATACCTATATACGTATGCCTATATATGTTATGTATACCTATATAGGTATACATAACATATATAGGTATACATTATATATGTATATATAATATATATACATATACTAATATGCATATATAATATACATATATTTATATTATATACATATATAATGTATATATGTATATTTTATATATATAATACATAGTATACATATATTATATATACATATATAGGTATACATTATACAGATACATATGTTAACCTTCCCTAGTAAGAACTAGTACAGTTACTAGTACAGAAACTAGTACAGAAACATGGTTTCTGTCAATGTCAGACCACAGATATGATGGTGCTCCCATAAGATTATAACGGAGCTGAAAAACTTCTAACCTGCACGGACCTGGTGGACTGAACAAAGGGGGCGAATGTGGGAATAAAAGATAAAGACAAGACAGTACGTTTGGAAGAAGGGGTCAGGGGCACCTTGCCTCTAGTGGACAAGGGCCCCGAGCTGTACACAGCCCTCCGTATTTATTGGTAAAAGAGATAACGAGAAATGGGGGGCAATTGTCGGGCAATTGTCAGTCGGCCGCTTTGGTTCACAGCAGGCTTGTGAGACTGCATCCTTTGAACAATAGGCTCTAGATTTCTCAATAGATAACTTCAAGGAGCCCGGTGCCAGGGAGTGATGTCCCTCAGCAAACCTTTTGGTGGCAGGCGCAGTGTGAGTTTGCTCACATCCTGCATTCATGATAAACAGTTTGCTGTTTGATCATATAGCCTCCAGTGGAATGCTGAGTTGATCACGATCCCTTTGGCCTTTTCGGCTCCTATCGCCTAATGACCACATAGCTATCTTAGGGTCACAGCACAACATATTATGCAAATGTCTGTGGTGATGCTGGTAAACAAACCTACTGTGCTGCTAGCTGTATAAAAGTACAGCACATACAATTATTACAGTATGTAATACGTGATAATGATAATAAATGACTATGTTAGTAGTTTATGTATTTATTACACTGTAATTTTAAAACACTGTTTTAGGGTGTACTCCTTCTACTTATATGGTTTTTAAAAAGTTAACTGTAAAGCAGCCTCAGGCAGGTCCTTCAGGAGGTATTCCGGAACAAGGCACTGTTATCACAGGAGATGACAGCTCCATGCATGTTACTTGCCCCTGAAGACCTTCCAGTGAGACAAGGTGTGGAGGCGGAAGGCAGTGATATTGATGACCCTCAACCTGTGTACACCTAAGCTAATATATGTGTTTGTGTCTCAGATTTTAACAAAAAACATTTAAAAAGTTAAAAAAATTAAAATAGAAAAAAGCTTATAGAATAAGGATATAAAGAAAATATTTTTGTATAGCTGTACAATGTGTGTTTTAAGGTACTATTACAAGAGTCCAAAAGTTAAAAAAAAAAAAAGTAAAAGCCCAATAAACTAAAAAAGTTACAGTAAGCTGAGGTTATTATTAAGAAATGTTTTCAATAAATTTCGTGTAGCCTAAACATACAATGCTTATAAAGTCTATAGTAGTGTAATGTCCTAGGCCTTCACATTTACTCACCACTCACTCACTGATTCACCCAGAACAACTTCCAGTTCTGCAAGCTCCGTTCACGGTCAGGGCCTTAGACAGGTGTGCCACTTTTTACCTTTTACATTGTATTTATTTTTACCAAACCTTTTCTATGTTTAGATACACAAATACCTACCATTGTGTTGCAATTGCCTACAGTACTTTGTACAGTAACCCACTATGCAGGCTTGTAGCCTAGGAGCATTAGGCTATACCATATACCCTGGGTGTGCAGTAGGCTATACCATCTAGGTTTGTGTATGCACACACCGCTGTTCACACAATGATGAAATCACCTAGTGACACATTTAGCAGAACATATCCCCATCCACAGTGACAAGTGACTGTATTTTAAAGTTGTTCTTTATATAAAAGATAAACTTAAAAAAAATACAGTAGAGAATTTTAAACTCCATCCTTTCTTACCTCATCCAGCTTTCATTGCCTTTCTTTTGATTAGACTCAGGATTCTCTTCAAATTCAGATAAAATAACACTGCCTCCTGAGCTGTGATAATGACTCTATTACTCATTTTCCAGCTAGGCTCCAACAGAATTGCAAAGGGCCACCATGCTTGGCCTCTCCACAAAATTGCAAAGACTCTCTCTTATGCCCTGTTCCTCTACCTTACCTTTTCCCTCTTTTCAGAAAAACTGATTCTTCTGACCTATTTTTATTTCTTCACCAAAACAATAAAATTCATATGAAACTGATAGTACCCATAAGGCCTCTCCTTCAGCCCCAGATACGGAAGAGGCAATCTGGGGCTCTACTTTCTTCAGTATGTACACTTCTCTTAATTTAAATATTTAACTTTTGTAAATAGGTGTTTCACAGTCCTGAGGAATGCTTTAAGCACACAATAAATATTAACTGAAATCAAATCAATTTCTCAGTGCATTAGTTTAAACATGTACATTCCATTACATGGAGTAAGAATATGATATTGTGGTAATAACACTTTAGTAAAACTGGCACCGTTTTCCTCTAAACAAGGCAAGGTAGAATCAAGCCCTTTAGGAAATTAAGAGTGAAGGTTCAGGAATAAGAATGCTAATAAACTCAAATGAAATGCTTAGCTTGTCCCTGAACACTGAGAACATGTTTCTTCATGCCATTATATTCTAGAATTATGAAGAATTACTACACTTTTGTGGACTGATGAATTTATTTAAACTGATCTAGAATGGTAATCTATACTTACTATCTATATCACCTTCCACACTGAAAAATTCTAAAAATATAGAGATCTACTTTATTAAAAAAAACTTACATAAATATGAAAATATTCCAGAAATACTAAATTAAATCATCATGAAGTATAAACTTTAGTCACTGGTCAAATTTCTGAAGACAAAGTGAAGGTGAAGATATCTTTGGCTGCCTCAATACAGGAACATAGTCTTTCCATCATGATAGAGCTCTCAGTCAAGATTTTTTTCAGTTTACTTAAACAAACATTTCATTATTCATATTGCTAATAATTTACCATGGCTGGGGTAGGGGTGGGAGAGGAGGGAAGACATCCCATTTGTGTCATGAGAATAGGTCTGGAAGTGTAATATTAAATGGAGTATTATTTAACACAGATCCCACGACATCTCATTATATGCATAAAATGATCAGTATTCTATTTATCAAAGAGAAGGAAGAATTCTTTTCAAATTATTTAAGAAAAAGGAAAAAAAAATACCTGTAATACCCTCCGGAAGTACATTTCTTTATTCCTTTTATCATCTCTTGATGCGTAATTTTAAACTCCCGTCCTGGAAACAGAAGGGTGGCCATCACAGCAGCTTTAGAGTGGGTATGAATCACTGCACCTGCTCCTGAAGGAGGAAGAAGAAAGCCGCATGCTCAATGAAGACTGAATTACAGCTTTTAAAGAAAAAAAGTCCATATAGTTTTACATATATTTACATATGGTTATGGGCTTATTTTTCCTGGCATGGAATAAGCTGGTGGTAGGCAGGAGGGTAAGTGGAATAATGGACCTTCCTCATAGGTTGATGTGAGAACTGAGTAAGTTCATGCACTTAAAGTTCTTGCACATGGTGGGTATCCAAGAAATGTTAACTGAAATAATAATTACCATTATTTAGAGGAGCCTACTCTGCAAATATTCTTTATGTTGAATATATTTTCTTCATACCTCTCATTGTGTAAGCATTCATGAAAAGAGGAGTACACTGGCTTTTTTTTAGCTTCTTAGATGGTGAAGGTCCACTTATGTCCTTTTCATTTATATCACAAACAAACATGTCTTCAGGCTATTTATAGAGGGAAAAAAAGAAAAAAGAAGTCTTGTAAAATATCAGTTAGAAATGTTCCTTTTCTTGTGTACATATACATAAGAATACAAGAGAGTTTATCTATAGTATACATACTTGTGTGTATATTTAGTATACATATACATAGAGTGCTAATATATGTATATATTTAACTTACATTTTAAATATATAATTATAGTTTCTCAAAATAATTTAGCAATTTTGAGAAATAAAACAGTGATTTCTACTAGTAAAAATATTCTCAAAAGTTTAATACAAATCCCAAAAATTAAAAAAAATTTGAAGACAAAAAATGATATGGAAAATTACTATTTATGTAATGATTTTACTGCTGTCATTTCAACAATTTAGCTTCTCAACTTTGCCATATAATTTCACAACTGTATTTCAGAAAGCCTATATAAAGAAATGGACATTCCAAAGATGGGTGTTACAATTTTTTTCCCCAC
This sequence comes from Pongo abelii, assembly GCF_028885655.2. NCBI lineage: Eukaryota > Metazoa > Chordata > Mammalia > Primates > Hominidae > Pongo > Pongo abelii. Next base: position 32,333,992 of record NC_071994.2, on the reverse strand, counting down.
ATTTTGTTAAGATAAAAGCAAAATTTTGAGTAAAATTTTCTAACCCTTGAGAAATTTAGCTGGTACTCAGAAAGGTTAATCTCAGTAAGGTATATTCTTATTAAAGTTTAAGAAATTATGTAGATCTACAGGTTTTTCTTTTTTTTAACTTTTATTTTAGGTCCAGGGGTACATGTGGAGGTTTGTTACATAGGTAAATTGCATGTTACAAGAGTCTGGTGTACAGATTATTTTGTCACCCATGTAATAAGCACAGTAACTGCCAGCAGTTTTTCCATCCTCACTTTCCTCCCACCCTCCACCCTCCAGTAGGTCCCAGTGTGTATTGCTCCCTTCTTTGTGACTGTATGTACTCAATGTTTAGCTCCCACTATAAGTGAGAACATGCGGTATTTGATTTTTTTGTTCCTGCATTAATTCACTTAGGATAATGGTTTCCAGCTCCACTCATGTTGCTGCAAAGGACATGATCTTGTTCTTTACTATGGCTGCATACTAATCCATGGTATATATGTACCACATTTTCTTTAGCCAGTCTACTGTTGATGGGTATCTGATCCACATACAGTAATGCATGCGTATTTCTGTAGCTTTTATCTGCCAGGATTTATTAAAAAACTACAATATAAATGTTTTATTAACAAAGCAGCTTTTCTTTTTTCTTGTGTTAGAAGTTAAATAATTATGTGTTTGCTTTAACTAGATTTGGGATATTATTCCGGCATTAACACAGAATAAGACTTCTCAAAATTTGAAACAAAGTTTCATAACTTGAAATCTTGAAATCAGAATAACTTTGCTATTAGGAAATATGAATTAATTTGGTTCATCTGAGACCATCAATCTGATTATTCCACCAGCCTGATAAAGATCATAGTGTCATAAAGCTGCAAAGTTATAATTGCTTTTTACTGTGATTTAAGATTGCACTATTCACTTTTGCCCCCTATAGGTTGAATGAGATTTCAAAACATACACTGGTTGTATGGAAGATATCTACCACCTTAAAAAACATTTAATAATTAATAAATGTTTGTTGATTAGTTATTCAAATTGTTGTCATAAAATGAATGTTTTCTCTTAAAATTAATTCCATTTCATAAAACAGTAATTAAGAAGAAAAGACACTGAGGTTAAAGAATCCCATTACCATACCTGAATTCGTTCCTTTTGCACTCCTGAAGGAGCAATGTAGATTTCATCGCTGGTAACACAAAACATACAAATTGGTATTTATTTATTTCCTGCTTTTGCACAAAGAAAAGTTTGCAGTCCAATCATGCATGTTCTTTATAAATCAAGCAATACAGCCAGTTGCTTGATTTAATTATGGATTTTGGCTGCATAGAAAGAAAGCCAAACTACATCAATGCCTTTGTAGTGCTGGTGGCATAGTAGAATATTAGTTGTTGCTTTTGTCTTCTACGTTTCATATTTTTTTTTTTATAGTGCAAAGTTGGTGGTAACCAGGCTTTTATCCTGTTAGGGGAATAAAAATCTGAAAACATAAGTCTTCAGCGTCTTTAAACATGAATAAGCAGAGTTTAACCTATGTGAAATACAGTTATTCTAAAATCCAATCTGGAAAATATGCTCAATAGAAGTATATTTCTGTCATGCAAAGAATCAGGTTTGATTTATTGTTTGAAATGCTCTTATTAAACCATGAAGTTCAGAGACCTCTGCTGGACAGTTTCTTAAATTACGGTTTTAACACTGGGCTACTTTTTGGATAGAATCACATGCTTCCCATTTGAAAAGCATACATATCTTGGAAAAAAATTTAGTAATAAAGCTAAAACAACCACAAAGAGTTCAAAATATCAGAATGGCTACATGTGAAGATCTCTTTGTACAGGATGTTGGACTAAGGGAGATGCTATAGCCTACTATTTACCACAAGGTGCTCTCAAATTTGATTTGGAAATTAATTTCAAATCTTCCCAAATTCCCTCCACCCTCAACAACAACTAAACAAACGCCCCTTGGCTCACATATCAGGTTTTTTCTCTTCTCGCTGGATATCTTTGATAACTTACCAGTTTCAGTTGCTGCCAGAGAGTATTAATGAGCTACCGCATATATGCAAACCAAGAAAATGCCAGTACCTGCATGCTCTAGTTTCTGCTAGTAAGGCACAGACATAGGGATATTGAACAAATATCAAACATTTCATAGTGTAAATGAGGATGATGGCCTATATATCAAGCTGCTGAAGTTCAGGTTACTAATTAACCTGTAGGCTTGGAACCAATAAAAATGTAAGTTGAAATCAAAGTTTCTTTAAGGTTCCATTGATAAAGTCTAGAAAACAAATGTCTGATAATGTGAGTGGAAATCCAATGCACTGTAAGCTGCACGCGAGCATTCGCTTTGATGAAGTGGCTATTGTTTCCGAGTTCTGCGACATAAGGATAACATAAAGGGACATTCCTCTGCAACCAGTGAGAATGGGTTGGGATCATACTATTCACAAGGGCTCTTTGTGAATACCAGTGATCCAAATCTTGTGTCCTTGTGTAACATGGAAGAAGCTCTAGGATGGTACATGGTCCACTTACCTCCACAGATAAGTGGACTTGTGGGTCTTCTTATGTGGGGAGAAATTTATGCAGTCCTGGGAATAGACTCAAATAAAGTACAAAATGGTCTGCTGGTAAGTAAAACCCATCTAAAAAGTAGGAAAACCAAGGGTACTCTGTTTATTCAAGTGACTTGGTATAATGTAAATGTCTTTGTAAAATGGAAATTAATTTAGACTTTGATGAACTTTGGGTAATTAAAAGATTAGCCAAATGTTTTAGAAAAATACATTTACACCTACAAAGAAAGAGATATCTGGATAAAAATATAAAAATGACAGAGCTTTTTAGAATAGAAACATGCCAAATATTAAAGTGAAATATCTACTGGGTGCTTTAAGCCACAAACAGAAAGCATTTTGAATTTCAAGTTACTAAATTTTGCAATATACTTCTCTGTACTCCTGCATTTTCACTGTGGTAAGCAAGGGCCAAACCCCAAGAGGTCAAAATACATCTATGTTCAGTTGCTTCTATTTTTATTTGCTTTCTGGTCAGTTAAAAAATAATTTAAATCTTATAGTGCCTCGACTATTTTGTCTACAATATGACTTTATTAATTGTAGTTCTAATCACATGCAACAGGATCAGTCTCTCTGACACCTGTCAATATTACTCTGTGAAAATAGGAAATTATAAATTTGAATGATAGGGACCCAACCTAAACACAGTAGTTATTGAGTATCCTGGAATTGCCTTGATTACTATTATTTTCTTGGTCATTTATTTCCTTCTTCTGACTTAATTTTTGGTACCACACACTTGTAGCACAAGCTGGAATGGTCCAGTCAAACCTTGGAATCAGTAAATCATTTTATGTTCCCAAAGAGCTTATTGTCTGTATTATTCTGGAAACATAATTTATTGGGTTTGCACTTTATTCCAAATTTATTTGCCCTAAGCATCAAAGAGCCAAACTTTCACTAACAACATGAGAATAGTATTGCTGATAACGCTAGTGACTTATTAAGTCATTTAAATATTAGGGAAAAAAACCAACATTTTACTACAAAATATTCATTTTACTATGTAAAGCACAAATTTAATAAGATTCCAAATACAGTGCCATGTGACTGTGGCTCTTTCCTTCATTAAGAACTAAGGATAAAGCATTTCACATATAGGATGAAAATTTCCTATGAGCTGATTGTAGTGCTATAAAAGCCCATTTAATTTTAAAAGATGCGCCAATGAGTGGTTTATGGTGGTCACATAAAACGGTAGTGCATGGATTAGTAAAATTCTACCAGAAAGAACATAGTCCTTTATGGCTTTTTGATCAAAAAAATTTCATCTTGAGTCCTGCATTCACCTATTTTTAACTTTGCTAGTTTTTTTAAAGAGCCAGTTGGAAATGGTTATTTTAGCTCATTTGGTAGAAAGCTTTATTTTATACATACACAAACTATTTCTGAAATGCAAATAAAAAGCAGTTAACTAAAGACAGCACTTAGAAGATGATTTATTATAAATAATACAGTTGGGAAACTGTATTACTGGGACTCCACTTCTAAATGGATACATGAAACAAGAATAAATGTTGTTATCATAGGATTTGCTGTGAATAGGCCATCTTGAAAGTTTTGGCAAAATAATGAGAAAGCTTGAGCAATGCTGTATTTACACATTGGCAACTAGGCTGATGGTAAGAGAGGAGGCACAGATGGATTTATTGATCTACCATATGGAACATAATCTTACTAGACTAAGAGCATACTTTTATCCCTAACTGTGCCAGTTGTTAACAGATGAACCTCTTGTCATTTCCCAATGTTCAATGAAAATTTCATGAGTTAACTCAGTAAGTTAAAGCAGATAAAATTATAATGGCATCATCTTGTGGTGTACCATATAATCCCTTTTGTTCCAAATGTTCTGATTATATTTTACATTCTATTCCTTAATATGCAATGCAGCCTCCTTGGGGGCATGACTATATATATTTAACAGCACATAAATATTTTAATAATCCAATTTTGTTAAAGAAAGTGAATTAGAATGAAGTAATAAATCAACATCACTCAATTTAACACACAGCCTCCAGACAATAATATTCCTAACACATTTCAGGAGGAAAAAAAGATTAATCCTGTATTGGAAATCCTTGAATGAGATTCTATAATCTTAAGTTCATTGATAGCAAGTTACTTCTTACTAACAGTTACTAATACTTACTTTATTTCTTCATCTTCTTGAATAAATGACACTAAACAAATACAATGAGCAATTGAATACTATTTACCCTTTCTGCTTCAATTTAAGTCCAGTACATCTTGTTTTGTCCTCTGAGGAATACAGATTAGCAGGCACTATATTCATTAATGACACAGGTGCTTAGAAAGCATACTGCCGTTCTTTTGATTCAATAAAAAATAATTATTAGGATTTTTAATGATTAGTCATCTGTATTTAAGTGACTTTGAAATATGTATCTGGGAGGCCAAGGCAGGTGGGTTGCTTGAGCCTAGGAGTTCAAGACCAGCCCATGCAATTTAGTGAGACCCAGTCTCTACAAAAAAAAAAAAAAAAAAAACAGAAAAAATTAGCCAGGCATGGACCTGTAGTCCCAGCTACCCGGAGGATGAGGTAGGAGGATTGTTTAAGCCTGGGAAGTCAAGGCTGCAGTGAGCCATGATTGCCCCACTGCACTCCAGCCTAGGTGACAGAGCAAGACTGTTTCAAAAACCAAAGTACCTGAACCTTTGAAACAAATACTATCTACCTGGAGAGGATCCTCTAGAATCTCAGGTATATGAACATACTTGGTAGCACGTTATTTAACTCTGGTACTCAAAAACTGAGGATTAAGTTATTGTGATTTGAAATTGTGGATCTTCAGTCTTTAGGTATTTGACATATCTGCAGCTTTTGTACATTGCTTCCATTCAGTTATACAAATGTCCACTTGTCCATTTAGAAACTAAAGACCTTCAGTATCACATAAAACTGATCACCAGTTGTTCTTTGGACATAACACATTAGACTCACTGTGGTCTACTCAAATGGAGAGTTCCCAGTAATAAAGGCTGCCAGAAACTTACCCATGCTTCAAACTAATTCCTCCTCCAGTCCCACTGACCCAGCCCAAATGGTAAAACTGTTTGCAAAGTTCTGGGATCAGGTATCTTGGATGCTCCTTGTCCTTAAAAAGAAGGAAATGATTTTTAAAACAGACATCATTTTATCAAGTAACTATTCCAGCTGGTGTTTCTAATAAGAAGCCAATTTAAGAAAGTTTAAGAAAACATACTATAGAAAGAGTACAGTGAGGGAAAAAACTATTACAAACATATTTTGTTTTTAATGTTTAGAAAGTGGATCTACTACATTATTTGGCAACCTGGGATTATTCAGTATAGGGCCATATAGTCCAACACTAAGGAACAGGCTGCAAAAACAAGGTGGGGAAATGCCTAGTATACATTACAAAGCATCAACTGAAATGGCTGAAAGAAAATAGAATCTCATGCTGAAGGACAGTCTGTCCAGAAGATTTATTTACACAAAACACCTTATTTAACTAGGCTTGATGATATATACATGAGATATTATGATAGTTACATGTTCAACACATACTCTGTGTGTTGGTGCAATGGTATTTTTGTTCCAAAAAAGTCCTTTTTCCCACAATGATTTTAGTTTCTCTTATTGAAAAAGCAATATATACTCATTATAGAAAATAAAGTGAAGCAAATTACAAAAAACACTAAGAAACAATCTCAATTAATACTTGCTTAACCCATTTTATGAAGATACGTGTTTATGAGTGTATGTGTGTGTATACAGACAGATGGCTAAATATCAAGCCTTATTTTTATAAGTCCAATGATTACTTCTTTAGAAAAAAAAGTCCACACCATTTTCTCCTGCTTTTTTGTGGTTTAAATTAATGAAAACAAAACAAAAAAATAAATAAAGAAGAAATACAATGAATTCCATTTTGGGCAGTATAATATACAATCCTTATCTTAAAAATAAGTACAAGTGCTGAATAAATTATTTTTAAAAATATTTCAAAATAAGTTGTTGAGCTGGCAAGAAAGTAAAGTTTCACAGGGGCCATAAAAAATGAGAATGAGACTCTCACACCAGTTAGAATGGCTATCATTAAAAAGTCAGGAAACAATAGATGCTGGAGAGGATGTGGAGAAATAGGAATGCTTTTACACTGGGAGTGTAAATTAGTTCAACCATTATGGAAGAAAATGTGGCGATTCCTCAAGGATCTAGAACCAGAAATGCCATTTGACCTAGCAATCCCATTACTGGGATTCTACTATAAAGACACATACGTATGTTTACTGCAGCACTATTCACAATAGCAAAGACTTGGAACCAACCCAAATACCGATCAATGATAGACTGGATAAAGAAAATGTGACACATATACACAATGGAATACTATGCAGCCATAAAAAAGGATGAGTTCACGTCCTTTGCAGGGACATGGATGAAGCAGGAAACCATCATTCTCAGCAAACTAACACAGGAACAGAAAACCAAACACTGCATGTTCTCACTCATAAATGGGAGTTGAACAACGAGAACACATGGACACAGGGAGGGGAACATCACACACTAGGGCCTGTCAGCAGATGGGGGGCTAGAGAAGGGATAGCATTAGGAGAAATACCTGACATAGATGATGAGTTGAGGGGTGCAGCAAACCACCATGGCACGTGTATACCTATGTAACAAACTTGCACGTTCTGCAGATGTATCCCAGAACTTAAAAGTATAATAAAGCAACAACAACAACAACAAATGAGAATGAGACTACCTGGGAGAGAAGTGAGCTCCAAAGCCAGAATGTTCCTGAAGGTATTGCAAAACTCTGGTGACCCTGAGCTTCAATTTTGATAGCCATGTAAGCCACTAGAAACATGAGATAAAACCCAGGGCCTGATCAATTCCAGGGAACCTAATGAAAAATCCCCACATAAACTGGAAACCCCAGTGAGGTCTACCTTCAAGGTAACAGTGAACAAAATGAGATTCCCTGTGGAGAAAATCACAACAAGGAAGCATGCCTTTACAGATCCGATCACTGGGTAAAGGGGGAAAAACATCTTTGAGTTCAAAAAGGGATCATTATTTAACAGGCTGAATTCTCAGCTACTTAACTGAATACTTGAAATTGTGGTGTTTTTCCCCAGATTTAGTGCTAATGTTCTACTTACTCATTTTAAGTATTACAAATGATGACTGATGGAGTAACCTTCAAAATATAAAATTAAAAACATGAGAATCTAGAAATTTCTAAAAGTTCTGATTCAACGTAGACTTGGAGTTAGCGGACTTAAAAGTCAAATCCACATTACTGGATTTATTGCCTACATGACTTTGGGTGTCAGTTTACTTATCCATACAATGAAAATGCTGTAAGGATTAAAATGAGATACAATGGACATAATGCAATCTGCACAAAATCTGACACAGTCAATGTCAGTTTCCTTTTCATTTTAAAGAGCTGAAAATTCTTGAATTAAAATAGCAAAACTATTATAGGAGTTATTAAGAAATTATTTTAGACAGACAGGGTAAGGTTGGTAAGGTTTTGTTTTCTTTTAATAATGCAGCTCCAAAAACATTTCTTTTCTAGCAGAAAAGCGGCTTAAAGGGCCAGGCTGACAAGCTTCGATGTGCAAACGCCAGCCATTAGAAACTGGGTCCATCCAATATGGCGATTCCCACCCTCTTCTTGTCACCACGTGTGTCAAGCATCATGGCCACCCCAGATATCTTCACTTGTGCAGAACATCATGGTGGCCTGTATTTGAATATTAAACGGCTAGGGTGGGAGGGCTAGTTTTTTCGTGGGCTACATGAATGACATATCTGGTCAAACCAATCCCCTGGGCCCTATGAAAATCAGACACCACCTCCTCCAGCCTCCTAATAGAACCGACTGTTTTCCCACTGCACTTGGGGTTTTCTCTCTCTGCTTGGAGCCACCCTCCATCTCTGTACAGGGGAGCTTCTTTCTTCTTTCTTGCCTATTAAACTCTCCATTCCTTAAAACCACTCCATGTGTATCTGTGTTATTTATCTAAATTGGTGCAAGACAAAGGGCCCTGGTGTTCCTTCAGTTATCAGAGCCATATCATTTTGGTGCGTTGGCCAAGAATCCGAGGTACAACATTCATCGGATGGTGAGTATAGGAGCAAACTTAAAATCTGTTTTATCATTCTGAGGGGCTCTTGGCCTCTATTTTAAATCAAATCAAATCAATCAACAGGCATCCTTCAGCTGGTTAAAAATATGCTTATCATGACTGCCATTCTAAGGCCTCAGATGTTAGGCTTGCTGGTGAGAACATGGAGAATCCTCCCAACATCCACGGGTCATTGGGAGTGTTGGCCGTGTTTCGAATCAGTTTCCTTTCACGGGGAAACCTTACCATTGTGTGAGGCTGGGGAAGTTCTGGCCAGGACACACCCTGGCGTTATTCAAAGGCCTCTGGGTCGGACCCAGCCTCCAACAGCCCATTTCGGGTTTTGGCAGAGAATCCCCAGCTATCCTGTCACAAAACTTTCCTTCTTTTTCTATCCACGGTCAATCTCTCTCTCTGATGTGCGGGAATTTAGTAACCAGGAGTTTAGCTCAGGAATGCTGTTGCAATCTTCTAGGAAAAGAGGGTTCCTTTCCTCCCCCTCCTCCCCGCACCCACCCAGAGTGAGCGTCTCTCTCTCGATCTCTCTGCCCTTGGTCTGGAGAGTGCATGGCATTTCCAGGTCTCTCTACTGCTTCTCTGGCGAGCACGTAGTATGTCTTTCTTTCTTTTCTTTTTTTTTTTTTTGAGGCGGAGTCTCGCTCTTTCGCCCAGGCTGGAGTGCAGCGGCGCGATCTCGGCTCACTGCAAGCTCCGCCTCCCGGGTTCACGCCATTCTCCTGCCTCAGCCTCCCGAGTAGCTGGGACTACAGGCGCCCGCCACCGCGCCCGGCTAATTGTTTGTATTTTTGGTAGAGACGGGGGTTTCACCGTGTTAGCCAGGATGGTCTCGATCTCCTGACCTAGTGATCCACCTCGGCCTCCTAAAGTGCTGGGATTACAGGCGTGAGGCACTGAGTCTGGCCGTGAGCAAATAGTATTTCAGCCAACAGTGCCACCTAGTGGAAACAGAGATCCTCTTCATGAGGCACATTTTTTTTTCTTTTATGGTAACACTGCAGCTTCCTTTTGCACCACTAGAAATCGGGCTCTAAGCCTCTTCTGTGAACAGGAAAATTCTGCTTTCAACAGATAGGAGTTAAATGTCTTCTGTGGCCAAATTTTAGTCTCGATATTGTCCCATCAGCAGGAAAATGGCCATTTGGTTCCCACGTTCCTTTAAGGCACCTATTCTGTCTCTGATTAAGGTAGTACTGAACTAGTAAGGGGATTTTAAGTCCAGAAGTTAACTGGAACCATTTTTCTAAGGGTAAATGCTTTAGCATGGGCCATAATAGCAGGATATAGAGTTCAATCTAGCATACCCCCTCTATTAAAGGGGCCTTGCCCAATTACATAGTTTTTCTTGAGATCTATTTTTTTTAGGGAGGTACACAGGTCGCAGAAGTCTAGGAGGTCAAAGGGAAATACAAGCAGAGGACTAGGGCTGCTTGGGGAAGTGCGACTAGGCCCAAAAGTCTAGTTCCTCTGGTGCCATGGCTTGGCGGGTCACACCTCTGGTGCCATGGCTTGGAGGGCAGCACATTTAACAGGGAGGTAGGACCCAGGAACCAGGGAGGGAAAATAGTTGGGGGATGCCCCCACTGTTTTCTTCTCCACCCTGGGTCATATATAGAAAGGAAGGAGACTAAAAGGACACTTTTATTCTCACTTCTCTTTCTAAATGGGTAACAGATCATCTTTAGCATGCAGTCCCCTGGAGTGGATTTTAAAACACTGTGACTGCTTCAACCCTGAGACTTTGAAGAAAAAGTGCCTCATAGTCTATTGCACAAGGGCATGGCCTTCTTATCATCTTGGAGACAGACAAACCTGGCCTGCTTGGTGGAGCCTTGATTTTAATATCATCCAACAGTTAGATCTTTTCTATAGACAGAAGGGCAAATAGACTGATGTCCCCTATGTATAGACTTTCTTTGCCCTGTGAAACCCAGACCTTTACAAGTTCTGCACAACTGACCCAGTTCTTTTACCAGCCATGGCAGGCAAGCCCATAGGCCTTCCCCAGAGCTAAAGCAGGTTCCAAAGGAGCAATCTGAGACAGCTATTGAATGTCCCAATCCTTCCAGTCCCCCTCCAATTGTACCATCGGCTCCTCCAGCTCCACCATTTCCAGTATATCCTATTCTCCCCATTTCACTCTTACCTCTGCAGGAAGTGCTTGATGGGAATGGTGCCATGAGGGTTCAAGTTCCCTTTTCATTACAGGACCTTAAGCAAATAAAGGGAGACTTAGGCCGATTTTCTGACAACCCAGGTAGGTATATAGACATTTTCCGAAATTTAACTCAGGTATTTGACCTCACATAGAGGGATGTTACGTTGCTGCTATGTCAGACCCTTACTGAAGCTGAAAAGCAGGAAGTTCTGCAGGCAGCAGAAAAATATGGAGATGAGCAACATGCCTCCTGTAGCAAACTGAGAAGACAAAGAGGAGATAGGGAAGGTGAGGAAGAAGTGGAAACTCCATTCCTACTAGGAAAGGAAGCAGTTCTGGTAGACAACCCTGACTGGAACCCCAGTAACTCAGGAAATGAATGGAAAAGGAAGCACCTTTAAGGTGTGTATTAGACGGCCCATGGAAAACCAGGGCCAAACCTCTCAATTACTCTAAACTGACCATGATAGACCAAAGACCAGGTGAGAATCCCACAGCCTTTATGGGAAGGCTGAGAGAGACACTAATAAAACATACCTATTTATCCCCTGATTCAATCAAGGGACAGCTCATTCTCAAGGACAAGTTTATTACACAGGTAGCTCCCAATATTAAAAGGAAACTATAAAAGCAAGCTATAGGGCCAGACAGTACCCTAGAAAACCTCCTGAGAAAGCCACTTCGGTCTTTTACAATAGGGATCAGGAGAAAACCCCATAAAAGGAAAGGAAAATACAGGAAAACAACAGAGGCTCTAGTAGCAGTGGTGCAAGCTTGCAAAGTCCAGAATCCCCAAGGTGCATCCACTAGCTGTTATCGATGTGGCAAATCAGGGCATTTTAAGAAAGAATGTCCCAGTAGCAAGACAAAGCCACCTCGACCCTGTCCAGCCTGTGACAGAGACCACTGGAGACAGATCTGCCCCCAGAGACGGAGGTCACTGGGTTCAGAACCAGTCTCACAGATGGTCCAGCAGGACTGATGGGTCCTGGGGCTCAAACCCCTAGCTCCAGCGACTCAGACTGACATTACAGCACAGGAACCTTGGGTGATTCTGGAAATCAAAGGAAGGAAGGAAGGTAGAGCTCCTTCTGGATACTGGAGCCAGTCTCTCTCTTCTCCTCTAATCCAGGCCTCCCCTCTTCCCATAGTATGACTATAAGGGGCGTCTCAGGAAAAATTCTAACCTGATATTTTTCTCAACCTCTTACCTGCAGATGGGGGGACCTACTATTTACACATGCTTCTAAAATCATGGTTGAAAGTCCTGCTCCTTTATTAGGAAGAGATAGTCTAGCTTGCAAGGGGGCCAGCATCCGTACAGCCCCAGGACAAACTCTTTGTCTCCCCCGATGGAAGCTAACATTAAACTACAAGTGTGGGCAACTCAAGGAAGGATAGGTCGAGCTATAACCACTAGGCCAGTCCAGATCTATCTTAAGGATCCCACTTCTCTTCCTAACCAGAGACAGTATCCCCTGAGCCCAGAGGCTAGGAAAGGGCTAGAAGCCGTTATTAATAACCTAAAGATGCAGGGCCTCCTCAAACCCTTTAATAGCCCCTGCAACACCCCAATATTAGGAGTGCAGAACCCCAGTGGGGAATGGAGACTAGTTCAGGACCTTTGCCTCATTAATGAAGCTGTAGTTCCAATGCATCCAGTGGTACCTAATCCCTATACCCTGTTAACTCAAATACCTGAGGGAACTAAATGGTTTACAGTCCTAGATTTAAAGGATGCCTTTTTCTGCATACCATTACATCCTGATTCTCAACACCTGTTTGCCTTTGAAGCTTTCCCTCCGTCCAGACTGCCCAGTTAACATGGACGGTGCTGCCTCAGGGATTTTGAGATAGTCCTCATCTGTTTGGACAGGCACTGTCACAAGACATTTCTGAGTTCTCTCATCCTCAAGTTAGGGTCTTGCATTAGTTGATGATATTCTGCTCTGTGCCCCAACTGAAGAAGCTTCTCAGGAAGGCACCGAAGCTCTTCTCAACTTCTTAGCTAACAGAGGATAGAAGGTTTCAAAATCCAAGGCCCAGCTCTGCAAAACCTCAGTGAAGTATCTAGGATTAGTACTGTCCAAGGGGACCAGAGTATTAGGGGAAGAGAGGATTAAGCCTATTTCCTCCTTCCCTCGCCCCCAAACCCTCAAGCAACTAAGAGGATTTTGGGGCATTACAGGATTTTGTAGACTATGGATACCTGGGTATGGTGAAATAGCCCGTCCATTATATAACCTCATAAAAGAAACTCAGGGAGCTAAAACTCATCTTTTAACCTGGGAACCTGAAGCTCAAAAGGCCTTCAACCAGCTAAAGCAAGCCTTGCTCAAGGCGCCAGCCCTCAGCCTTCCTGTAGGGAAGGCCTTCAATAAAGGAAGGGAAAGGCCCTGGGAGTTTTAACATAGGCCCGAGGACCAGCTCAACAGTCAGTTACCTAAGTAAGGAACTTGATTTGGTGGCTAAAGGATGGCCAGCATGTCTCCGAGCCATTGCCTCAGTGGCTCTACTGGTCCCAGAAGCATCCAAACTAATCCTGGGAAATGATTTAACTGTTTACACCCCACATAACATGGCAGGACTACTGCACTCTACAAGGGAGCCTTTGGGCTAACAGCCAACTCCTTACATAACAGGCCCTGCTGTTAGAAGGTTCCAACATCCACTTAAAGACTTGTTCTCATCTAAATCCAGCCACCTTCTTCTCCGAGGAAACTGGGGAACCTGAGCATGATTATGAACAAGTCATAGTACAGACCTATGCAGCAAGGGAAGATACTGGGGAAACTTCCCTAGAGAACTCAGACTGGACCCTCTCCACAGATGGGAGCTCTTTTGTAGAACAAGGAATATGCATACGCAGTGGTCACTCTAAATGACGTCATCAAAAGTGCATCTCTCCCTCCAGGCACAAGTGCTCAATTAGCTGAGCTAATAGCTTTTACAAAAGCAATCAAATTAAGCAAAGGAAAGAGAGCTAACATTTACACTGACTCCAAGTATGCTTTCCTGGTTCTCCATGCTCATGCTGCCATTTGGAAGGAAAGGCATTTCCTTACCACCAATGGACCGCCTATAAAATATCACCAGGAAATTAACAGGTTCTTATCCTCTGTTTTTCTTACACAATAAATAGCAGTGATGCATTGTAAGGGACATCAAAAGGGAACAGATGAGGTAGCCGAAGGATACAGATTAGCTGATCAGGCAGCTAAATCAGTGGCAAGGAAGCCTCAAGACATCTACACACTTCACACCCCTCTAATCTGGGAAGGCTCCATAAGAGAAATTAAACCTCAGTACTCCCCTACAGAAATAGAATGGACCACTTCGTCTCAAGGGTATACCTTTTAGTCCTCAGGATGGCTACAGTCAGAGGATGGCAAACACCACTTGCCAGCTTCCAGCCAATGGAAAATCCTTAAAATCCTTCACCAAGCTTTTCACTTGGGAAAGGATAAAACTTATCAACGTGCCCAGAGATTGTTTTCAGGAGAGAACTTACCAAAAACAGTCAAGCAAGTTATTAATACCTGTGAAGTCTGTCTTAAAAATAATCCCCTGAAAAGGTGACTCCTTCCTCCTCAAACCCAAAGAACAGGAAGTTATCCAGGGGAAGACTGGCAAATAGACTTCACCCACATGTCAAAGACAAAGGGCATTCAATACCTGCTGGTATGGGTAGACACCTTCACTAACTGGGTAGAAGCATTTCCATGCCATACACAAAGAGCCTATGAGGTAATAAAAATGTTAGTTAATGAAATAACTTCCTGCTTTGGTCTACCGAAGTACCTTCAAAGTGACAATGGGCCCTCGTTTAAGGCAGCTGTCACACAAGGGGTCTCAAAAGCACTAGGCATAGAATATCATCTCCATTGTGCTTGGAGACCCCAATTCTCAGGAAAGGTGGAGAAAACTAATTATATTATCAAGAGACACCTCCGAAAATTATCCCAAGAAACTCACCTTCCTTGGGTCACTCTTCTTCCCATGGCCTTAACGAATAAGAAATACCCCTTCAGAATTAGGTCTTAGCCCTTTTGAGACGCTGTACAGATGGCCTTTTCTTACCAATGATTTTCTATTAGATTGGGAAACCTCTGAGCTAGTTAAGCATGTAACCTCTCTGGCTCAGTTCCAACAGGAAGCGACTAGCAAAAGCCCAACCCCAGGAAACTGGACCACCTCTACTTAACCCAGGAGATTTAGTACTGGTAAAGGCTCTCCCTTCTCTCTCTCCCTCCCTAAGCCCAGGCTGGAAAGGACCTTACACTGTTCTTCTTTCAAGCCCCTAGGCAATAAAAGTTACAGGAATCGACTCCTGGATACATTATATTGGAGTCAAAGCCTGGAGACCTGAGGGAGGAACCCCTGACAGCCCAGAGGAACGCCTTGAATATCAATGTAAAGAAAGAGGCAATCTAAACTGAAAATCACAAAAGATAAGTAACTGAATGAAAACTACTCATCTTAGTCTCACCCCTACCTCATCAAATACTTCTTGCCATTTCTACCTCTCCTGAGATTCGCTGCCAAATATTAGAACTTCTTTTTGATGGAAATTATTTACTATGCCACCCTTGCAGGAATTGTTTTACTCACTCTACTATTTGCAGTAGGACTATATGCTGTAGCACCCTCAGGGTAGAATATCAGACAGAGAATCTCAATTACTGTAGCATTCTGCTTAATTATTATTCTCATAGCAGGAATAACAGTTATGAAAAGGAAGTAAACATGAGCGTTTTACTATCACTCAGTCTGTTAGGACTTTTTATTGGACTTAGTAATACATCACACCCTTTAGCTCCTGCAATATCTGCCATGGTCCATTTGTACAAGACTAATTGTTGGGTCTGTCCTAAGTGGTTTGCTCAGTTCAGCGACGCTAAGGAAACTTACAATGACCCAGAATTCACCGTCTTAGGATTCCCTTTATTGGCTTTACCTTTACCCTTAAAGACCTAGCAGGCATAAATTAGACATGGTATGGGAGCAACACTCTGCTCCTAGTGCCGGAGAACACTCTGCCTGAAGATAAGCTTCACATCCTCAGGCTGGGACAAGACCTAGTAACAGCAAATGCCTCCCTCTGCTTTAAAAGCAGTGAGGAAGGACCATGCTTGGGAGATCTCAGATATTGTAACATCATACTTGTAATTGCTGTTAGTTCAAATATTTAGGGAGGAGAGTGCAACAAGGGTGATCTAAAAGGATCAGAAGCCCTAGTTGGGGAGCTTTCAGAATCTAGCCTCTCATTCTGGTTGGAAGCCCCAATGGGAGTGGCATGCTCTAAGTAACCACCTTGACTATATTGTAAAGAATAACAGATAGGCCTTTCCAAACATGCCCCCTCATGGAATTCCAGACCCTTGTATGATGTTTGCTAATAGTAGTGGCTTACAGATCTGTGGGCAAACTGGAGGCATCTGGACTGACAGCCCTTGCCACAGGATCATCTGAGATACTGGCCAGGGCATATTATGTCTCTAATTTTTCGAAACTCCATTTGTGAGGTGGATGCTTCTCACTTGGCATGTCAAATTCCAAATGGCATCGTAAATATTGTAAATATGGATATCCTTATCCCAAGGATGCCCCTATTATATGTAAAGAATGGAAACTTCCAAGATAACAGAAAAATCTGCCAGTGTCTCTCACAAGCCACAACTTAGAACCGTCTCTTCAAGGAACAGGGCTAATTTTTTTTTTGTGGCTCCTGGATACATTTAATCCTCCCAAGGCATTGGAAGGGAACTTGTACTATAGCAGCACTAGTTCCTGACTTATTATTTTTAAATTCTACCAAGATGGCAGCATCATCTGGAGTCATCCCTAATTGAGGCTCTTTTCTAGAGACTACACTATCTTGAATACGCCAGAGAAAGAGATCTATCATTTCTATGCCCTCATAGGACGATTTAACTGAAAGAGCAGACTGGGGAGGGCATGCACACGACAATCCCATCTTAGAAAAACCATGAATGGGAAATTCTATAGCCAGAGGTCTAGTCTGGATTATGGGCATCCCTCTCCTTGAAAGATCAGTACTTAATATTTCTATTATGATGCAACGAGGGTGGAAGGCAACTATAGGTGCCATAGAGGCACAACAGCAATCCACAGACTCTTTCTCCTCGGTAGTAGCACAGAATAGATGGGGCTTAGACATCCTTACAGCTGAAGTAGGAGGTACCTGTGCACTTACAAATAAAACATGCTGCTTCTGGATTAACACCTCTAGTAAAGCAGAGGAAAATCTACAGCTACCTAAAGATCAAATCAAAATCATTAAGAGGCTACAAGAACATGCAGGCTTCAGCCCCGGGTGGCTACAATTCCTCTTTAATGAATTCTAGTCTTCTTTATGGAATTGGTTAGCTCCTTTATTAAGCCCCCTCTTACTTATATGTCTTGTATTAATATTTGGACCTTGCATACTCAATACTATAACTCAAATCATTTCCTCTTCCCTAGAAGCAATCAAACCAAATGGTGCTGCAAACCGAACCACACATGGACATGCCATTCTTCCAAGGACCCTTAAATCAACCCCAGGGGGAGCCCTAGCTGTTGTTCCCCACTTGATGTCCCCTTTCGGCAGGAAGTAGCCAGAAAGAGTCCTTGCCCAAAACCCCCTAACAGCAGTTAGGGTGACATCTCCTCAGGGAGGTAATATTACAGGAGTTATTAAGGAAAAACTATGTTGGTATTTCTTATATCTGTCCTTAAGAAATCTAGCCCAGCCCGAATTACCTATGCCTGTATAATTTGCTACTTCCTTATTTAGGGATATAAGTGATATTTTAATTACATCTTAAAGTACAGCTAATGGGAAGACTCCTAGTCTTCTGACCCTTAAAACCATCAATTTGCACAGCAAATAGCAAACATTACAGAAAATGGTGTTTTATTACAGGTCTCCCCTTTCTCTTTTGTCTTTTCCAGTGCTGCGGTATTACAGCAATTAGCCAGCTTCAAGCTACAGTAGTAACAATGACAAGGCAGCTGCTGTTTATACATTTTCAATCCTTGAGACCCATAAAATTAAAATTTCAAAGAGAATTATCAGTTAGCAGGCACCAACAGAGATATACTTGGTGAAAATGAAGTCATTTAAACTGTCCAGAAGAAAGTAACTACCAGAACATATATTTTAACAAGAATTGACAAGAAGGAAAGGTTCAGTTGGTATCTAGTTCTCTCCTGAGTGTCAATATTACTTTCCTACTATTGTTAGATCTGGTTTTCAGTTAAAATAATAATTTTGAAATGTGTATCTAAAGATTGATTACAATCAACTATTTATAGTAGAGGTTCCAGTGAGGAGGAAACACATTTAACAGCATTTTGTACATATCAAAATCATTAACATCTAACAAGTTTTGATTTGGTATTTAAGTTTTCCAATTTTTCAATCTAGTTATTTTAAGGAAATCAGCCTGGCTTGTCTCTGAGATACTACTCACAGCCAACAATGGCTCTAATCCCCTCCCCCATCTTTTCTTTCAACTTAAGCAAATATAGGCATATATTCCTCAGATACAGGTTTTCCTGGGAGACTCTCATACAAGTATAAAATAACATGCATGAGATCTATTAGTAACTCATCAATAAATGGGGAAACTAGTAAGATGTTACAACTGATTCAAAAGGAGAATTCAAAACATACATATATAAGTAACGAGGAATCCTGACTTAGCAAAACTGGATACTGTTCACAGGTTAACAATAAAATGAATCTCCATTGAACACAGCTTGCATTTCCATGAACAATAATCACCTGCGTTAACTGTCAGGCTTCCACAACTGAGAGTTGTAAAATAGCATAATAATAACTCCAAGATACCCAGTAAATACTCTTTTTGTTTCAAAGTCTTTCACTTATTTTCCTGACACTGGCCTCAGGAGGGGACTGAATGCAGGCACAGTAAAGATGAGTCGTACTTTCTCTCTGTCCTTGGTCTTCGTTTCGTTCTGCACACTTGTTGCACTTGTCTCTCTATGCACCTTGGTTTTCTTTACTTGAATGCCGCAGCTCTCTCTTCTACCTTCACCACACTTAAAAACCCTCCTCCTCCTTATCAGTCAAGTGTTGACTAGAAATCAGAAGACATGGAGCCTGTTTTTAGCTTTGACCCCACTAGCTGTGTGCCCTAAGGCAAGTCAGTGATACTTTCTGGGCATCAGTCTCCTTCTATTAATAATCTGGATCAGTGATCTCCAGACTTCTGAATTAACACCAGTAGTTTGTTCTATGTTGGTATTTCTTATATCTATCTTAATGAAGGATGGTGGGAGTATATGCTGGGTAGGTGAAGAGGAGAAAGTGCATTTCAGTCAGAGAGAATGCTTAGTAGCTGGAAGTGGTTATAAATTAGGTTCTGCAGGATGGAGGTAAAAGGGAGGCTGAGTCTAAAGGGTCTTCTATGCTATGCACAGGGATTTGGCCTATATTTTATGGATGACTGAAAACCACCAAAGAGTTTGAAACATAAGATATGTGATAAGAGTCTGTTTTTGAAACATTTGCACAGTGTCAGTAAACGAAAGAGGCTGAAAGGCAGTGGCCAAGAAAGCAAAAGCCCAGAAGAGCAGGGAGGCTGCTGAAAAGAGTTTAAAAAGGAAGCTGGAAGGGAGGGACTGTGAAGATGCATTTGGAAGACAAATGACTTGGGGTGAGAAAACTGAAGGAGAGAAATGAAGGCTTCAAAGACTCCCAAGTGTGTGGTCAGCTGAGTAGCTAAGTGGATGATATCATTCCCTGGGATGTGGGTCAGAAATATTACCATGTGCTGAATGAACACTCTTCTAGGCCCTCAGAATTCAGCCATAAACTAGACCTGAATTCCTAGGGCCTGACCTAAAAGAATTCACACTCTGGGGAGGAGTTTTTAAAAAGTAAACAGAATACATAAATAAATTGTAAAAAGTGCCAAGCAGGAAAGAAACATGGGACTTGGAGAAAAATGGCAGGGATCAAGTTTGATTAAGGGAGTTAAGGAAGGCCTCTCTGAGCAGGTGGCATTTAATCTAGGACCTAAAAGACGTGAACTAAGCCAGTGTGTGATGAATGAATACGTGTGTGTGTGCAAGGTTTTGTGTTGAGAGAGGCAAGTACTCCAGGCAGAGGAAACAGCAGGTGTGAAGGCTCTGAAGTGAGCAAGTACTTCACAGGTAGAAGATCAGTTGGCTAGAGCAGAGTGAGGAAGTGCTGAGGGTGGCGGAAGATAAATTTGTAGGGGCCAGATGTGGAAGGGCTTGAAAGCTGATGACAACAGTCTTACCAGAAAGGAAATGATTCCTAATAGGAGACATGGGGAGAGGGAGAGAAATAATTACAGAAGGTGAGAGGGCTTGGAGATCCTGAGCTCTAGTGGAGGAACTGGGCTTCTTCCATTTCATGAAATAAGAGAGAAGCTGGGTTCACATTCCAGCAGATTGGTAGGTTTTGTGGTAGGAAGGTGAGGAAGTTCATTACCTAATGACTTCTATTGTCTTAAGTATAAACAAAGTCATCAGCTGAGAGTATGGCGACAGGGTATGTGAGGCTTGACAAGAGAATAAAAGGTATAAAATAGTCATCTTGGGGAGTGGAACACCGAACTACCAGAGAAACAAAGATGGGCTGTTGGGCAACAGTAAGTGCCGATCTGAGGTTGAAATCATGAAGCAAGGCCAGACAACAAAGTTGTGCAATATTCTCCAGCAATGTTCAGCTGCTCAATGCCAGCCCAAAGAAATGGGTGGCAGGGTTCATCCTGGCTAAAGGTTTGGCTAGGACAACTCCATATGTAAATTAGGTCAACCATGACCTTAAGTAACAACTGTTTCAATAGACTGGGTGTGGAAGCAAGATCGCAGTGGGCTTCACTCACTTTCATTTAGAAGTAAATGAAACTTGGAGGCATGGAGTTCTAATGACTCTTTCAATAGTGTTGCTATAAAGAAGGGCTAGACAGGGAAAAACTGGTTAATTAAGACAGTTTTCTATTACATGCTAAGGGGTAACATTAGGAGACAGGGAGAGATTAAACATACAGGAGAGCAGAGGTCTAAGAGGTCAGCCTTTGTTGAGATAGAGAAGCCGGCATTAGAAAAACAGGAATGGGAGGAAAGGTAAAGATGCAGGTAAGTATGTAATAATATTAACAATGTAATATTAAATATGTAATAATACCACTGATAATAAGAATTGCTAATATTTCTTTATAGAGTGCTTATTTTGTGCCAGGCATTTTTCTAAAGCCTTTATATGGAATACTTTACTTTATCCTTATAACAACCCTATTGTACTAAGACAGATTAAGTAACTTGTCCAAGGCCACCAAGATAGCAAGAGGCAGAGCCAGAATTTGAACCCAGGCAGTCTGATTCTAGATTCTGGTCCTTAACGTTTACATTATACTGCATGTGGAAAGAGGAAGACATTAAGAAGTTCAAACCTAATAGCTTTCAGTTTCTTTGTGATTTTGGAGGCAAGGTCACCTTTGAAACAGGTGTGGGGTAAAGGATGAGGTGACATGGTGAGGTTCTGGAATAGCTACTTAGGTAAATGTAAAAGGAAACTCCCCAGAGGACTGTCATATGCTACTCAGAGGCCAGCTGCAGTAAGACACCAGAATATTTGTAGAGACACTAATTCATATAGTTGAATATACCCAAAAAAGTGTATGGTAAAAGGGTAGGGGTTGGGCAGAGAAGGATATGACCATGGGAATGGGATGTTAGAGTGAGTGGGAGGTAAAGATGAACAGCACTGATGAGGTCAAGGAAAAGGACAAGGTATTGGATGTACTTGTGCTGCAGAAATATCAAACAACAAATATTTGTTCAGTGTCAACATATATAGGACACTGTGATAGTTAAGGTAAAATTAAAAAATAGAAGTAGTCCCTACCTGGTTTTTCTCTGCAACTAAGCAGAGCTCCCTATAGGGTAGGGAATGGGCTCTTGGTATAGCTATACCTACCACAGTGCTTTGCTCAATAAACATTGGTTGCATTAAGATCACATCTCTTACATTAAAAAAGGTCCTGTATCAGGTTATGGTATTTTGTGGACTGCTTCAGGCTCACAGGAAGTTGTTTATTTGGTCTACACAATGCTTAGAAAGAGTCTGAGCCTAAATTTTAAAATCAAGAGATTTCATATAAAATCTGAGTTTCCAGTTTCCCTTAAAAAAGCAAAACTAAACAATGGGCCCATAATACTCCCACACAGCAAAAACGATCAGTGTCGTGTAGTGCTACCTCTTAAAACAGGGCATATGCTGGCCCTAGTATCTTCGTTTTGGTTTCCATCTGGCCAATCTAAAATGCCATATTCTCCATGAAGTCTTCCATGAGTCACTGTATGAAATGACCTTCCCCTCCCTCTATACTTGCAAAATACTTTGTCATCCCCTAATGGAACTTTGTCCTTTCCCCCCATGCCCCACTGCCCATTACTGGTATATATTAATTATAAATATGCATTTGCAACTGTGCAAGTTTCTGAAGAATAGGAACAACTTACTCATGTTTGCATTTTTCAGCCTGGACTTTAATATACGGTTTCTGAGTAAATGCTTTCTCTTTTAGGGAAACACTCCTTGACTTTTGCTGATGTTAGAAAAAATCAGTTCAAGGGCCAGTCAGTAGGGATTTAATTTCAGAGCTGTAAAACCAGGTTAGAGATTATTGTTATAAGCTGAGTCTGACCTGAAAATAATACACTTGATGCCTGAAGAAACTTTAGAATACAAGAAGAAAGTACATGAAACATAAGTCACTTGGGGACGTTACTGCAAAGGATAATAAAAATTATTGAATGGGCTACAGAGTGTTCTTTTATAATATGTGTTCAGAAAAGAGTGTCTATCAAAGACAGAATAATAAAAATACACAGATCTTGAGAGGGAAGGTTTTGGTGAGCAAGTCTTCCAAATCTTTATCTCCAATCCAGTTCTCTCTCCTAGCTTGAAAGCAATACCCAGTGTGATGGTTAATACTGAGTGTCAACTTGATTGGATTGAAGGATACGAAGTATTGATCCTAGGTGTGTCTGTGAGGGTACTGCCAAAGGAGGATTAACATTTGAGTCAGTGGGCTGGGAAAGGCAGGCCCATCCTTAATCTGGATGAGCACAATCTAATCAGCTGCCAGCGTGGCTAGAATACAAGCAGGCAGAAAAA
Source organism: Pongo abelii (assembly GCF_028885655.2). Classification (NCBI taxonomy): domain Eukaryota; kingdom Metazoa; phylum Chordata; class Mammalia; order Primates; family Hominidae; genus Pongo; species Pongo abelii. The sequence goes on along the minus strand of NC_071994.2, from coordinate 32,310,895 downwards.
TGTGAAACGGGAGACTGGCCTAGCCTCCCCGCCTACATCTTTCTCCCGTGCTGGATGCTTCCTGACTTGAACATTGGACTCCAAATTCTTCAGCTTTGGAACTCAGACTGGCTCTCCTTGTTCCTCAGCCTGCAAACGGCCTATTGCGGGACCTTGGGTTCACGTGAGTTAATGCTTAATAAACTTCCCTTTATATATATATATTCCATTAGTTCTGTCCCTCTAGAGAACCCTGCTTAATACACTCAGTGTATAGTACCACATACTGAGGCTGTACCTCAAACTCAACATGTCCACAACACGCCCATCATAAACTGTTTCTTCCTCCTGTATTCTCTTTCTGGTGGACCACCAGGCCCCAATCACTGGATCAGAAACCTAAAAGTCATTCTTGATTTCTTTTCTCACTACACACATCTAATCAATAACCAAGACCTCCTGATTTTACTCCCTCACTCAGACTTCCAGCATCTCTTGCTTGGATGCCTGTGGCCACAGCTTCCTAGTCTGTCTCCATGCCTCTAGTCTTTTTAACTCTAGCCAGCAATCCCCAGGCTTTCTTCAGTCATCTTGCTGATTATCTCATTGCCCTTAGTTTAAAAATCTAAGATTTGCTTAACAGGCCCTTTAGGTCTGGTCCTAGTGTGTCCAGAATTGGTTCCTTCCCGTGGGCTCTTGGTCTCGCTGACTTCAAGAATGAAGCCGCAGACGCTTGCGGTGAGTGCTACAGTTCTTAAAGATGGTGTGTACGGAGTTTGTTCCTTCAGATGTTCAGATGTGTTCAGAGTTTCTTCCTTCTGGTGGGTTCGTGGTCTTGCTGACTTCAGGAGTGAAGCTGCAGACCTTCACAGTGAGTGTTAACAGCTCTTAAAGGTGGCGTGCAGGTTGTTCATTCCTCCCGGTGGGTTCATGGTCTCGCTGACTTCAGGAATGAAGCCACAGACCTTCGCAGGGAGGGTTACAGCTCATAAAGGCAGCGGTCTGGAGTTGTTGGTTCCTCCCAGTGGGTTCGTGGTCTCGCTGGCTTCAGGAGTGAAGCTGCAGACCTTCCCCGTGAGTGTTACAGCTCATAAAGGTAGTGCGGACCCAAACAGTGAGCAGCAGCAAGATTTATTGTGAAGAGCGAAAAAACAAAGCTTCCACGGCCTGGAAGGTGACCCAAGTGGGGCTGCCGCTGCTGGCTCGGGTGGCCAGCTTTTATTCCCTTATTCGGCCCCACCCACATCCTGCTGATTGGTCCATTTTACAGAAAGCTGATTGGTGGGTTTACAAACCTTTAGCTAGACACAGAGCGCTGATTGGTGCATTTACAATCCTTTAGCTAGACAGAACAGTTCTCCAAGTCCCCACTGGACCCAGAAGCCCAGCAGCTTCACCTCTCACTAGCTTTTCTCTTTAGCTTCATCTCAAGTCTCTGGCCCCTACTTTATGTTCCAGAACACCAAACTTAATATGGGAACACACCATGTCCATAATCAAGGATAATCCTGAGATTGTGTACATGCTACTTCCCCTACTTGGAATATCCTTACTTTCATTGTATGTGGTTATGTCTTCCTGATCCTTTAGGCCTCAGTAGATACTTTCACTTTTTCCTGAGGTATTCTCTAACCCATTCAAGTGTATGCTCCTAAACTACCTTGAACTTTCCCATCTAAGTCATATCGTCATATGTCATACTATGTCATACTGTCATACCATCTTTGTCTCTTTGCTAATTTGTCTCTTCCACTGTACAGCATGTTCTAGGGGAGAAGGAACCAGATGCAGCTTGCACTCTTAAATCCACAATGCCTGGCACACAGTAGGCGCTCACTAAATATTTGTTGAATTAAACACTTACAGTTGAACATTCCCCTTCCTTAAGGCCAAAGAGACTGTCTCTTTCAATTGCCCATGACCCCCTAAAACTACAATGAAATTTTACGACTTCTTAAAACTTTTCTTATTGCTGTTTTTATGTATTTGTGCAAAACCAGACAAATACAAATATCTAGAGGGGGTCATGTATTTAACTAGATATGCAAATCTAGTGTGAGTAGTGGAAGCTGTGGTAACCTGGCCAGCACCCTCTGTAAAGGTGGTGTTCACTAGTAACCACAATCCAGATCCCACGAAAAAATAAGGGCCCAATGTCACCATGTGTTCTGAGGTTTTAAAAGAAGCTGAAATGGTTCTGGATTTTAAAATGTCGCCTTGGCTGGGCGTGGTGGCTTACACCTGTAATCCCAGCACTTTGGGCAGCTGAGGCGGGTGGATCACCTGAGATAAGGAGTTCGAGACCAGCCTGGCCAACATGGTGAAACCCAGTCTCTACTAAAAATACAAAAATTAACTGGGCGTGGTGACACGTGCTTGTAATCCTAGCTACTTGGGAGGCTGAGGCAGGAAAATCGCTTGAACTGAGGTGGCAGAAGTTGCAGTGAGCTGAGATCACGCCACTGCACTCCAGCCTGGGCAACAAGAGCAAAACGTGTCAAAAAAAAAAAAAAAAAAAAGAAACGTTGGCTCAAATTTTTCATGCACATTGAGTGCAGCAAAAAAAACATGCTTGTCCATCAAGCTGTCTGTGGGCCATGTTTGGTTTGAGAATCCTAGTTTATTCTCGGGTCCCTTAAGGCTCTCTTTGATGCTCATTTTGATGGCATTACACTAAGGTTTACTGATTGAGTGCACGAACACTTCTCCATACACACTTGCCTAGGAACGATCTCTCTCTCATCCAATCTTGCCTATCCAGCATTCTATTTTCAGAGTCGTCTTTGCTAATTTGGGGAATTCATTTATTCAAACAAGAAAGTGGTTGACAAATGTTTAGCAATGAAATCTCCCGCGAGTTACTACTTTTTAATTAGGATTTTCAACCCTAAGAAAGATATAGATAGGAGGAATAAGATAGGGGGAATAAGGGAGCTAATTTTGAGGGGTTTCCCTGCCTCTTAGGTGGGGTTTATCATTTGTGCTGAAACTGCTTATTCGTCTAGTTCTCCAGACCCTGGGCCATTTATCTTACGTATCCCTATCTCTGAGCGCGTAGAAGGCGCTCCAAAAAACTGTTGGTTTGTGTAAATGACCGAAAACTACATGCAGCCTGAGGGTGGATTTCCCTTTGACTTCGGCTTAAGGAAGAATCGTTCCCATGATCATCCCACAATTCATCAAAACGGAGATAGGCAAGGAGCAACTGCTCAAAGGCAAAGCGCTGGCAGCCGAGGCACAGCTCCGGTTCGGCAAACGTCTCCCGAGTGCCAAACGTCTCCCCAAACGCCTAACTGGTCGTTAGGGCGCAGAAAAGAAGCTCGGGGAGCGCGGTCTTCGCCTCAGCTCCACTTCGGTGCTTCACGATTCCTCCTCCGGCCTGCCTTCCTGATAAATACCCGCTGAGGTCACCTAAACGCTCTCCTCTCTCAATTATTTGCTTCTTTCCAACGTTTGGCGCCCAGCTCTCGCCATCGGAGCGCCCCGCCCGGGACCACTGATCTCCTGGTGCCGCGCAGCCTTGCTTCCGAACGCGAAGGTCGCGGTGCGCCGGGGTAGCGAACGGCCAGGCCCGAAGCCCCGCCCCACAGCCAAACGCCCGGCCCGCGACCCCGCGCCCAGCTCCAGCCGCCGGGTCCCGTCTGGGCCTCTTCTCCTGGGAATACCGGGCACCGGTGGCCCCGCCCCTACCTGCGCGCCGCATCTCCAGGAACAACAGTCTCCCTCCCGAGCGTCACAGCCAGACATGGCCCAGACCAGGGACCCGCGAGGCCTCCAATCTCCGCACGGCTTTACGCGCGGCGCTCAGCCTGGGATGAGGCAGCGAGGCCGCAAATGCAATCAGGCGGCGCTGAGGGCAGCCCGGGGGCGGGGCAAACGAGGCGGGGGCGGGCGTCTGGTAACGCCCCGCCGGCTGGGATATGCAGCGGCGCACTTGACTTCCCGGGAGGCATGGCCAACGTGGTTGGAGGCGGGGCTAGGAGGGCTTCAAGTCTGAGAGACCTAAAGGCACCGCGAGCGTCTGGGGGCGTGGCCAACCATGCGGGAGGCGGGGCCTTGATGCTGGACATCAGGCTGTGCTGCGGGCAGCCAGTGAGAAGGCCGTGAAGATGGCGGCCTCCTGGAGGCTGGGCTGTGATCCGCGGCTGCTGCGTTATCTTGTGGGCTTCCCTGGCCGCCGAAGCGCAGGGCTGGTGAAGGGGGCTCTTGGGTGGTCTGTAAGCCGCGGAGCTAATTGGAGATGGTTTCACAGCACGCAGTGGCTTCGGGGTGAGTGGCCGGGCTCGCTCAGCTTCTCTGTGTAGCTGAGTGATGGGCCTGGGACAGGGGCAGTTATGATTGAGAACCTGCGTCTGGGTGTGGAGGTGCGCGGCCTCCTTATTCCCTTCCCTCTTTCTCCGGGTGGGGTCCGCCGACTTGGCCTAATGCATGCTGTGAAGGGCTTTCTTGGCAGCTGGGAGAACTCGACTCTGCCCTAGGCCCCCTGGTTTGTATGGCTTTGTGACCTTGCCTTGGAATTTGGGTTATTTGTGAGGCGTGGAGAGGGTTCCCAAACTCTCCTCCCTCAGCCCCCTTTCCAGTCAAGGCTCAGGTTTCTTTAGGGTTGTCAAACGTCTCGGACGAGAAAAAGCTGCCCAAGGTTGCCGAGATTGAAAAGTCAGCGTTGGGAGTTCTTACTCATTCTCTAGGCCTCGCTCTGTTAGGAGGTGTTTTCATTGAGGCCAGTCAAGTTTTACCCCACGCCATGACTCGTGAAAGACTTAAATTTGTAAATTCCTACGGCATCACAGACAAAGGTCCAGGAGAATGTTTCAAGCAAATATTCTCTTGAAAGAGCGAACATTTAGGAGATAAATCATACCAAAAAGTTTATTATAGAAAATTGTTGTTTAGTAATGATATTGATACAGGTAACACAATTATTGCAGTATTTAACCGTATGCAAAATGGCAGGCCAGGTATTATTTTTCTTTATTTTGGGAGAGGGTTGGAGGGAGGCGTGGATGGAGAATAGGACTGACGTTTTTTAGTGTGACGTATTACCTGCCAATCATCGTTCCTGGCACTCTACAGAATGAATTTTAATTTAAATAGGTCTAGCAGACGTTGCCTTCATATTCTGAGCTACCTGAGGCTCAGAAAAGAAGAAAATCACACAAAGTCATATGGTAGGATGAGTGTATTGGGGTTCCTAAAGGTTCCGTAATGGGAACAATTTATTTCATTTTTGGTGTAATGTTTCATAACATATTCCTTGGAGCAGAGGTGCTTTAACAGTGTGTGCAGAATTCCTTCTCTTCCCTCCTCCAAGTTTGTTGAAATTAAACATTTTTACAGCTCCTAGAGATTCGGTCTGGTCTGGTGTGGGGCTCAGGAATCTGCATTTTACAAATGTTGGATGAGTTTTGATGTTTTATTTTGACATTTAATGGAATGAGCTTTGAGACTCACTGCCTTAGAAAATCGTGGAATATTAAAAGTTTAGTATTGGATATAATCTAGGAAGAGTGTTCTTAATCTTGTTTATCAAGCAGATCCTTTTGAGAATCTTTGAAAATACTACAGATTCTCTAGAGAAAGTACCATAAATGGTCACACACAAAAATGTGTACAGGCTCACACCTGTAATCCCAGCACTTTGGGAGGCGAGGCTGGAAGATTGCTAGAGCCCAGGAGTTGGAGACCAGCCCGGGCAACAAAGTGAGACACCCATCTCTACTTAAAAAAAAAAAAAAAAAAAAAAAGCCAGGTGTGCTGGCATCCCAGCTACTCCAGGGGCTGAGGCAGGAGGATCCGTTGAACCCAGGAGTTAGACGTTTCATTGAGCTATGATCCTGCCGTTGCACTTCAGCCTGGGAGACAGAGTGAGACCCTGTCTCGGGGAAAAAAAAAAAAAGTATGCATAGGCCCAGTTTAATGCCTTTAGAAACTCAGTTAGGCAAGCAATCCTTATCTGCATCCTCATGATTTTTTTTACTTATTCCCCATCCCCTAGACATATACCATGAACAACTTGTCTACCCCAGTTTGAATACCGTCTGTCAGGAAGAAGGCACGGCATCTCAAGGAAAGCCAAATTAGTTTTCTAGTGCTGCTGCAACAAATTACCAGAAATTAGTGGCTTAAAACAACACAAATTCACATCTCATAGTTCTAGAGGTCCGAAGTCCAAAATGGATGTAACTACGCTAAAATCAAGCTATTGGTAGGAGCTGCATTCTTTTCTGGAGGCTCGAGACCCCATTCCCTTAAGTTTTCCAGATTCTAGAGGCTTCTAAGATTCTTTGACTCATGGGCTTCAAAGTCAGCAATGGCTGATTCAGTCTTTATCACATTACATCACTCTTAATATTCCCCCCTGCCTTCTGCCACTTACAAGGACCCTTGTGATTACATTGGGCTCATCTGGATGATCCTGAATATTTTCCACATCTCAAGGTTGAGTAGAAACCTGAATTCCATCTTTAACCTTAATTCCTTCTTGCCATGTAACAGCATATTCATAGGTTCTGGGTATTAGGACGTGAACCTTTTGAGGCATGGCATTCTATATGTGAAGCTGTGGAAAGTATTTGGAAATACTAAGTATTTGGAAATGTTGAACTTTTTTCCTAATACCGAGCCAAAATATATCCACTTCTGACTTTCACCTACATACAGATTTTTGTTTTGCCATGCAGAAAACACGTGGCAGTCCTTGAACTATTTGTTTTACAAAGTGTGAATTTACGATGGTGTTTTTTCTCTGAGCTTGGTAGAAACTGTAGTTTTATAAAACTAAACAACTATTTGGATTACTGTAAACTATATAAATTAAGTACATTTATTGAACTGTTTCGTCTTTCACACAAATATCTTTAAAAATTTGTCAGTCAGAACTACCTTTGGAGTTTTAATTTCCTTAAGAGGTGCTGGCAGCATTTTTATGAACTATGACATATGCCATTTTCTTAGCACTTCCTAGAATTTGTCATTCACTTCTCACATAACCTAGTAAAGTTGGCATCATCTGCATTTAGTTGGACAAAAACACCAAGGCTTAGAGAAATTGAGTCTCCTAAAGACACACAACTGTGTTAGTGAACTGAAGTGCATGTATATATTTATATACATATATTAATTTGTTTAACAAATCTTTAATTTGTATCATTTTCTCAACAGATTTATTGAGAATGCAGAGACTATCTTTTTCACCACTTATATTATTGAAGAATGAGTGAAGAAATTAGCATCTATTAGGTGCCAGGCACATGGTAGCCTGCTTGGGAAGTAGTGGCCAGCTGAATCAAACAGATTCTCAGTATTTGCCACATGGCACATTTAATCATACTTAGCTCCTGGACGTGCAATCCAAAATTCTATATAGGGCTGATCCTTAAGGTATTTATAGTCTCTTTGGGAACATAAACAATAAAGGTATGATTTCAATAGTGTATACAGTAAGCTCAGAGGGGGTAAGTTTGAAATGATCAGGAAATAATATATAAGGCAGCTTCTTAGAGGAAGAGGTGACAGCCCTTACAGGCTGAAGGAACAGCAGAAACAAAGACCCAGAGACCAGAGTGATCGTTATATAATTGACACAGCATCTGTAAACAGTTTTTCAACCTACCCTAGACAGTTAACTTCAGAGAGTTTAAATAGTGGTCCTTTCAAAGTAGGTAGCATGATTTGGAATATAATTGGTTAAGATGTTAATTAATAATATTGGTTTTAAGTTGTCTCTGAAGAATAACATGTTGAATTTAAAATAACCTGTGAATAGAAAAATAACTGAGGTTCAATCTTGGCGATTTGCCTAGTATATAATTATAGGCCATGCATAGTATAGATGTTGAATAAACATATCTAAGGAAGCTAATAATCTAGGAAGTTATAAAAGAACACTAGAGCCTACAGTAGGATTCCAAGTTGGCAGCCAGGGAACTGACCCACATTGTTTTAGCAGAAAAACTTATGGCAAAATTTTAAAATCAGGAGACTTTACAGAAAAATCTAGATTTTTGTTCTCTCTTTAAAATTGATAGTTAAATCCTATGTGGTGACAATTATCTAACACTGAGTAATGATTGTTCTTTTTAGGTAGGAAATTGCTTCCTACTTTGTCACTATGCCCCCTACTCTGTATTACATCTTAGCAAGGCTGAATGTCCCTTGGTATTTGCATCACCTCTAGTTGTCACTTTTTTTTCTTGTACCCTTATCTCTACAGAAAGCAGAAGACAAAAGACCAAGAAAAATGGGAGAAATAAGATATTGTGTATATGTGTAAAGGAGGAAAATGCTTATCCATTTAATATGAAAATGAAGGATGTCAGAATCTAAAGAAAAAACCTGAAGATGCTGGTCCTCTTCTCTCACCTGCCTGTTTTTTGTAGGCATCTGAGTTTTTGACAGCAGTGCTATAACAAGAAGAGAGGGAACTTCTTTGATAGAGTTAATGGTATGGTATTTCTGCCAAAACACGGATACTCTTTTAGGCCTGGTTCTTATTAAGTGCTTATACACTGAGAAGATTGATACTCTCCTTCGAATTCTCTGTGGAAACAGAAACATGTAGAATAGCTCTAGTAAAAGTAGGATTTATTAAAAGGATAGAACATCACTTATAAAATGCTGCAGGGCCATGGGGAAACCATAATTATTCCATCTATTTCTTCTAGGGCTCCTATTGTTTGTCTTCTTTCTCTTATTTACTTTGTTTTCCTGTGCAGACTTGCGATTATCAATCTGTTTACTCCTGGCTTTTCTTTCTCAGTGTCAGCTTGCCTTGCCTCAATGGTGATTCAGGCCTTTATGCACAATGCGCTGTCAGTTTAGTTTAAGTGCTTACCATCATTTCTGTAATCTCCTTTCAAATTCCTTGAATAGAGAAACTGACTGACCCAATGTAGACCAGTTGTGCTGTAGGGCATGCAAGGCTGATTCTTTCGAAGGCTACGATTTGGACATTTTCTTTAAGAAAGTAGTTGAGAATCAATGATTGACATTTCTGTTGTTATCACCATCTGACTAAAATAGGCCAGTAATGCAGTAGTCCTTTATTTTAATTGTTTCTGCGCTAAGTAATGACCAAGCAAAGTGTATCATCTAAGCAAAGCACATCTAGGCTACTCAGCTAAGATGTTTGCCCATCCAAAGAAAATAGGACAGGGGTAAATGAGATCTTACTACAGGCAGCAACAGGAGGACTAAGAAGATTTAGATGATCAGGAAGCACTTTGTATATGTTTACTTTGTTTTAAAGGATTTTATTCTGTCTATGAAAGCAGGGTATTAGAAGTAGCCATCACATACTGAGCTCTCACTATATTTGCATTACTTCTAACCATCATAAAAACCCTGCAAAGGTTTGCCAGGTTTCACAGGAGAAGAAATAGACTCAGAGAGGTTTTAGCATTTTACCCAAGGTTAGTGGATAAGTGGATGACCACTTTGGAACTGTGCATGTGATGACATTCAGAGGAAGAAAAGAGGACCTTTCTTCTTGGATGTCTTTTTTGCAGAACAAGAAACATCTTCTGTTACCACAGCAGAATTTTCTTATATTGTATTGACCAGAATTGGGTCGTATGCCCTTTCTTAAGCTAGCCACTGGCTTGACTTCACTGTGTAAAAAATGGATAGACTTTGGCTAATCAAGGGGATGGGTGTGGAATCACTAACTCTGAGTACATATGCACAAGAAAAATATATTGCTGAACAAAGTTGAACTTCTACCAGCAAGAAAGAAATTTGGGGAGTAGGTTTGGGAATAATAAGTAGCATTTGTTGAGAGCTTACTATATACTATGCACCCTTGTAAGCACTTTACATGAATCAGCACATTGAATACTCACAACTAATACTATACTCTGGTAGATAGTTCAAGTTTCAACCCAGATCTGACACCAATGCCTGTTTCCTTAACCATAGTCTACCTCAGTATCAAGTGATAGCTTGATTATAGATTTCAGCAGAACAGTGTCAGCATGCTGACGTTTTAAAGTTCACCATGTGTACATCCTAAATGAACATTTTTGCTTTTTTTAAAAAAATGAAATCAGACATAGTAATAACTGCATTGTAGACTAGCATTTCTGTGACAGCCTATCATTTTAGAACAATTAAGGACACCAAAATTCTTGACTACGTATAAGGGTGGCAGGACTATTTAAGAGAGTTAGAGTATATATTGACTTCTCCTATCTGTAAATTTCTAAGGTGATGTACTCTTAAATATACCTTCTTATTGTTGTCTTGAGCTTAATTTGCGTTTTACAACAAAATGTGTAAGTTCCCAAAGTATCGTGTGTGTGTGTGTGTGTGTGTGTGTGTGTGTGTGTGTGTATGTATATATGTATTCTTTTGCTAGGCTATAAATGGAATGGTAATTTCTTTTTGCTCTTCTCCCAAGATGGCGAAGTAAAGTGAGATTCATGTAGAATTTTAACTTTATAGTTTAATACCAAGAAGGCCAGTATTCCAAGCTGAAATCTCTTCTAAAATGTTTGGTTTATTTCATTCAAAGGAAATGCATTCTACACCATGTGCTATCTAAAAATTCTGGCTAACCTCTTTTCTAATGTGCCATTGGATACTAAGTAGAAGTATAATAATATAGAATCAGCAGATTCTATAAACAAGATGGGATATATGGTGATTCATTTTTTTGGTAGGCAGTACATTTACTATAGCTAGTGATCTGCTTGATATCTTTCTGTTACTGTATAAATCAAGGACTTTATTCTATTATATGAAACATTCCTAGGGAAAAATTAGGATCAGCAAATGTATAATTCAGGAGAGATTGCTTGGGAATCTATTAGCCCTGGTTTTTGGAGGGGAACAAATCTGTTAAAAAACTATAAAAGCTATACCACTAACTTCTTCAGGGAAGTGCATACATACACAATTTTATATATAATTCTGAGTCCAGAGGACTCAGATCTCCCTGTAATTTGTCCATAAATACCACCTAGTCTAGAGACTATTTCCATCAACATTTTGGTCATTTCCTAGCTGTTTTTTGGATAATAGCCATCCTAATGGATATTAAGTAATACTAGTACAGATTTTTTTGTTGTTGTTTTCCAGTCTTCTTCAGGTAGAATCTCAGCTCTCATAATTCTTTGATGGTCTAATGGCATTTTTATCTACTACTGTCTAGTACCTGTGTATTTATCTTCTCATCTAAATTGTAATCCTTTTGAGGTCGAGAATCTGGTTTGGTCTAGGGCTAGGATAACAAGTGTTCAGTAGGCATTTGTTGAATGCCTGATTTGGCTTTTAGCTTTGGAAGTGAATAGTATGAGCACTGAAGGTAAAACATTTGCTGATGATTTTAATGAGAGCTTGGTTTTCAAGTATGAAATGTAGTTGGAATAGAGATCAAGAATTAGTGTACTTTAGTCGTGAGAACACTGCTGAATTAGGTAAAGGAGAGAGTAAAAAGGGAACCTTCAAGTTTAGGCTGGGAAAGTGAAAGGAACCTGTGAATGCATCTGTCATTACTCCAAGAAGGAACTGTGATGTTCTACAATATTGTGACATCTTACAATATTATAGGATATTGTGATACATCTACCCAGCTATCTGGATGCCTCCAGAATATACCCTCTTAATTATTTCTATGCTGCCCATCAAAAATAAATAGCTAACATTTTTGAGAGTTATTCTTTGCCAAGCCCCATGTGTTACCTCCTTTCTTTCTTTTTTTTTTTTTTTTTTAGATGGAGGCCTTACTCTGTCGCCCAGGCTGGAGTGCAATGGGGCGGTCTCGGCTCACTGCAACCTCTGCCTCCTGGTTTCAGGCCTCCCAAGTAGCTGGGACTATAGGCATGTGCCACCATGCCTGTCTAATTTTTGTATTTTTAGTAAAGACGGGCTTTCACCATGTTGTCCAGGCTGGTCTTGAACTTCTGACCTCATGTGATCCACCCGCCTCAGCCTCCCAAAGTGCTGGGATTACAGGCATGAGCCACTGCTCCCGGCCTACCTTATTTCTTTACAAAAATCTATTTATGGCACCATTTTAGAGAAGAGGAAACAGACATAGATTGAATAAATAACTTGTAGGTGGTGGATCTGAAATTTGAGCCTTGGCAGTTTGATTCCAGTACCTGTTCTCTAAATCACTATGGTATTCTGCTTCTCCTTGAGTTTTTTTTAATTAAATATTTAAATAAAATATTTCATTTAGCACAATAGTACATGCTTATAGTTTAAATAGTACTGAAAGGCTTGTAACAGTACAGTGGATCTCTGCCCCATCTCACCCAACTTTCCCAGTCTTCCTTAGAAGTAACTAGTTTTGTCTCTTAACTTTCTTCTGGCATTTGCCCATCTTCCTGTTTCTATTTTAGCCGTTCTCTGTGGATGACTGCCGGTCAGTGCCGCCCTCTGTTTTCCCTCCCCAATGAAATTATTTTGTAATTCTTGGTCAAATATTCAGTGTTTACATTAAACAAATATTATGCACAATTGAGGATTGTCCCGTATTTTGATTGTTAGCTTTCTTTTTGCTGCAGTTATTGCTGCCTTTTAAATTTTTAGTTATTTTTTTCTGTGATAATTTCTAATTTATCTCACACTATGTAATAGCTTCTCCACACAGTTTTCTGTAATGTCAGCCACATCAGGTACTTTCTCACTTAACTTATTTTTGCAGTTTTTATATATCCTTAGCTATGTAGATTGAACTTCAAGCTCTTCTTTTTGCCCTCTGGAGAGAAAACAAGCTTCAGTCTTCTGTTGAATGAGGGTAGGGTTGTTACCTCCCACTGGATTAAGAGAGGGGATCCAGGTATCTAGCTACTTTTCAAACAGCAGCCACCCAAATCCTCCCTGGCTTAGGATACAGCTTTCTAGGGTCTCTTTAATTGATTATTACATATCTATTTACTTTTCTGCTTCCAAAATTGTGTGCCATTGTTCCTTTTCTCTCTGTCCTTGTGGGTTTCTGTTTAAAAATAACAAAAACAAACAGCACATTTTTAAACTTAGGTAAGTTTGAAAGAGGAAGTAAGATTGGATAAATTTATTGTAGACATGTATGCAAATGTAGGTTATCAGAAATAAAAGAAATAAAAAGCCCTTATAGTAATATCACTAGCTAGAGATGACTACTATTGTCATTTTGGAGTATTTCATTTCAGTCTTTGTGTGTGTACAAGCTGGGCAGGTAGAAATTGGATGATGCCATATACAGGTTTGAGCATCTCTAATCCAAAAATCTGACATCCAAAGCTTTTTGAGCACTGACATGATGCTCAAAGGAAATGTTCATTGGAGCATTTGGGATTTTGGACTTTGAGATTAGGGATGCTCAACCAGTAAGAATAATGAATGCAAATATTCCAAAATCTGAAAAAATCTGAAATTAAGAACTCTTATAGTCCCAAGCATTTCTGATAAGGCGTACTCAACCTATATATTGCTTATGGGTTATCTTTTTTATGTTTGTTAGCATGCCAAGACCTGTAAATGCTGCTTTCACACAAACTGTTGTGCATTCATTTTCTATTGTGGTCCATTGACATTTTCAGTCTATTTTTACTCCAGTACCACACCAAAATAACTATTTGAACAAAGAAGACTTATATGACAAACGATCCTTTAAAACAAAAAATACTGTAACTGCCTTTATTCCAAGTGTTAATATTACTCTGTGCCTAGTGCTTGCTGATTTTTAAATTACTTTTACTTTATTCTGCCTTATTTCATCCAGCCTGCAGATGGCAGAATTGTTTCATTTGAACAGCAATTTTGAAGGCTCCGTTTTATTTAGTGTGTTCTGACATTGGAATGAGAAGTGATTAAATGAACAGTCTCTCTCCCTATTAGAGAAGAAGCGAATTAATGTTAGAGACAGGGAGCCACACTAAGAAAGTACTGGGTAATTTACTTTTTCATTTGGTCTATCTTCATTTCATGATTTTTGCATGCTTGGATTATAAATGAACTAGAGCCTATAAATGAACTAGAGCCTATAAATGAACTAGAGCATGATGTTTAAGCTGTACCATATGTAAACTGCTGAATTCCCTTAATTACTTTAGTCAGAGTAATGGAGCTTAAATCTGCTCATATTAACCATAAAGCAGTTTGTTCTGCATTTGTATTTTAAGAGTTTGCTTGTATTAAATTTTTTTTTAATCTGGAGACCTTTTAGCGTTCATGAATAAATCATCAATTTAAAGCTTTGATATAATTGAGTTTGCTGAAGTATGAGCGTTTTGTTCTTAGGATAAAAGAAATACTTTAGGGAAGAAGAAACTAGAATTAGATTAGTGTACCATATTTGAAATTGAAGTCAGAATTATGCTGTAGAAAAATTGGAAGAGTCCATTTGAAGAAATACAGAAATTGCTTAGAGGGATTACTGTAAAATTCAGTGATTGGTAAATTGCTCATGTAGCAGAAATGGCAGGGAAAACAGCAATAAGCTAAGCAAAAAATTTTAATTGTGTCATTCTGTTGATGTAAAAAAAGAGTAAAATAGTTATGAGTCATGAGACTTTACTTTTAAAATCAGCAAGTTTAAATATAAACTACTGGACCACATACATTACAATAGTCATTTAAAAATTTTTAAAAATGTTTTGTAACTGCTGTGGAACGGTAGACTTCACAAGCCAATTAGGTATAATTTGCTAGCTTTATAAGAAGGAGCGGAACACTGAAGTGACTACAAAAGCATTAAATTTTAACTAAATTTTGAGAACTTTGTGAATACTAATTGAAAAACTTGTGTAATGAGTGCAGCAAACTACTTACCTGTAGTTGTGGGAAACTAATAGTAGGAAACGTAATTGGTGCATATCTTAAGGCCTTCTTAATTTGACAGGAGAATAGTAGAATGTACAGCTTACTGGAATGAGGAGGGAGTCTGCATATAAGTTCAAATGCAAATTAATTAATATTAGGTAAAGGATAAAATTCCATTCCAAGGAGTCTGGAAAAGTCTACACTATCTTAGTAGAGTTGACAGCAGCCTTAAAGGGCAGATATTAATTGTGTGCAGGCCTGTCACTTCAAGCTGATATTATGATTGTGTAATTACTTTCCCATCAGAAAAATACGTCTGGAAAAGATACCATATAGTGTTCTAATCAAAAGAGGGTATGCTAGAATGAAATATGTACTTTTATTAACACATTAATGCTTATGAAATGATTTTTCTAGCATGAAAGCCTGAGGATAGATTAGTTAGAATAACTACAAAATATATTGCACATTTAACTCTCCATAATAAGCGAGTATAATCTATCAAGAGATAGTATTGAATAATGGAGATGTCCAAAATATCTTTCTTTGGTTTTTGTCATCTTCATTTCGGAGTAAAGATAATGATCTACTACAGAAGTTTTGTATTATCATAATTCAGATAAGCAATTTCAATTCATTTCGTGAAGGGTGACTAAGGAACGATTATATTCTTTTTATTTTTAAAATATGAAAATTTTTGAGGTTCTTGATGTGGTAACTTGAAAGATAATACTTAATAAATGCAGAGGTTTCATAATATAGTCCTTAACGTCAAGAGTAATGGAAATGTGAAGGTTTCTTAGGTGAGAGATTATTATAGGAGATAGAATCATAAAATAAATATGAATTGTGTCATGACAACTGGAACCAAAGCATACGAATATTGGAGAGAGACTTTAAGAGAATTAAGTTAGTATTTGTCGTAAATTGGAATCTGGCTATAGAAGCATTGAGGTCCATTTAGTTGCTTCTTTGAAATGGAACTTTTTGATATATAAATGTAATATGTATATATTTATGAAATATTCTGTTCATAATGCCTGGCTTGAACTTTTTGATAGAAAGAACATATTGGGACTTTTTTTTTTTTAAAAGCCTTTGTTTTCGAAAAGAGGCTGGCCTCTTACCATGGTGCTATTTAAAAGATAGGAGTTTTTTTCCCACCCCGCCCCTCCTTTTTTTTTTTTCCCAGAACAAGTGAGTTTGTTATTCTGAGCTTAACAAAATAAATGCTGAGGCTCAGGCTGACAGTACATTCTTTAAGCAACTGTTTTTGATTTCTTCATCAAGCCATGTAAAAAATGAAAATGGCAGTAGACACACCACATAGTGTAGAGGATTAGAAAGCTCATTCTGTTATCTCCAAATGCATTTATTGTGTTAAGCTTTATGCACGTTTTAAGAATTCTTGCAATGAAGTGTAGGACTGTTATGGTTTGGATTTGGAGATGCATCACTAATGTTATAAGTTTGCCTGTGTGTGAGAGAGTGTGTGTGTATGTGTTTTCCAAGTGCACTTCCCTAATTTTAGTTCACTCAAGAATTTAGTTCTCCAGCGTTTTATAGACAAAACATTATGGTTGTACTTAGTAGTTTGCATTATTTTTTGCCTATTTAATATTTTAATGTGCCTATTTTAGTTCACAAGGACTTACTTTACTAAGTAAAAAATGCAAAGATTTTTAAAGCTATCTTCTAGTTATAATTTAGCATTTCAGCTAGAGGTAGCTTGGGAATTAAGTGAAACTGTTTCAGCTACAGTTATTGAGAGTCATGGTAGACTGGAGTTGGATGGCCTTTGTTCTTCAGTGTCTTCCAAAATAACCGTGTTTCATAATTAGGAGTTAGGAAACTCATTGTGGCTATTTTTCCTCCTGTTTTTCAATATATAATGCACTTAGAGATAACCTATTCTCTTATGCATTTGAAATATTCATTGTCAGTAGTAAAAGTGGTTTTTTTGTTTTGTTTTTCTCAGGCAGAGTCTTGCTCTGTTGCCCATGCTGGAGTGCAGTGATCTTGGCTCACTGCAATCGTCTCCTCCCAGATTCGAGTGATTCTCATGCCTCAGCCCCCCAAATAGCTGGGATTACAGGCGTGTGCCACCACGGCTGGCTAATTTTTAAATTTTAATAGAGTGGGGTTTCGCCATGTTGGCCAGGCTGGTCTCAAGCTCTTGGCCTCAAATCTGCCCACCTCAGCAAAAGTGGTTTTTTAATACAAGAATTCTGCATGTTCAAGGTGGGGAAAAGGCTTATGAGGATATTTGATTAGACATATGAAGAATGCTCTCACATGGATCTGATATGTCTGGTTTGCTATATTTGGATTTTTGAGTGAATATAAGCTATCAATAACCATTAATTAATTG
Source organism: Pongo abelii (assembly GCF_028885655.2). NCBI lineage: Eukaryota > Metazoa > Chordata > Mammalia > Primates > Hominidae > Pongo > Pongo abelii. Next base: position 32,293,797 of record NC_071994.2, on the reverse strand, counting down.
ATGATCCATATTTGTAAGGAACATCGAGATGTAAAGTTAGCACAGCTTTGAGAGTTTAGCATGCAGATTCGCATCCTGTAATCAGTCTGGATTGTGGTTTTCTCATTGATGAAATGGGCATATTTGACTTGGATTTTGGTTTGGGCTGTGTCATTTTTGGGGCATTAGGAGTGATAATTCTACTTTTCCAGCCTTCTTAGAATTTGGTGCTAGTTGAGAGAGAGAAAGGTTAAGACAGACAGAGATCAAATGCTGATAGTTACATTGGATTGGAGAATGTGACTTAGATCTGTGGCCTTCTAAGACTGGGCTTCTTAGTACAACTCCACTTTAGACTTTGAACTTTCTGTTTTACAGGGACACTGTGTGTGTACAAAAAGCAAACACACATGTCCGAATTGCTGCCTCATACCCAGTGGGCCCTGATGGCAAGAACACAGAGAGGTGGGCCTGTGGAGCTGCTTTTGAAAGGCAGCGGCGTGTGTGTCTAGCACGTGGATGGAGGAGCTCATAGGAAACTGCAGGTTGTCTATAATCAGGAAGTTCTTAAAATAAGGAAGAGAGTGAGGCAGGTATGCATGCTTGCATTCTTTCTCCAGACCTTCAGAGTGAAGGAAAAGTGGAGAGGTACAGAAACTTTCTCTCAAATACTTCAAAGAGGTGGAAGCGCCTTTATCATGAAGCCATAGGAAATCTCCATTTGAAAATGCAGTGCAAGTTATTCAACTTCCCAAGAGAAATATTCATTCTCATTTAACATTAGTGCTCAATTTCCTTGCTTTTAACCCTAAAACATCAGTGGAGACAAAAGAAGCCCTGTTCTTCCACATTTGAAATATGTTAGCTATGCTACAGTGTTTTGCTTGTTTGGGTCTGGAAAGTTGAATAATCTGAAGAGAGAATAGGGTCTATGGAAAACTACAGGGGATGGATGTATTTGTTACCATGGTATTTTATTAGTAAATTGTAATCTAAAAGCCATGTTGCTCTTGAATGTAACCCTGGATGGTGGATTGGGAAGTGCAGCTGGACAAATACATAGTGTTTCCTTTTTCAATACCTAAGGAAAATGTAGTTATGTTTCATTGGGAGATCATTCTGGTTTGAGGTCTACTTCTCTGGATCCCCAGTTGAATTGTGGCATGCAACAAAATGTGAGGTTAATTTAACCACTTAAATTCTGATCATCCTTGACAAGGCAAACTTTTCCTTTCACACTTATTAGTAGGAACCTTTGAATCTTGAATACTATAATATTAGATGAAAATAAAAACAGCCAGTTTCTTAAAGTCTGATCTTGATTATTCTGTTGTAGATCATCAGAACTGTGTTTTTGTTGTTGTTGCTGTTTTGTTGTTGTTGTTGTTGTTTCATTTGCCTTTTTCTTTGGTCATTTTACCTGTAAATCTTTTTTGCAGAAACAAAAGGGAAAGGAGGAGGTGAAACCTAAATCAATCCTAAATCAATTTTTCTCCTTTTTTTTGACTTATAAGCACCTGGCTTGAGAAGATGCATAGAACACTGGGGAATTATGAAAACAGAGTTTAAAATATCCCAAAAAACACTTTTATGGTTATAAAAAATTGAATTTTATATTTCCATACTATTTACTGGAGACTTAGTTTACCAGTTGGGAATCTTTTAGACTTTGGAATACCTTCTTTTTCAAATTGAATTTGAAATTAATTGAACTTATATTGATGCCTCATGAGGTGCATTATTTGTTGTGGCTGATCTTTCCTTTTTTCAATTTCAGGTGATCCCATTAGGATACTAATGCCATCACTGTCTCCTACAATGGAAGAAGGAAACATTGTGAAATGGCTGAAAAAGGAAGGTGAGGAGGTACCTTCCTAATGTCCTGTGTGCTTTGTTATCTGGTTATTTTGTTGTTTTTTTTTTTTTCTAATCTGTCCTGTTATACAGTATGTGATATAAATTAAATAAATTGTGTTCCTTTGATAGTTAATGTAAGTTTGGTTGAATAAAATTTTCCCATGATAAAGCAGCAAAGGTTTTCTGGGTTCAGCATATATCCTTACACAAGCACAGAATGGTAAAAAATATTTTAAGGCTTTTTCCCCAACTTTTAGTCCTTATATCTAGCTTTTAGTTTCAACATCATAATTTTGACATTCTCCTTAATTTATAACTTTATCATGATTGTGTGTGTGTGTGTGTGTTCTGGGAGGTAGGCAAGTTCATTATAAATTTTATTGGAAAGAACGAATAAGTAGAATATAAGGAAAACCCTCAAAAGCAGATTAGCGGAGGAGGGTTGTAACCCTGCTAATTATTGAAGTATAGTATTAAGCATTTCTAATTAAAACTCTGGGATTGGTGCTTAAAAGACAGACCAGTGCAGCTGAGTAGAGAATAAGGAAATAGATGCAGTTGCACATGAAATTTAAGTATATAATAAAGGAAGACAATATTAGATTTATTCTTTATGTTATATGAAGGATAAATTACAAATGAATTATACACTTATTGTATAAAAATGAAACTATGCAAGTCTTGAATTCTTCTATACCCGGAAGTGGAACAAACACCCTAACTGTAACTCAAAATCCAGATTATAATATGGGAAATAAAATTTGATGGTAAAACTACTAACTTTTATATGGCTAAAAATACAAGTTAAGTAAAAAAAGAAGTGACAAATTGGACAAGAGTATTTGTGATTTCTATCACAAAGGGTTAATATCCCTAAAAAATCGATAAGACTGTCAACAAGAAAGTGGGCGATACATGAACAGATGGTTTACAGAAAAATAGTTGCAAATGGCTCTTAAACATAGAAAAAGACGCCTAACCTTTCAACTGGTAAGAAATATGCAGACACTTTACCGAAATGTCATTTCTTACTGATTATATTGACAGTAGTTAAAAAGTTGGACAAGCTGTTCTCTTGATGATGCTGTGGAGGGAAGGGAAGAAGCAGGCTGGAGGAAATGCTAAATGGTGTAAATACTAGGGAAGAGAATTTGGCACTATTTAGAAAAATTACATTTATGTTTACCCTTTGGCCCAGCAGCTCTACTTCGAGGGATCTGTCTCAGTGTTACACCAGCAAAAATAAGAATAGACACAAACACACACTAGGCTGTTTATCACAGCACTGTTTGAAATAGCAAAAGGTGGAAATAATCCAAATGTTGGTTAGTACAGGATTTGTTGAATAACTTTTACTATATCTACAACTGTAAAAAGGAATGAGGAATATCTCTTTATACTGCTATGGAGTGATCTTCATTGAAAAAAGCAAGGTACAGACAAGTGAGTATAGTATATATCATTTATCAAAGAAAGAGGTGGCAGTGCTAATATTTAAGAAATTAGAAAGGATAAAATAAAACTTTAAAAACAATAGATGGTTATCTACAGAGTAATGGAGGGAATAGTGTTGGGGAGAAACTGGAAGCTGGACTTCTGAATATATCTTGTTTTGTCTCTTTGACTTTGAGACCATATACATATCTTGCACAATTTTAAAACAAAATTAAAGTGTAAAAGAGCCCTAAAGATTGAAATAATGAGACAGGTGATTCTAATTCATTTTTTTCCTCTGTCTTTTTCTCTCTCTCAATTTGCTTACATAACCATACAGAGAGGCAGTATTTCAAATGTCAGATATTTGATTATATGCCCCTAATAGATTATAACTGAAGGATAAAGCGTCTCCAAAAGTATAATCCTCAACTGTTAGAGTAATCATATTATGCTGGTTATGTTGGTATTGTTATTCTAAGGCTTTTGTGTGTATTTTATGGGATAAAGCAAATGACTGGTTAAGATAATATCATTGGAAACTTGGATTTTTAGTGTAGTTTAAAGGAGAAACAGGTAAAAGTTTCTAAGGTTAGGAACGAACCTGTGATGGTAAATTTTCTAGCTCTTTCCCCTGGCAATGCCTGGAAACAAGGACCAATCCAGTCGCAGTGAGCACCCCTAGAACCCAGACTGTAGTCTCTAAATATCAGTTCCCACTAAAGTAAATGAAGGCTCCTTGGAGAGTAGCTACTTGCAGGCCTAGGGCAGGAGATGTGCAGATGAGCTTTTAATATCTTGTCAGTTCAGAAAGCAAGGAAGCTGTCAGAAACTCCTGAGGGCATCTTAAAGGACTTAGGAGCCAGAGATGAGATAGTTTGAGGATCACTAAGGATAATAAGGATAATATATTTAATGTATTTCAATACATTAAATATATTTGAATCCTAAGTTCACAGTAATACTAAAGGAAAAAAATTAATAATAATTGGTTAGCTTTAGAGGGTGCTAAGAAATTAACTCATTTTGAAAACGTAATAAATGGAAAGACTCAAGCATTTTTCTCTACCTCTTCTGCTATATGAACCATAGCTCTGAGTAACCAAGTAATTGATGAGAAGTTTCTCATTATTAGCATATCGCAGTTGTTAAAAGATAGAAGAATCATAGAATATCACTGTATTGCCGTTTTGCAATCTCTGGTAAAATAGTATAGCCAGCAATCATTAATAGCTGCTAACATCACAAAAAGAGAGATAACCAGATATTACATGTTTCCCACCGTGAAGTAGTCTTGTCTTGCCAGAAAATTGAACCAAATACGTTCAAGCCTATAGCTCTATCATTTTCCAGGAAATACAGGGAAAAATATAACATGTTCAATGACACCATGAGAAGTATATCAGAAAAAGCTAGACTGAGGAATTCTATATGCCAGTTTCTTCAACCAATAAATTTCAGGGTGGTAGGGAAGAGCCCGGGGGAGGAAGGTGGGGGAATCTATAGTATACGAGAGATTTGAGACCAGTGCCAATGTATGGACCTAATTTTAATTATGATTCAAGCAAATAAAACACATGGAGACATTTGAAAACTGGCTGGATATTTAATGATATTAAGGATTTTTTTTTTTTTTTTTTGAGATATGGTCTCACTCTATTGCCCAGCCTGGAGTATAGTGGCGCGATCTCTGCTCACTGCAGCCTCAACCTCCTGGGCTCAGGGTGATTCTCCCACCTAAGCCTCTTGAGTAGCTGGGACAACAGGCATGTGCCACCATGCCTGGTTAGTTTTTTGTATTTTTTTAGAGACAGGGTCTCCCTGTGTTGCCCATGCTGGTTTTGAACTCCTGGGCTCAAGTGATTCTCCTGCCTCGACCTCCCAAAGTGCTAGGATTACAGGCATAAGCCACCGCACCGAGCATAGGAATTATTAATTTTAAAGGTTTAATAATATTTTGGTTATATTTTGATTATTTTAAAAAAATAATCTCACCTATAAGAGATGTGAGATGAAATACTTATGCATAAAATACAGTATCTCCGGGATTAGCTTCAGAATAACCCTGGTTGAGGTTGAGAGGGTAGGGAGGGATATAACTGAAACAAGATCGGTCATGAATCACTTGGCAGTTGTATAAGTGAGGTAAAAGGTATATGTGGCTTCATTGCTTTTCCTTACCACTTTTGTATAGTTCAAAATTTATTTTTTATATATAAATTTTTTAAATATATTTTTTAAAAGTTGTGCATAGTGCTTTCAGGATATAATTTGAGATGAGAAACTAGTACCAGATGAATTGGAATGTTGATATTATTAAGAGAATATTTGATACAATACCATCTATAAAGCTGTATTATGTCACTGTTTCTGGCAACCATTTTGCCGGATTTTAAGTACCTAATATGGTGCTTAGAAAATAAAGACTGAATAAAAGAGGTGAGTATGTTACAGTGCTTATACAGAAGGATAGAGGAACAGTTAATGTGAAGGAAGCTGGGCTTTTTGTTTTTCTGGCAGCTACTTTCTTTTCCCCTTTTTCCTTTGCCATGTGTGGTGGTAGAGTCTCCCCTCCAGGTATTGGCCACTGGATAGCCTCTTTTAGCACCCTATGTAGCTGTCTTTCTCTGTACTTGACTCATTCTGTATCAGGTTAAACTATTGTGGAGGAAAGAGGATGAGTCTACAGTACCTATTAGGGATTGTTAGACAGAAAAATAGAGAAATTAGAGGTGACTGAATGAGTCCCCCACAGCCATTATTATGCTTCACCTGGAGCAATGGTGAATCAAGTGTTAAAAAAGGAAAGAAAGAAGGGAAGAGCAAGTAGAGAATGAATAACATGGTTTGCGGAGGACTTGTCTAATTCCAGAGACTAGCCCTGGCAAGGACTTCCAGGATATCCTAATGTGATTTAGTAGGCACAGACGTCACTCATACAAATGTTGGTATTGAGTGGTCCAGTCTAGTGCTTGTAAAATAGTAGCAAAAGAGTTTAGGCAGTGGGCAGGACACCAGAGTCTGGAAGAGCTGTGTTGTGATTCTAGAAGGTCTAGCCTTTCATGGCATCACTTTTGCCACTAATGACAGATGTGGGGATCAGGAAGAGGGCTGACAAGTATTTACTTGAGAACACTAGCCAAATGAGCTGGGGAGTTTGGGACAAGGCCTCACTTCTTTGAGAGAGTCTGGGGTGTAAGGAAAGGCAAGAAAAATGCTGTCGGTTGAGCCACTAAGGAGGTTAGGAAGTATGGTGCAGTGAGGTTATCCAAATGAACATTGCTGGTCCTTGATGGACCCAACCAAGTCTGATTGGACATATTACTTAATTCTGTTCCTCAGTGGGGAATATGTCTGAGTTTGTTCATGTTTGTGCTTCCCATAATGACTAACATCATAATTGGAATAGAACTGCAGTGCTGTAAGTGGTCAGTTAGTAAAGGTAATGGCAGAGGGGAAAGTAAGCCAAAAGCAGGGTACATGACAAGGATCCAAGAAGGCTTTGCAGATGAGGTAGTATTTGAACTGGTCCTTGTAGAATAAATGGGCTTTTTAAAAAAATGAGAAGGACATTCCAGCTAGAAAAACACGGGCAAAGTCTTGGAAGAAAGATGTCACTGAGACATACTTTAGCAACAGCAGGTAGGTCTGGCTGCATTGGGGGCATAATGGCTGTAAGATCAGATAGATTATTGGAAGGATCTTGAATGCCAATCTGCAGTTTATCAGTCTGTGAGAGTTCTTATCCTAAAGCCAAAATATATCCACATTCATGATTTCTTAATAGGAAGTGATTTCTTTTCTTTTCTTTTCTTTTTTTTTTTTTTATTGAGACAGAGTCTCACTCTGTCACCCAGGCTGTACTTTGCTCACTGCAACCTCCACCTCCCAGGTTCATGTGATTCTCGTGCCTCAGCCTCCCAAGTAGCTGGGACTACAGGTGAGCACCACCATGCCTGGCTAATTTTTATATTTTATATTCATATTATATATAAATATAATATGAATATAAAATATTATATATAAATATAATATGAATATAAAATATATTTTATATTATATTTATATTTTAAATATGAAATATATATTTTATATTTATATTATATTAAATATAAAATATATATTTTATATTATATTTATATTGTATTAAATATAAAATATATATTATATTATATTAAATATAAAATATATATTTTATATTATATTTATATTATATTAAATATAAAATATATATATTATATTATATTTATATTATATTAAATATAAAATATATATTTTATATTATATTTATATTATATTAAATATAAAATATATATTTTATATTATATTTATATTATATTATATATTTTATATTTAATATTTTATATTTTTAGTAGAGACAGGGTTTCACCATGTTGGCTGGTCTCGAATTCCTGACCTCAAGTGATCTGCCCACCTCGGCCTCCCAAAGTGCTGGGATTATAGGCGTGAGCCACTGTGCCTGGGCAGGAAGTGGGTTCTACATACTTTTCTGAGCCTTATTAGTAGCATTGCATTGAAAGGAACAGGCCCTAAGAGTAACCTGGTATGAAGAGATAACTGTAGGCAATTTAAAGTAGCTTCCTTTTCCTGCTCCCATTTGAAAAGCCAACACTGAGGACTCCTAATCAATGTGATGATCTAAACAGAAGGGGTAAAGCATCTGCTCTTTATCGGATATAATATTATAAGTAAATCTTTTCAATGTTAAATAGTGCTGGAATGCAGAGAAAGGAAATCACCAAGTGTCCCCACATCTGGAGTGGTGAATGGGAGTTGAGGCCATGTGCACCACTAGGCCTGAGCTGGAAGGCTGGAGTTACTGACTTTTTTTTTTTTTTTTTTTTGGTGGCAGGGTGGGTGGAAGGAGCAAGGAAGGGAAATCAAGAATCAGGTTAAGATTTGAATATGGTAAGATTTGAAATGCATATTAGACATTCAAGGGAAGGTGTTCAATAGACAATTGATATAGGAGTTGAAGTTCAGGAGTGAAGTCTGACTTGGAGACAGAAATTTGAGAGTCATCAGCATGTGGATGGAATTTAATGCCATGTGATAACAGGCAAATTGATTTTGAATCTATATGGAATAAGAATGCCTACTCCCCTAAAGAGTCCTCCTGAGGGTCAAATTTATAGTACTTGCATTTTCTGGGAACCCACAGGTAGAAGTGAAGTTGTCCTGGGCTGATCGCCTCCATGGGTTACCTGGTAGAAGCCATTATTCTGGAACAATACGGCTTCTAATCCAAACCATATAGAATTTGCAGATAAAGTCTCACTTACCAAAAGTCACAATCCCACATTTAATAACGTATGTGGAAGAAGTCTTTTAGGAGTGAAGTCAGTAGGCATAACAAGTAGCAGGACTGGATCCCAAGAACTTCAGTTAATTGGAATAACAAAAGTCCAGGCAGATTTGAAAAGGATAAACAGAACTTCTAGTAATGAAAAATATAGTCTCTCAAATTAAAACCTCCCAAACCTCAAGGGTGGGCTGAAGTGTGATTAGACAGGACTGAATGAAGAATTTGTGAACAGAAGGACGACTAGAGGAAATTAGGTTGCATGTAGCACATAGAGACAGCACGGGAAAATATGAAAGAGAAGTTGACATATGAAGGGTAAAATGAAAATTATTCAGTAACCCAATAGGAATTTCAGAAGAAGAAGAAAAAAAGAGGAAAATGGGAAGAGGTAATTTTCAAAGAAAAACATGGCAGAGAATTTTCTAGAATTTAAGAAAGATATGTGTAATGTAAATGAAAGAGCCAGTACCCCATTGGAAAGCATTTTGAGCAATTGGCTCTGCATGGCTGCTGCTATCTTTTAAAATAATTGTCAGTATTTAAGAAAGTTTTACCTTTATAAATAATGTAATCAATTGGAATCTGTTTTTAGGTTTCTTTTCTCTGATGAATTACAGAGCTTTGGCTATTTCCATATTCGATATGACAGGGTGTTGGTGTCATTAAATAATGATTCAGACACAGAACAGTCTTTTAGGGATTATTTTAAAAAGATTAACTTTCTTCACACTTTGAGAATTTATAGGTAAGCAGATGAGGGGATTCTTGGGCCACATTTGTCTTTCAGACTTCCAGCTCACTGGCAATCTAATAAGTTATTCACACGCATTAGAATATGAGCAGTAAGATAAAGAGCCAGGAGACATATGGTCTCATTATTCTGTCTTTTTTGCTTTTGATTACAATGTGCTATTTTCATGTAGGACAGGCCAGGATATATTTTAAGTCCCTGGAGCATGTTTCCCTGAAGGTTGCTCTTAAATTTCTGTGTTCTGCCAACTGAAGGGAAATTTGTTTTTGCCAAAACACGGTAAATAATTGAGAGCAATCTTAATCCTTGGTTCTTAGTGGTTCACTGGCTTCTTTTTTAAGCTCTCACCTTTGTCATTTGTGATCTTTTGAGTATAATTGGCTGCTTTTCATTAACACTTATTTACTGTATACATGGGTGTCAATATATGTTTAAGTATGCCTGGTTCTTGGTACATTTATGATAACTTGCTTTATTCATTTTATATTAAAAACAAATTTATATTCTGACACCATACTTTTCATATATTTTTTTCTCTTATTAACTATTTTTTGTTTGTTTGATTTTTGAGATCTTTTTAAATGTATGGTCACCATAAAACAATGAGTTTAAACCTTTATACATTGAGAAAATTGATATTTTTCATGAAAAATGATAGTGTTGCATCTAATTATGAATCTAGTTTACTTCTAAGCAAAGACTAGATAAGTATTTGAGAACATTCAATGGACAGCAGTTCAGTCTTAAAAACCATTAAGTTTTTTCAAAAATCTGAGACTGATTCACAGCTTCTTTTACTAATGCTGTGTGTGTGTGTGTGTGTGTGTGTGTGTGTGTGTGTGTGTGTGTGTGTGTGTGTGTGTGTGTGTGTGTGTGTGTGTGTGTGTGTGTGTGTGTGTGTGTGTGTGTGTGTGTGTGTGTGTGTGTGTGTGTGTGCGCGCTCGATGTTTTACACCAAGAAGGTAAGGGTGCAAAGAAAAAACTCTGGCCCAGGAATCATGGTTTTTCCTTTCGGGTTCCTCCTCTGCTATGAACTACCTGGGAGTGAGTTGAACTAGATGAAATCTAAGGTACGGAATATCCTGAATTTATAATTCTATGATAACTCATTTTTATTTTCTTTTTTAAAGTAACTGAAATATGCAGTATTATAGCATATAAATTATTTCTGTCTTTGATGAACTCATGAGTCTAAGAAAATAGGTTTTATAATGACTATTAGAGTACTTCATTTCAGTCTGAGGGCTGACTAAAACATTATACATCATAAAATTAGTACAGAAAACACTCTGAAAGTGCTAGGTAACACCCACAATTTCAAAATCTTTTGAAAGGTCAATTGAGCTATCATTCGGCATTTTTATTACAAGTTTTTTATTTGGAGGGGGCATGTGCTTCAGATGTTTTCAGTTTAAACTGCACCTAGTTTATTTTTTCATCAATTGAACTGTCAAATCTGTTAAAATAACAAAAAGGAAAAAAAAATTCTTGTTCTCCTTTTGTAAGAGAATATTTGAGGTTATGAAAAACCTTGTTTTTTTCCCTCAAAATATTTGAGATTTTTCTGCTCTGCCACAAAGCACTGTGGAACAAAACCAGGCTGAGATAATTCCATCAAGCACTTAGCCACCTACACAGTGCCTAGAGTGTACGTAGTAAGCATGCTTAACAGTGGTGCTTGTTGCTGCGGTATTCCTTATGTCATGAGACAAGGGATTTTTTTGTATTTCAAATAGTTTTTGTCTAATATACTGTTACTGTATAAAATTCAGAAATAAAACCATTTTGAAGAAAGCCTTATCCTAATCACTAGATGCCACTAGAGAGTTATATATATTCTACTATAGAAGACACTTTGGTTCTGTTATTTCTGGGAATATGTATATGTTTGTGGTGCTAAAATGGAAAATTTTGAAAAGTCCATTTCACAAATAGCTTCCTTTTTTTGGTGTACTCGGTTTTCACAGCTTTATTGAGGTATAATTTACATACCATAACATTTACCTATTTTAGGTATTCAATGATTTTTAATAAATATATAGAGTTGTGCAGCCATCACCACAATCCAGTTTTAGAACACATTTCTGTCACCCCAAAAAAGATCCCTGCTGCCTGATTGCAGTCATTTTTTTCTCCCGTCTCTATCCCTAGACAATCCGGATCTGCTTTTTGTCTCTAAAGTTTTGCCTTTTGTCTCTGTTTCATATAAATAGAAGCATGTAATATTTGGTCTTTTGTGACTAGATTTTTTCAGATTTAGCATGATTAAGGTTCATCCATGTTGTAGCATTTATCAGCTGTTCATTCCTTTTGTTACTAAATTATATTCCGTCATTATGCGTTTTTACATTTATTGCTAAATCTTTGTATTATAACAGAATTTTTAAATTAGTGAATGGAATTATAGATTATAGTTTTATTCAGTGGAAGTTTCTGTGGTGATGGAAATGTTCTGTGTTAAACTGTCAAATACAGTAGCTACTAGACTTAATGTAAGAAGCCAGAGGGATGTGTGGGCGGTTGACCTTGTCTAACAGGGCCCTTCTTAAACTACTCATGACCCATAGGTCAGGACCTCATCTGGCCTAGCAACCAGGTTGTCTCAGGTCTTTGGCCATGCAAATGTTATCCTTCTTTGTGTGTATGTGAAGTGAAAAGGAATGACAAACACTGACTAGGCGTCCCTCCTCTATATTCCCATTCTGCTGTAGGTACTAATTGGGTGGGATTGTCATTGCCTGCTTGTTGTACTGTTCTTCAATCAGATTAGGAACTTCTTGAAGCAGGTCTGTCTTATTTTATTACTGTTTTTATCATAGTGTCACACACAGTGTCATTCACATGGGACAGCTAGTAAATACTTGTAGAGTCAACAATTGAATTATTTTTGTTTCTGATTATTGTTGTCATTATGGTTCAACATAGCACTAAGAAGAGGAATTTTTCGTTAATGTTCATGTTGATCTGATAACTTGGTCTTACAGATAAAAACTAGCTCTCTTCCACCACCACCACCACACACATCTTTGACGTAAAGACTTTTATTCTTAATTTTTGGCAGAACAAAATTATTCTGTGAAAGCCTCAGGACTTATTCCATTAATAAAATAAACATCACCATTAACTGTGTTTGACCAAGGCTATGCTTAATATCTAGAATTTAAAGAGAGAAAGGGAAGCCTCCGTATACTTCAGTCCTCAGCTCTGGCAGCTGCCCATCGGACAAAGGAACAGGACGATGATGCTGGCGTCGGTGCTGGGGAGCGGCCCCCGGGCGGGCCTCTGCTCTGGCCCCTCCTGGGGCCCGCACTCTCGCTCCGGGCCCGCTCCACTTCTGCCACTGACATGGACCACGAGAAGATGGTACAGGAACACTCCAGGGCCGCCATCTCTTTCTTCAATCAGTCAGCTATGAACCTGACAGCTGAGAAGCCATCTGTCATCTCATGCTGTCCAGGACCCTCTATCCTAGCTGCTCAGTCTTTTCCACTCTTCTCCACTTTAAACTCTTTGTGGACAGAACCTTCTCTTTTTGTTGTTTTCATACCCAGTGCTTAGTACAGTGCCTTATACACTAATGTTTGTTGAATGATCTGGTAGAAATGACAGAATATGGAATAAATGTGTCTTGATTCTGGTAGAAATGACAGAATATGGAAAAAAACCGTATCTTGATTCGGGTAGACATGACAGAATATGGAATAAATGTGTCTTGATTCTAAATGGTTGTATAGCTAACATTTTATTTTTTACCTAGAGATGTTGTAAAGTGTTACATAAAGATGTATGTGAAGCATTAACACTTCCAGCCCCATGACTTAAAAAATATGTATCTATACATTTAAAATTTTCCTGAGAGTCAGAAAGATTAAGTAACTTGGTCAAGATCACTAGTAACTGTCAGAGCTTGGAATCAAACTCATATTTGAATTAGGAGAGGTTCCTTGTAACTACTCTGCCAAGGAGTCTTTCCAAGTTATAGCACTAAATTTTTGATCACAGCTGAAACTCAGTAGATTTGGAATATTCATGGCTCCTTATTTGGTCTCAGAGTTTTCTTTTGGCATTTACATGATGTTTGATTATTGAAAGATAGAACTTTGGTTTTGTGATGAGTTAGGGGTAATGCTTCCGTATTTAATATTACTATGTTTTTAAAACTTTCCTGTGATTTATTGGTAAAGTTTTCTGTTTCTTTTCCCCACCTCCCTCTCTTTTGTCCTCTCCTTTTTTCCCTCTCTCTCCTGCTTTTCTCTTCTCCCCTCTTCCTTGGCATTCTCACCTAGCTAACATATGTCTGTGTTATGTGAATAGATATAGGTATAGTTTTTTAAAAAAGAAAAAAAGCCTATCTTTTTAAATATCAGAAGCATGCTGCAAATCAAATGTTAGAACCAAAAGAAATGTAAAGGATAATTTGATGTATACCTTGTGAGGAAATAAGGATTCGTGAAGTTATCATGTTTTTTTGTAAAGCATTTTAATCTAAAATTCATTGGGTATGGTGCATTGGCCATGAAACCTGAGGAATGGGGATGGGAATATAAAACATTTAAGTGTCCTGTCCGTATTGTGAAGAAGCTCATAGTCTAGTAAATAGAGGAAATCAACAATTTAATAAAGTAATTAGCAGTAATATAACATTTTATATGAAATTTGTGATTTTTAAATAAATTAGACCTACTATAGGAATCTGGAATATGAACAAAATTATGTAGGTCAAGTTACTCAGGGAAAGTTATATAGCTGAAGTCAAATCTGTAGTTCTTAAAGTGTGGTTGGAATTTGAATACCGATGAACACAAATGATGATATAGCATCATTTTGTTTTTCTGTGGCTAGAGTCTGTTTTCTAGGCGTCTAAGAGGTATTTAATTGCTGGGTTTACTAGTTCTATAGTTTCTCCCATGATTATAGCAGAAACCTTTGAGGGTGTGCTTTTTTTTCCTTTTGCAGTACAATCTGTTTTAACCACTAAAACATTTAAAGAAGTATGTAAGATGATATAGTCTGACACTGTAGCTTTCTCTATGACATACAAAGGTCATTTTTGGTCTCTTCCTGCATATCTTAACCAGCCTAATCTCTTGTGACTTCTCTCGCATACTATTTGCCAGTTTCTCTGAAGTTTCCTGTTCTCTCTGCCTCCAGGGCTATAAGTATATTACCTTCTACCTGGATCACTGCCTGTTTACAGATTGTCTCCTCCTCACCTCTTCAGGCTCAGATTAGGTGGTCATTGTATTCTAGGAAGCCTTTTCTCACCTTACAAAAACTGAATTAGATGCCCCTCCTGAACATTCCCAGAGCATCCTAACCTCACCTTATCCTGCTGTATTTTCCACTTTACTTGTCAATGGATATTAAGCAAGCTTCTTGAGGTCAGGAATCTTAAATCTTTGCTGTTATTACTGTCCACTGCTATATCCTCAGTGCCTACATATGTATATATATTTTATATATAATATATAAATATATGTAATACAAATACACATATATTTTATATATAATATATAAATATATAATACAAATACGCGTGTGTGTGTGTGTATATACATATATATATATATATATATATATATATATGTATTTTTTTTTTTTCAGACAGAGTTTTTGCTCTTGTTGCCCAGGCTGGAGTGCAATGGCATGATCTCGACTCACTGCAACCCCCTTCTCCCAGGTTCAAGTGATTCTTCTGCCTCAACCTCCTGAGTAACTGGGACCACAGGTGCCCGCCACCTCTCCTGGCTAATTTTTGTATTTTTAGTAGGGACGGGGTTTCACAATGTTGGCCAGGCTGGTCTCGAACCCCTGGCCTCAGGTGATCCACCCACCTCGGCCTCCCAAAGTGATGGGATTACAGGTGTGAGCCACCACCCCTGGCCACCCCAATATATTTTTAATAAATGTTTGTTGACTAGGGACATCTCTTTGGAGTTAGACAAAGGACCTTTTAGGTGGTAAATAAATATCATCTAACATATCAATTTATTTTTTTAAAATAACTTATATTAGTGTCTCTGAACTATTTAACCTGAAGATATAACTATCAATTTGAACATCTTGGTACACAATGAAGTACTTTCTGTACTGTGAACATTCAGAGCATATTTGTTAATTTAGTGTTTCAGATTTTCTTTCATATTCTCTTATGATGCTTGCCTGTTAATATTGCTATTCCAGCTATTTTTGGTGTGTGAGGAGGTGTATTTATATGTTACATATTTTTTATCCCCTTGTTTTTTATTCTGTTTTTGTATTAGGGCTATCTCTTGTAAGCTACATTTACCTAGATTTTATTTTCATATCCATTTTGATAATCTCTACTTTTAATGGGTGATTTTAATCCATTTATATTTATTGTGATTACGGATACATGGGGACTTATTTCTACCATTTTTTGTGCATTTTTGTTTTTATCCTCTGCCTTTTCTTTCCATGTGCCTGCCCTCAGTTAAATAATCACCTTATTTTTTATTTTTCCTCTGTTTTTCTAATGCTGTAGATTATATTTCTGTTTTTAAATTTTAAATTAAATTTTGCCAATAAAATTTAGTGTTATTCAGTATTTTTCTCCTATTATAAGTTGATGCAAAAGTAATTGGGATTTTTGAAAGTAATGTGGTAAAAATAAAATTATTTTTGCACCAGCTGAATATATCAAAGTTGTTAGCATGCTTTACCATCTAAACATTTCCTTACCTATCTTATTATTTTTTAGAGTTTGAGTTTTACAGTTTTTAAACCCTCAAACATTACTTTAAAAATACTAGTAGTTAACATTTCAGTCATTTTCACAATAACTTGTTTTTTATATCCCATGGGTTCCATCTGCTTCCACTTTTCTTCTTAATGAACTGCATCTTGTAAGAGCTTTTTAAAGAGATATTTAAGAGGTGGTAAAATTTCCTAGCCTTTATATGTCTAAAGAATACTTCTCTTTCATTCTCAAATGATGATTTAGCAGCATACAAAATTCTAGACAGTTATTTTTCCTCAGTTTTTTGAAGATACTACTTCATTGTTTTCTGACCTCTATTGCAGCTGCTGAGAAGTGTACTCTCAGTCTTTCTATTGAGATAATGTTTTTTTTCCCCTTTGATAGATTTTTAAAAGATTATGTTTTTATCTTTGATAGTATGCTGTTTCTTTACATTGTATCTAATATGGATTCATGTTTATATAGTCTAATACTGTTTTTTCTGTTTAATTTTTTATCAAGGTATAACTTGCATAAACTTTAGGCTCAATTAAATTTTATATACATGTATACCCATGTTACCACCACCTAGATCAAGATTTAGAACATTCTTGGCAAGTTACACAGATCCATATGCCCCCTGCTAGTCAGTACACCTATCCTAAACTCATTCAGAACTCTTTGATGATGAGAGTATACATCTCCAGTTCTGGGAAATTCTCAGCCACTATTTCTTCAGGTATTGTTTCTCCACCAGTGCCTCAGTATCTTCCCTCAGAACTCCATTAGCAAACATTGCAGCCTCAGTCGTTGTCACTTAACTGTTCTTTTCTGTTTTTTTGTTTTGTTTTGTTTTTGTTTTTAATGTTTGTATCTTTTTGTCTGCCTGTATGAAATTCTGGGTAGTTCATTAGTGCTACCTTTCAATTTACTAATTCATACCTTCACTATTCCCTGTCTAGAATATATTCTGTTTCTTTTTATTTCAATTACTTAATTTTTCATTTTTAAGATTTCTAATTCTTTTTTTATTTCTACCTGATACTATATATTTTTTTAATTTCTTGTTCTTGTGATGGCTCTTTTACTTTCATTTATGTTTTTGGATGTCCTCAAGTACTTATTTTACAATCTTTTACAGATTGCACTAAATAAATTGCTTCTGAAAAGAATTTTTGTTACAATTATTGATTTTGTGGCTTGCTTTCTTAGCATTTGATTTCTTCATGTGTCTCAAAACTTTCTTTTGCAATTTACTTTTAAGTGGTGGAAAGTTTATGTTTTAATGTCTTCCCTCCTATGCAGTCCCCCCTCGACCCTTGCCACCATCCAAGGAATTTTGCAATTGATATTGAGGATATTGGCAGATACAGCCCTGGAGCCAGAGGATAGCTTGACTTTGTTCCTGGTATTGAGGCAGTATTCTGGTCCCCACCTTCCTAGACCCATGGTTGCTGATTAAAATCATAGTCTCAGTCAACAGGTTTTGATTGTGCATTTTATCAGCCTCACGTTATGAGTAGAAGAACCCTGACTTAGCCCTAGCTTCAAATAGTGAATCTGATTTGAGTCCCCTATATCCAACAAACTACTTTTGGTTCCCTTTAATCCCCAAAGGAAACTGTTGTACCTCTTTCCCCCTGTTTACTCTAAACCTGCTCCTAGATCCAGAAGCTAGTAAGCCTGGAATTTCTGGTCTTCCTCCATATTTTTGAGTTTCTAGATATTTTCTGTTGCAGAGAAGTGATCTGTATTTGACTTCAGTTGTGTCTTTGATTTTCTCTTTTTATGCTTTATATGCTTTATTCATTTCTACTGTGTGCTGCCAACAGGTTTTTTGAACTTGCCCTAAGATGTGAGCCCAGAAGTACTGTTAATTGTAAAACTTTTCTTCAGGGAATATAGTCAAAATGTTTGCAAAAGTAAGGGGGATATGGAGTCTGGAATTGGTTTGTTCAGAGGTGAATACACATTTGTTGCTGTTGTCTTTAAGGTTGATTTCATTTTTACATGTTCAGTAATCTTTGTAATAGCTTTTTTATTATCACAAGTATAATTTATGTCCATTATAGAGCTTTTGGAAATTACGGCAAAGCATACACATACACACACACACAAACACCCGCACATAATGAGAATTACTTGTATTTCCACAACCCAGAAATAGCTACAGAATATTTTTATATTTATTTATGTTTTATTCATACGTACATATATACATAGTAATATTTATATTTTAAAAAACAAAACAAACCCAGTCTTGTTTTGTAGGTGAAGCGGTGAGTGCTGGAGATGCATTATGTGAAATTGAGACTGACAAAGCTGTGGTTACCTTAGATGCAAGTGATGATGGAATCTTGGCCAAAATCGTGGTAAGTTTTTATTTTAATTGTCTTCAACAGGATGAAGATTTCTTGAGTGGAAAGTTCATTGTAGTAAAATTACCTTTTATTTTTGCCTCCTTATTTTTAATGTGTATTGTCTACTGCATAATGCATTTTTAGTTCAAGTGTTTAAAATGTTTTAGAGTTAAGGTCTAATAGCCTATTTTTCTGTATTTTCTAAATTTTCTGTAATGTGTGTTATTTTTATAATGGAATATTAGAGCTTACGTGAAAAGTAAGTGAAATAAAATGCATAGAGCTACATATGGTAGAAGCATGACTATTTAGCATTGTGTGGTATATTCCCTGATTGAGCCAACCAGCATGTTTGTTTCTTAACTTCTAGAACCTTTACTAGGTAGTATGGTGGAGCATCTAAGACTGTGGACTCTGGAATCACCCCGCTGACTGATTCATATTATATCTAAAAGGTTCTGCCAGTTATTAGTTATGTAATGATTAGCAAATTCTTCAACCCCTGGGCCTTTTTCTTCATGTTAAAGTAGAGATGATAATAATACCTACCTCATAGGACAGTAGGGAAGATTGAGAGAGTACCCTCTTACCCAATTGCTCGATAAATGTTACTTTTCCCATTATTACAATTGTTTCCTCAGCTCTTGGTGACCATTAGTCCCCAAGTCAGTCTGTATGTTTGCCTAATAATTTGTATTGGTTGGTTGCAACTGGATAATAAGTATCCATTTGTGCTTCTGGAGTTTGATTTGTACAGATGAGCTGCATGTCTATTAGCAGTCCCTCGTGGATGTGTTTTTAGTTCTGAGCCACCAGCTTACCTCTGCTTTGAGCATAGATATAACACCTTCCTTTGTATATTCTATTCAAAGACTACACTTCAGAATGCTATATTCTACCTGCAAATCTAGAGACAATTTTTTATTTGTTTTTCTTTCTAGAAAATCTTCTTTTCCTTTTTTTTTTTTTTAGCCACTTATGTTGTATTTTTAACTTCTAATATGTCAAACTCCTTTACTTGTCATCTCTCATATTAGATACTAGATATAACATTCCAGGTTGAAACATGTTGATAATACAGTTAACTTCCTTGTAGGAATATGAATCAAAGGCTAAAATTTCTGTACATTTGTAACTAGGAAAATATAAATATTCATACCAAAAATAGTTTTCTTGACTAATTTATGCAGCATATTGAAACAGATTGCTTGAATTACCATGTAATAAACCCAGCTACATTTTATTATGTGTGCTTTTGGCAAACTGTTCTTGGCCCCAATTCTGGATTGTTTGGCTGTGGAAATCTTCCAGAATTGATAGCATTTTTCCACTTAGCTGCTTAGTAATACGTTTCAAATTGCTAACCATGTCAGTGGGTCAGCAGTGCCAATTCATCTGGCCCCTATGCTCTGAAAAAGATTGGGAGTGGGAGTGCATATAGTTGATAGTGGCTTTGGTGGCACAGCTATTTTCTTGCCAAAGAAAAGACTGTCTTTTAGGCCTTTGTGGCTTCATTATTATTCCACATGCTTTTTGGATAATATTTGGGAGTCTATTCACAACAAGATGTTGCAATTTTATCAGGGACAAACTAGTAAATCTTTTTTTCTTTTGTTTTTGTTTTTGTTTTTGTTTGAGACGGAGTTTCGCTCTTGTTGTCCAGGCTGGACGCGATCTTGGCTCACCACAACCTCCGCCTCCTGGGTTCAAGTGATTCTCGTGCCTCAGCCTCCCAAGTAGCTGAGATTACAGGCCTGTGCCACCACACTCGGCTAATTTTGTATTTTTAGTGGAGACGGGTTTCTCCATGTTGGTCAGGCTGGTCTTGAACTCCCGACTCAAGTAATCTGCCCGCCTTGGCCTCCCAAAGTGCTGGGATTACAGGCGTGAGCCACCATGCCCTGTCAAAACTAGTAAATTTTCATACAAAAATACTTCAGTTATTATACACTTGAAAGATCAGTTCATCAGCTTATTCTTAAAGTTAGTATTTAGCAAATTGAACAGCAGCTGTTTTGAATGATAAATTAATAAAGTAGAATCTTAGGATGACATATTTGGAGGGTTTATTAGAGGTTCTCTAATTTGGCTTCTAGTTTATTTGGGGTTGCTATATAATTTGGTACACCAATTAGGATATTTGTGAGGATGAAAAGGATGTAAGATGTTAAAATTATTTACATTTATGTGATGTTTGCAGTGTATTTATTGACTAGCAATATATTTATTGATAGATTTTTATTGATAGACCATTATTCAAAACAATTTTCAAAAGTAGAATTTTTTCTAAAAAATAACATCCATGGATATTAAAGCAAATTTAAAAAAAAAAACGTTTTTTTAATTGATCATCTGAATACTAAAAATAACAGAATAATTATTCTTGGTACTATTCACTTTCTTCAGTTGGTTTCTTCACTTTATCTCACTCAAATACTGTCATTGGTGCTTTTCTAAAGAATACATTTTTAAATATTACTGTATTCATTAGATTCCCCTTCCCCACCCTTATTTTTTCATTAAGTTGCCCACAGTCCCATTCAAAGTTGCCTTTTAATGGTTTGAAAGTTTATGGTTGAAATTTAAAGTTGTAGAGCCTTCAAATGATTCTTCTGTCTAGACCATGATATTTTTAATTGAGAAAATAACCTCTCAGAGCTCAGAGCAGATTCCATTAAATGAAAGATATTCTCAACTCTAATTCTTTCATATTGAAATAGTTATGACACATTGTGAGGAAAGATAGTTTATGTTCCCCATGAATCAAAAGCTAAATTGTTACATCCACTTTATACCTTTTAAACTTGTTTTTTTAAAATACTGGCACCATCTTGAGGTGCTGCATGATAATTTTGATCAGTTGGATATAATTTACAGATTTGATAAATTATTGATTTGGTAGTGATTATATTGGACACCATCTCTGATGTCAGACTACATTTAAATCCTGCCTCTGCTACATACTCATCTTGTGATCTTGAGCAAGTTACATAGCCTCTTTGTGCCTTAATTTTCTCATCTATAAATGGGAATAATGATAATATTTACCTCAGAAGGTTGTTAGGATTAAATGAGTTAATGCTGTGCTAGAACAGTGCCTGGCACTTGAAAGCCAGACAACTGTTACTCAAGGGCTTAATGAATGTTTCTTCTTCCCCTCTGTATTTTAGCTTATCATTGATTTGTTTTCATTTTCAGTATTTCTTATGTACTTCCTTATAAACCAAAGTTCATTGTTCATATAAGATAAACAGTATACATTGAAGAATAAAAACAGTTCAAAATTGTATAATGGTTCACACCATGATGGAAAATCATAGTGATGAACCAGATAAGTCAGTCATGCGACTCAGGTCATCTCCACTAACTGCTGCACATGCTCTGTCAGTAGTCACTCGGTAGCTTTCAAACTGCTCTATTTTAAAGAATAAAAGTACTTAAATAATTACTTAATATACTGATTTTAATATCAGAATTAAAACAGACAATATTTACTTGCACCTTTAATGGAATGAACCCCCTCAATTTCTCTGTTGGACGTACTGCTGTAAATGTTTTGCATCTCATATCCCTATGTGCATAGATGAGATTAGGCGAGCTGTTTGTAGCACATTTGCAGGTGATTGATTGGTTAAGATGTGAGAATGTCTCTGGTACAGAAGCCTCACACTATTGACCTGGGCTTGAGGGATAGAATTCGGCCTCTGTCTGAGAATTATGAAGAAATAGTTTGTCACAGACCTTACTACCCATTTTCGTATATGTTGGTTTGCCCTTTAATGCTGCCAGTCACATGCTAAGCCTTTAGGCATGAATTTCTAACCTATACCAAGGGGACAGTCCCCGGTAGTCTAATCTTGATCCATGTTGAATGTATTGTTTTAAAAAATCCATAATTTGAAGGAAAACACCACAGCAATAACAACAACAATAATAATGCCTTTAACAATGAAAATGAAAACAAGTTACTAGCTATCAGACACTATTCTAAGGGCCTTACATATAACTCATTTATTCGTCATAACAACAATGTGAAATAGCTACTGTTATTTGCATCTTACAGCTCAGAAAACAAGCATGGTGAGATAAGGAAACTTTACTAAGGTCACATAACTAGTAAGTGGTGGAGCCAGCGTTGAAACTCAGGAAGTCTGTACACAACTGGGAGGGAAGGCTAATATTTGAAATGATAGACTCAACATTCAATATTTCAGTATCAATGAGCTCTAAGTTGATAGAGCTATGTGTAAAAACCCTGCATTTAATATTAAGAAATCATTGGCACAAGAGTAAGAGAGGGCTTTGGTCAAGTAAGCTGAGTGCATAAGAAAACTCTGGCATTTGAGGTGTCCTTAGCTCCAGATGCTTTGGTAGGGCAGAGTGTATCCATGGAGGTAGCTCAGAGAGGAAAGGGAACAGTAACAGAGGCCTGCTTGGCCTCTAAACAGTTTTGCAAAGAGTATTATTTACTTATCTGTACTAAGTCTACACCAGTTTTGAGTATTTGCCTACTACAATGTAAGCAAATGCTTACAGGAAATTAGCACACCTCTGAAAGATCTCTGCACCAAAGGAACAGAAAAGGTTGAAGAAATTATCTTAAATTCATATAGAGATTTTAATGACTTTAAATGGAATTATAATCAACTGTATTTTATCTTCTGTTATATATTCAAGTTGTATGGTAGTATATCACTTGTCCTTGTCCATTTTATTTGGGTTTCATGCTTCGTGGTGTCACTTTTTTAAATAGAAAAAAATGTGAATAGTTAAAAATAAATTTTATTTGATATTTAGATAATAGTAAAAATTGAAATGATGATAATGATAAATGCTGTTTATTGCTTACTTGTGAAGGTGTCAGTGTTATGTTGGTAGAGTATATATGGAATCATTTATATGATTTACAGTAAATGAAACAGAAGGTGAGGTATCACTTTCAGATGTAGTACGGTTGTCTGACTCAGATTTTAGAAATCTATTGATATTTTTAAAGCAAAACTGTTTTTAATGCTTTACATTTGAATGATGTTCTTTGTACTTGGATATTGATCCTATTCCTGATTCAGTTTTGAAAGGAATTAACATCAAGTGGACTTCATGTCACTTAATAGTGCTTTTTTGTATACATTTTTAAAGAAAATTAGGCATTCTACTTTGATTTTTGAGTTAGCAATTCACAAGCAGGTAATTAAACACTTTTAGAAGAAAAATATTGGTCTAATAATAAGCTTAACTCATCTTTTTGACATAGTAAAGAAAATGAACTCTGCAGAAGCAAAATTTTTTAGTATGTGGCAAACAACTAAGCAACTAAATTTTTCTTGGCTTTCTTGGTATTCTTCCATAGCTTGTAATTAATTAAACATTCCTATTCAGCTTTCTATACTAATTTCATATATATATATGTATTTTGCTTCATGAAAGCATTGCTGCTTTTCTTCCTCATTAGTAGTTAGTAAACTTAGCTTCCTAACCCCTTATAACTTATGCCTTATTAACGATAGTGAACATACCAGTAAGCATTGAAATTAATGTTACTCTGAAATGTCAAACTCATTCTAGAAGTTATGCTTTTCCTTATCATTACTGTATTAGTGGACGTCTTGCAGCCTATCATTTTATTGTTCATTAAATATAGCTAATGAACCTTATTTAGAGTAATTGAAAGGGAATAATAGAAGATTTTAAGGGAATGACATTTTCTTCCAGTACTGAACTTATAAAATATTGTTATCTGAAGGTTTTCTAGGGACTTCTTTTTAGTAAGTAAATTAGAATTAGCCCTTTCTTTATAAATTAGTGCTGCTGAAATGCTTAAAGTATACTTAACTTTTAAAAACATTATCTTTGATTTTATTTAAGTGTTTAATTGGCATTGTCTGTGAAAAAAATGCTTTATTAACTGAGACACGACTGTGTTTCTGATATACTTATAAAAAAACCTATGAGGTTTTATTTTATTTTTCAGGTTTTGTAAATAGATATACAGGGAAATAATTAAATATAAAGAAGTAGACTATATTTAACATTAACCAGAATAGTTAACCAGTTCTATCTATACATTAGAATGTTCATCTTTTCAGACTAAGTTTACTGAAAAGATTCTTGCATTAGGTAAATTTTAGTAGATTGGACTAAGTTGGGGGAGTTAATCCCTTCTGAGCTTTTGGAATTCTGAAGCCATTGCATAGAAACTGTCTGGGAAAGACAAATGGTTAAGATATGTAGCCACAGGCTCCTATTTGGATTTGTATTGACATCAAAAAGAAGATGATAGTGATGGATCTTATATGTTTATTTGAAGGCTCTCAGAAAGAGGATACATTCTAGGTTTATCCTTTATTTCAGAAGGTAGCATTAGCAAGTGGGAAGAGGAGAATGGTGAAGGAAGGCATAAGTGGGAGAAAGTGGAGAAGGTGACAGGTGGAAGGCAGAGGCAAACTGTCTTGGAAGCAGATTGTAGCTCAAATTAAGATATCTTAAGGGGAGAATTACCCAACAAAAGAACAAACTACTTAATGCAGTCATGGGGTTTTACTTCTCTACAGTTACTTCTTTTTTAAATATAGGTTGAAGAAGGAAGTAAAAATATACGGCTAGGTTCACTAATTGGTTTGATAGTAGAAGAAGGAGAAGATTGGAAACATGTTGAAATTCCCAAAGACGTAGGTCCTCCTCCACCAGTTTCAAAACCTTCAGAGCTTCGCCCCTCACCAGAACCACAGATTTCCATCCCTGTCAAGAAGGAACACATACCCGGGACACTACGGTGAGTATATTATTTATTCAAAGGATGATGTAAAAAAAATAGTTATGGCAGTTCTTATGGAATTGTAATCATTATCATATTCACAGATTATTGTACATCACATAGGAAGTTGCTGTTCTCAGCACACTCAGACCTTAGAGTGTGTGTTTTTCTTTAACCATCATTGTTCATTCAGTAAATAAATAGTTATTGAATATCTGCTATGTTCCAGGTACTCTAAAAGCCCTGCTTGCCCAATGGAAAACCAAACAGTATGTGTCCATGTTGAGGTTGAATTAGGTTTTAGAAGTCTAAAATGGAATTCAATATACCAAACTTGATACTCTGTTCCCATTTATGGAGTTCTAATTACTGTTACAGGAATTCCAAGCTCGAATGTCTATCTGATATAAAATAGAATTCATGTTTTAACATGCATTCGTTTTCAAACTAGTCTGCATTATGACTTTCCGGCACAGACTAGAGCTCAATTTTGTCTGTTCTGTAACAAGACAGATAACTTAATACACATCATTTCACTTTAGTTTCACATTGCTTTAATAGAAGAACTCTGTAAATTCTAACATTTCATTTATTTAGTATTCTATATAATTATACAGCATTACTTTTTCTTTATGAGAAAAAGATCTTCATAAAGTAGACCTCTTCATTCTTAAGCATTTTTTCCTTTAGTTTATCATTGTCAGAAAAGAATCCACAGTGCTTTTTTTAGGGCGGGGCATGCGGAGGTGGGTGACGGAGTTTTGTTCTCATTGCCCAGGCTGGAGTGCAATGGTACAATCTTGGCTTACCGCAACCTCGGTCTCCTGGGTTCAAGCGATTCTCCTGCCTCAGCCTCCTGAGTAGCTGGGATTACAGGCATGTGCCATCATGCCTGGCTAATTTTTTTGTATTTTTGGTAGAGATGGGGTTTCTCCATGTTGGCCAGGCTGGTCTCGAACTCCTGACTTCATGATCCGCCTGCCTTGGCCTCCCAAAGTGCTGGGATTACAGGCGTGAGCCACCGCGCCTGGCCTGCTTTTTGAAGTACTGATTTTAAATCCCCAGTGCAAAGTGTTTCTGACTCTGTTGCCTTGACTCCCATTTACTGTCTCCTCTTTCATTTACCCTAAAAATTGGAAGGCAGTCTCACTGATGCTTTCTAACTAATGGTCTTCTGCCCTTGCAAAGATAATAATAGTATATACCCTAATTAAGATCAGTCATCATCAGAGACGCGCATGAATCTGAGGCCCCACTGTGTAGGTTAAAAACCTACTGACCTGTGAGCTCTGCATACTGTTGGGCACACAGTGAATGAAAAAAAAATTTTTTTTTGGTTGGGTGGTTACTAATCCTATATAAAAATCTAAAATTTCAGATTCTCTTGAAAAATCTAAAGATTTAATAACACTGGGCCCATATCAAGAGTTATTTAATACTTCCCTGAAATGCAGCAAGTTCCACAGTTGTTTCTGTCTCTTAGCTTTAATTTCTAGATCCAGCCTGTTTTAATCTGTACTAGTCAGGCTTATTTTCTTTATCTGACTGTGTAGTCATTTGTTTACTACTTTGCTTACAAGAGATATACTGTTAGTCATGTAATCTGAGGTATCCTATATATATAATAAATATATATAATTGTGTATATATACAAGTCAACCTCAGCAAAACAACCCAATTAAAAAACAGGCGAAGAACTTTAATAGCATTTCTCCCAAGAAGATACATAGATGGCCAGCAGGCACATGAAAAAGATGTTCACTGTCACTAACCATTAGGGAAATGAAAATCAAAACCACAATGAGACACCCCTTCATACCCTTCAGGATGGCTAGTATCAAAACAAACAAACAGAAACCAAACCAGATCCAGAATATAACAAGTGTTGGCAAGGACATGGATAATTTGGAACCCTTGTTGTTGCCTAGTGGAAGTGTAAAATGCTGCAGCTACTGTGGAAAACAGTATGGCAGTTTCTTAGAAAATTAAAATTACCATATCATCTAGTAGGTCCACTTCCAGATATATATGCAAAATAACTGAAAGCAAAGACTGGAAACAGATATTTGTACATCTATGTTCATAGCAACATTATCCACAGTAGCAAAATGGTAGAAACAACTCGTAAGTCCAAAATGCTGTGAAATGTGATTCAGATTTTTAGGAAGGAAATTCTGATAAATGCTGCATGGATAAACCTTGAGAATATTATGCTGAGTAAAATAAGCCAGTCACAAAAAGACAAATAACTGTATGATTCTACTTATGTGAGTTACCTAGAGTAGTCAAATTGACAGAGACAAAGAGAATGGTTACCAGTGGTTGGGAGGAGGGAGGAATGGAGAGTTACTGTTTAATAGATACAGAGTTTCAATTTGGGAAGATGAACATTTCTGGAGATGGATGGTGGTGATGGTTGCACAATAGTGTGATTGTACTAAATGCCACTCAATTGTACACCTAAATATGCTTAAAATGATAAATTTTAGGTATGATTTGCCACAATACAAAATATATGAAGAAACAATAGAACAAAATATATGAAGAAACAATTGATATTTGTGATGAGCACCAATGTGAAAGTAATTAGTTGAAATAGCAGCTCTTTCCCCTAATGAATATTTATTCTTATTAAAATCATATTTAGAAATAGTAACTAAATTTTTACGAAAGTGTTTAAAGAATAAAATAAACCAAATTGGTACAGATTATTTGACTGTGACCATCTGTGGGAGTCATTTTAGCTGTATTATAAGATTTTTTTTTTTAATTATTTGCGAAACTGTTGACATTTAGATGTATTTGAATCAAATGTAAGTGTTAATTGGTTCTATTAACCTTCATATTTTTTTCTTAGGTTCCGTTTAAGTCCAGCTGCCCGCAATATTCTGGAAAAACACTCACTGGATGCTAGCCAGGGCACAGCCACTGGCCCTCGGGGGATATTCACTAAAGAGTATGTGTTTGCTTTTTGTAATAACCAATTCCATTATTTATTATGGTCATGTTTTTTTGAAAGAAAATAAAAAGAGCTTATTCAGTCTTAAGATTTAAAAGGAGGTACACTGTTCTTTTGTACTTTTAATTGCTTTTATCATTATAAATTGTATTCTATGCAAGAGTTGTTTTCTGAATAATTATAGCATTACTGAAGAACAGCTGTAATTTGGTAACTAAGCAAGATCCTTAGAAGTGGTAATAAATGCAGAAAATTAGAGTGCAGAACAGTGAAACTTTATACAGTATTAAATATATGAAATCATGCAATAACATTAACATTTCTAAAACAAGGTAATATATTTTTAAAAAATTATTTTCATTATCCCTTTGAATTTTATTCACTTGTACTGTTACTAACCTGCACATTGTGCACATGTACCCTAAAACTTAAAGTATAATTAAAAAAAAAAAAAAAAGAAAAAAAGCAATTTCCGTATACAGTTTGGTCTCTTTTTAGATTTTCTTTTCTATTTCACTGATCCATCTGTCCATGAGTTAGTACCATACTTTTTTAGTACCACACTTTTAATTAGAAATGTTTTATTGTATGCTTTAAAATCTGATAGCAATAGCTTTGCTCTTTTTTTAAATCAGTTTTCTTAGTTCATTCTTATTTTATTATTCTTCCAAATGAATTTTAAGCAGTTCGTCTAGCTCCATGGGTAGGAGTGAGGGGTATTGTTATGGGATTGTATCACATTTTAAATTAACTTTGTGAGAACTGACATCTTTATCATGATGGGTCTTTCTGTTCTGCAACACTGGTCTTCCCATTAGTTTAAATGTTTGTGTCTTTCAAAACAGATGGCCCCTGTTCTGTTGAAACTTAGTCTAGTAGGGTAGACAAAGATTAATCAAATAGGCTTATGAACTAACGTAAGATTTCAGTAGTGTTATGTGCTACATTTTTATTGGCAGTAATAGTAAATGTTTCAAATTGAGTTGATGTTTTAAAGCAATGTACTCATTCCATGTTTATCTAATATTGATAGGAAATAAAAAATAATATTGGCCAGAATTTTTATAAGTCGAGAGAGAGCAATGGTTATTAAATTATAAGTGGCAGTGTTGGTCCAGGCAACGTTTTCTTTTTTCCACTGGGTTATTTTACTCTTCATGAAAGCATTGGCTTACTGTTGGGTGTTTATTTTATTGAAAGCAGTATATAGATTTAATTCTTAGATATCCTCATTTATCTGTATTACACTCTTACTAATTTGTTAACTGAATGTATGTGGTTCTATCACACACATACTGTGAAGTTCGTGCCACACCGCATGAGTTGGAAATCGGCTGTCCTGAGAGCTGACTGAAAGGCAACATCCAGGCAAAAATCCCAGACTGTGGGATTTTTAGTTAAAGGACTTAAAAGTTACACTTAGCTGTAAAAAATTAAAATTAAGAACCTTGGTTGCCAGTTAATCCCAGTTTTTTCCCCACACCAATCCTGATTTGTGTCTACTATTGGTATCTTAATCTTGTTAGTCTCTACCAGTCTGTGCCTTAGTAGCACTCTCTGTAAAAATGGGAGAAAGCAACTATTTCTATAACAAAGTAGATTTGCCTTGCTCATAATTCTGAGGATTAGGAAGAAGAGTCTGTATTTAATTCATTAATCTTCGAGGATTTGGTGAAATGTAAAATAATGATTACTGTACCTTAGGGAGATCAGTTCTGCAAATTTGTGTAAGATAAACTGGAGCAGAAAAAGATGAGATAAGGAGATAAATTAATAGGCTCCTAAAGTAATCCAGGTAAGAGATAATGAATACTTGAATGTGGTTAGAAGAACTAAAAGGGAGATTCCTGATATAGACAACATGGTAAGGATAGAGTCCAGAAGCCTTTGCAGATTAAATGTGGAGTGTAGGCCAGAGTAGCAACAAGTAAGGGAATGAATTTGGATCTGGTCTAGGTGATGATAGTTTTGTCTCCAGAAATAGAAATAATGGATTTGGGAAGCATTTGTTTTGGTGGAGTTAGTAATGTTTGAAGCTTATTCTCAGGACTTAGAAGCCATGTAGGTATTGGGATCAATGAGATGAAGATGTATCTCAGGAGATAGTTTGGGATTAGAGAGGTAGATTTGGTAGATAATAAAGTAATAGTTGTAATTGAGATCATCAGTAGGGAAACTAGAGGTTAAAATCCTTGAGTTGGAGGATACCTGGGAAATGTGGGAAAAGTCAAGGACGGTAGGATCTAAGAAAAGCCTCTTAAATTTGGTAATATGGTGTTCAGTAGTGTGACAGCAGTAAAATAAAGAAATACAGGTTTCTTCCTTTTCTTTCCATGTGTGCTTAATGCATATATGATGCACAAATATCTTTTTTTAAACCTGAGTTGAAAGTTATAATATAAATGAAACATTCCTTAAGAACAAAATGGTATTATCTCCTGAATACCATAAGGAAGCAGTATTAAAGAGTTAGGCTTTTAGTATTATTGCCATCTTTTCTACCCAGTTAACCTTTCTCTTCCCTGCCTTTATTCCTTAACTCTCCACGAGAAAGGCATCAACCTTTGGTCTTCCAAATAAGAACTAGTACAAAAGATTTCGTGAGAAAAATGGATCCTGAAAACATATACTATTGAGGATTTTTGCTTTTCTATACTGCTAAAAATGCCTGCATTTTAAGTTTATCATTAAGGTGAGCTTTGGAAAAAATTTTAGCCTAATGTCATCTTCTGCTGTGGTTGAAAAATTGCAGGCTTTGGCATAGCTGTCCCCAAAATATCTTAGCACACTTTTTTATTTTTTAATGTTTTGAATTTTTTTTTTTTCTTTAAGAGAGAGGCTCCCACTCTGTCACCCAGGTTGGGGTGCTGTGGTGTATTCATAGCTCACTGCAGCTTTCAACTCCTAGGCTGAAGTGGTCCTATCACCTCATCCTCCCAAATAGTTGGGACTACAGGTATGCCACCATGCCTGGCTAACTTTTTAAAACAGTTTTGTAGAGACAGTTTCTCACTAGGTTGCCCAGGCTGGTCTCAAGCTGTTGGCCTCAGGTGATCCTCCCACCTCAGCCTCTCAAAGTGCTGGGAATGCAGACGTGAGCCACTGTGCCCAGCCCACACGCATTCTTGACACGGTGAGGACATCCTCCATACCGTGTCCACTAAAAGTGTGAGTAGAAAAATCAGTTCCAAATGCTGAAGGAAATGCCTCCAGCCCACTGTATTTGTGAAGAAAATCTTAGGTATCAGGGCTGCTATTTTAATTTTGCCTTAAAACAAGCATTGCTCAGAATACATGTTGTACCAAAGCATATAGACTTGACTTTGCTTGTACATGTGACTGTTTTAAGAAAGCAGTGTCAAGGCCACAATTAGAAGCAGAACACATTTAGGTTCTTTGCCTGCAGCCCCAATGTCTTTGGTACATCTGTGTCTGAAATCATAGTTGTAGTAATATTTGTATTCATCACACAGCATCAAAAATTAGGTAAGTATGACAGGCAAGTGCCTAGTGTGTTTTAGTGATATTTCCAAAATGAATTCATGTCACACCCAAATGAATTGCTGTCTCAGGGAACCCAGTAGAGAAGGTTCTACCTGAGTTAACTTCCAGAGCATCCTCTGCCTATCTGCCTATTTCTGCCAGTGGCCAGAATGAATTTGTGTGGTATATTTTTCTCCTAATTTTTATAGCTTTTAATGTCTACCTAATGCTCCAAGTTTAGTCTGATTGTTTAATGTGCAGAAATCATTAAAACCATTTTCTGCCTCACAAAAAACTAAACCATTGGCTGTTACTAAACAATAATTAAGATTTATATTTCATAGGTATGTAAGTATAAAATCAGCCATGAAAAGGCCAGGTGCAGTGACTCACACCTGTAATCCCAGTGCTTTGGGAGGCCAAGGCTGGCAAATCGCTTGAGGCCAGGAGTTTGAGACCAGTCTGGCCAACATGGTAAAACCCCATCTCTACTAAAAATTTAAAAATTAGCCAGGTGTGGTGGTGCACACCTGTAATCTCAGCGACTAGAGAGGCTGAGGCATGAGAATCTCTTGAACCCAGGAGGCGGTGGTTGCAGTGAGCTGAGATCGCGCCACTGCACTCCAGCCTGGGTGACAGAGTGAGACTCTTTAAAAAAATAAAAGAAATAAAATCAGCAATACAAGTTTTTGTGAGCAAGAAGAAGCAATTTTCTTCTTGCTTCTTTATGATTAACCTACCCAAGAACCTTAATTACTACAGAGATAAAACTAAACTGCTTTTTAAAAAATAAAGTAGCAGTAATAGTTATGCTAAATATGTAATATTAGCATAACTAATATTAGCTAACTATTAGCATAACTATTATTAGCATAACTTAGCATAACTATTACATATTACTAAATATGCTAATAAGTAATAGTTATGCTAAAAATGTGTCAATTTAGTGTCAGCAACCTTTTTTTTTAAATAGATGTATTCAGGCATTAACGATACAGATTTTTGCACCCCAGTTAGACTGTTCCTGCTTGTGTTGATATTCTATTATTGCATAACAAGTTACAATAAACTTACCAGCTTAAAATAATACCTGTTTGTTTTCTAACAGTTCAATAGGTTAGAAGTCCTGGCATAGCATGGCCAGGTTCTGAACTCATGGTCTCACAAGGCTGAAATCAAAGTGTTGGCCAAGGCTGGGGACTCATGTGAAGCTTAGGGTCCTCTTCCAAGCTCATGTCATTGTTGACAGAATGCAGTTCCTTGGGACTATAGGACTGTGGCCCTTGTTTTCTTTCTAACTCTCAGCCAAGAACCACTGACAGCTCCCAGAGGCCACGTGCAGGGCCTTGCCGTGCGTGGTCTCCATAGGCGGTTCACAACATGCATGTTTGCTTCTCCCGGGCCAGCAGTTGTATCTCTTTACTTCAAGTCTCTTCTTCCAGGAAGGCCTAATTTCTTTTAAGAGATTACCTGATATATCTGCCCTCTCCAGGGTAGTTTGCCTTTTGGTCAACTCAAATGCAACTGATTTGGAGCCTCATAAATCTATAAAATGCCACTAATTTTGTCACATAATAGGCCCTAATAATGAGAGTGACATCCATCATATTCACAGGCCAGATACAGTCAAGAGGGGTTATATGGGGCGTGTACACCAGGGGCAGGAATATTGAGGCCATCTCAGAATTCTTCCTACCATGTTGCCATAAGTAAAGGGGTCTTCTCAAATATGCTCAACAGGTGCTCGCTTTTATCTGTCATCAATTTTTTGGAAAAATAATACCGAAATATTAACTGAGAAATAATTTTTTCTTAGATTTTGTGTCACCCTGAAGTTCTTTTTAGATTATATAAAACAAATTTTTTTTCTTAAATTGGAAAAAATACTTTCCAAAATACTTATTGGATATTAAAATGTTCCAAAAATTATTTCAAGAAAATATATTGCCTAATACCACTGTAACTTAGCATAGTGAGTTGAGGGCTTAGCGTATTTAGTAATCTAATTATATCCTCTTACAAGACAAAAATACCTTTGTTTTACAGAGTAATATGAAGGCAAGTCTGTAACTAGTTATTTTTCACTCTAAAAGATATCATAGGTTAGATTTGTTATATTAGATTGTACTGATGGCATATTAGCAAAATTAAAAATGGTTTGATTTCCTGGTCATAAATAAACTGATTTGCACCATAATAAACAATGAATAAACAATAAGTGAACAATGATGTAGGAAGTATCCTGGTGAAAGCCATATTTACAATAAACTTGACACTTTTTGAATGCCATGTGAATATTATTTCATGAGTATAAAGGATGAGAGTGGTTTAATTAATTGTTCATCTACCAAATAACATCCACTGCACAGAAAAAAGACTAATTTCCTTTTTAAAAATCACTACTTATGCCCAATTTTAATAACATTTTAATTGTTTGGCTTTTGAAAATATGCAAATATTAGAACATGACAAATAATGGTCAGCAGACCAGGTGAGAGACAGGATTTAATTTTCTAGCTCAAATTATTGGTTTTTAATTATAACCTTGACATCTGTATATTTCTGTATCTTTTCTCCACATCTCACCTGCATTTTCTGAAAGTTCTGTTATATTCCTTATTGCTAATTATGGTTATCTACTTTGCTCTTATTTCCAGGGATGCTCTCAAACTTGTCCAATTGAAACAGATGGGCAAGATTCCCGAGTCCAGACCAACTCCAACCCCTGCAGCCACTCCCACAGCACCTTCGCCCCTACAGGCCACAGCTGGGCCATCTTATCCCCGGCCTGTGATCCCACCAGTATCAACTCCTGGACAACCCAATGCAGTGGTAGTGTTCTCTAAGTGAATTTTTATTTCTTTTTCTTGTTTTTCTTTTTTTTTTTTTTTTTTTTGAGACAGAGTCTTGCACTGTCACCCAGGCTGGAGTGCAGTGGTGCAGTCTCGGCTCACTGCAGCCTCTGCCTCCCAGGTTCAAGTGATTCTCCTGCCTCAGCTTCCTGAGTAGCTGGGATTATAGACGTGCACCACCACGCCCACCTAATTTTTGCATTTTTAGTAGAGACGGGGTTTCACCATGTTGGCTAGGCTGGTCTCAAACTCCTGACTTCAGGAGGTCCACCCGCCTTGGCCTCCCAAAGTGCTGGGATTACAGGTGTGAACCTGGATTTTTATTTTTCAGATTTAAGTGAGAGAGAAAATAAGAACAACTACTATGTGTTTTAAGAGTAGATTTAAAACAGATTAGTTTTACTAATCTGTTTCAATAGTAGCTAAGTGATAAAGATAGAACACTCCAAATGCTTTGTTTTACAGATTTCCTATCAGAAACCAAAATTTGTTTGTACGTTAACTTCCAAATAAACATTAGAACTATAATTAAATTTAAAGTTACCACCAGTTCCACAACTTCAGTAACATATATATTCTCTACAATCTCATGTTTCATGTCTTAAGTGTGATACTAATAAATAGTAGCTGACACTAGCTCCCTTTTGTGGATATGTTCTACTTTTTAACTAGGGAATTGATAATCTCACTATGAAGAACTATGTAGCTAGTCATTCTTCCCTTCTCAGATGCATGCAGTATAACAGCCCCTTTTTGTTTTCAAATTACTCCATTTTGCCTCTCTATGCCTTTCCTATTTAGGTTATTTACTTCCTATCAGAAGAAATGTAGGATAGCCAAGTTTATTTAAAATCGAATGAGCACTTAAAAAAATAAAAAGCAAAATAAATAGATAAGTCTGTACTCCTAGTGGAGAACTATATACCATATGATATTTTAAAAGAGTTGAAAACAGTACAACTTTCATGGGAAACAGATTTTTAAATATCCATTAATGATTAATATACTGCATACTTGAATAACCTACTCTTTAAGGACATGCAGTTGGACAGGATACTATGTATATTGAGTGTATAGTCCACTCTTTGACTATATAATGTTGTATATAGACTATAAAATATGTATAATTCAATCATATGTATTTTAAAAGTAGGTTATTCAAGGCTGGGTGTGGTGGCTTACACCTGTAATCCTAGCACTTTGGAAGGCTGAGGTGGGAGGACTGCCTGCACCCAGGCATTCAAAGACCAGCCTGGGCAACATAGTGAGACCTCATCTCTACAAAAAAATTTTAAAATCAGCTGGATGTGGTAGCGTGTGCCTGTAGTCCAACTACTCAGGCGGCGGAGGTTGGGGAATCACTTGAGACCGGGAGATTGAGGCTGTAGTGAGCTATGTGCACTCCAGCCTGGGTAATAGAGGAAGACCCTGTCTCAAAAAAAAAAAAAAAAAAAAGTTATTCAAATTAGGAAGGTAAACCTTTCAGATTCTTATAGTATGTAGAGAGCATTTATTCTACTTGACCAAGTACTTTGCTAACATAAAGTGTTTAATTTCTTAATGATATTTGTAAAAATGAAATCAGCCGCACTTTCATTTGCTTTGTATTATCTTGAAGTGATTGTAATGAAATTCCAAAATAGAGTGAAGGACGAGAAAGGAATTAGATACAATTTAAAATCTATCATGCTTTTTTTAGAGGTCCAAGGAACAGAATGGAAAAACTACAGTGAAGTTATAGGAATATTTTATTATCTCATTCATACTTTCTATTATGAATCTCTAAGAAATAAGATACTCATGTTATTTTTAAAAATTACAAATCCAAATAGAAATAATTGAATTGCCTGTATAGAAGGTACCTAATCTTCTAATGTCCCTTGTGATTTCTTTGATCCATGAGTTGTTTATAAGTGTGAATTTAATTTCAAAATATTGGAAGACTCTTCAGTTACCTTTCATGATTTCTAGTTTAACTCCACTGTGTTTAGAGAATACACTTTGAGACACACTTCATTTTAAAACAATCTTCTCAAATTTATCGAGATTTATTTTATATTTATAATATGGCCTGTCTTGGTGGATGTTCCATGTGTACTTGAAAAGATGGTTCAACTTACAATTTTTTGACTTTATGATGGTGTAAAAGTGATACACATTCAGTAGAAAGCAGTGCAGTATTTCCTTGCAATGCTGGGCAGTAGCGGCCAACCACAGCTCCAAGTTAGCCATGTGATCATCAGGGCAAACAGCCGCTGCTCTGCAGTATACTGTGTAGCCAGATGATTTTGCCCAACTGTAGGCTAATGTAAATGTTTTGAGCACATTTATGGTAGGCTACGCTAGGGCTAACCTGTTATGTTCAGTATGTTAAGTGTATTAAATGCACTTTGACTTATGATGTTTTAAACTTATGATGGGTTCATCAGAGTGTCACTCCATCATAAGTCAAAGGGCAACTATATATTAATAGTTGGTTTGTTGATTTATTAGCTGTTTTATTTCAGGTGTTTTTTTCTTTTTCTTTTTCTTTTTTTTTTTCCCAAGACAGTCTTGCTCTGTTGCCCAGGCTGGAGTACAGTGGTGCAATCTTGACTCAGTGCAACCTCTGTCTCCCTGGTTCAAGTGATTCTCCTGCCTCAGCCTCCTGAGTAGCTGGGGGATTACAGGCACGCGCCACCACACTCAGCTAATTTTTGTATTCTTAGTAGAGACGGGGTTTCACCATGTTGGCCAAGCTGGTCTTGAACTCTTGACCTCATGATCTGCCTGCCTCAGCCTCCCAAAGTAATCCTGAGATTACAGGTGTGAGCCACCATGCCCAGCCCATTTCAGTTTTATTAAGTGATATTTGTAACAAAAGCTGCTTACAGATGGTGTACGTCTATGTCTGTCTTCTCTCTCCTCTCTCTTTCTGTGTATGTATGTACACACACATATATTGCTCCTTGTGTGTGTGGTATGTGTGTGTATGTATATATACACACACAAACACACCTGTGGAGGAATTATTCATTAGTTGGTAGGTTTCTTTTTTATCATCTTAAACATAGTAACAAAGATATCCCATTCACAATTGAAACATGAATTTTATTACTTTTTTCTGTAGTTTTATGCTATAAAACCAAAACGTCTCAGATTTTTTTATATTCTTCCCTTATACTAAGAATTTTAATAGTGCTTTTCTTGTATTAATCTTTAATTAATAAGTTAGGTCATTGAGAATGAATTTCATTTATAAAGTTGCTTGTTTTTTTGTTTTATTTTTCTATTCCACTTGTGGTTTAACGGACAGGTTGCTATCTTTTTGCTCTTTTTGCAGGGCACATTCACTGAAATCCCCGCCAGCAATATTCGAAGAGTTATTGCCAAGAGATTAACTGAATCTAAAAGTACTGTACCTCATGCATATGCTACTGCTGACTGTGACCTTGGAGCTGTTTTAAAAGTTAGGCAAGATCTGGTCAAAGGTTAGTAAAATTGAATTTACTTAATACAAAACACATGCTAACTTAACTTTCATGAAATCCTTTATAAAATTATAAAATTAAAAGCTACATTGTGTAGCTTTTAATTTCAGTTTCATAATGTACTTGCACTCTATTCTGGGTGTATTTGTGCTAGAGAAAAAAAATTAGCAATGGTTTCCTTGAAAAAGTGAATTGGTTCCACAGTATTAAATAAATCACAGCTGCCTTTATGCAGAATAAAGCTTTCTGTTCTACCTTGCTTTTATTTCCTCTTTGTCATATTTGAATAATATACATTTAGTTAACATTTATTTAGCAGGCAGTTACTGAGTTCAATTCTCTGTTACATACTGAGCTTTAAAAATACAGGTTGAGCAACCCAAAATTCAAAAATTCAAAGTGCTTCAAGATGTGAAACTTTTTGAGTGCCAACATGAAGCTCAAAGGAAGTCCTCCTTGGAGCTTTTCAGATTTTGGATTTTTGGACTAGAGATGCCAAAACAGTAAATGTAATATTACAAAATCTGAAAAAATTTTAAAATCTGAAACACTTCTGATTCCAAGTATTTTGAATAAGGGATACTGAAATCTGAAGTACTATAATTTGGTTGGTTAGTTATTTTAAAAGCAAAAGTGGGCTTAATGTTTTGGTGTGCTTTAGCATTTACGTAGGTCAATTTTTTTGTAAGAACACATGAATGATTTGTGTAGACCAAATGGTTATTTTTTGTTTTGAATATCTTTTGGTATGGTATTTAAACAAAGCAGTCAACATTTCATTAAGTTTAAAATCCAAAACTTTTAAGGATGTGTTAGATTATAAATATCTTAGATATTCTTCTTTATGCAAATTTTGATTTTATATTTCTTGTTCAGAATGCATTTACAGATTATTAAATTTGTAATATTTCTTCCAAAAATCAATTATAAATAAGGTTGCTGAGAGACATACAGATTTTTTAGCATGAACTGATAGTTTTATTTCTTTATTTTTGACCTATATGGCCTTCATATTATTTTCTTGTCTTATTGCACTGACTAGGACCTCTGGTATAATGAATATAGATGGTAAAAGCAGATATTTTTGCCTTGTTCTTGATTTTGGGGGAAAAGCATTCAGTCTTTTATGTTAGCTATAGGTTTTTTGTAGAATATTATTTTCAGGTTGAAAGAATTTCCATTCCTAACTTGCAGAGAGTTTTAAACATGAATAGATGTTGAATTTTGTCAAATACTTTTTGTGCATCTTTTCAGATAACTTTTCCTTTTTCTGTCTGTTAATAAGGTGAATTACATTGGTTGATTTTCAAGTGTTGAATCAACTTTGTATTCCTCATATAAAACCCACTTAATGATTAACCTTCTCATATATTGTTTGATTCTGTATTCTAAAATTTTGTTTAGAATCTTTACACCTATGCCCATGAGAAATGCTAACCTGTAGTTTTCTTTTCTGGAGATATTTTTTCGGATTTGTTATCTTATCTAGTGAAGTGGGTTGGAAAACATTTCCTCCTCCTTTATTTTCTGGAAGAGTTTGGATACAATTGGTATTATTTCTTTTTTAATTGTTTAGTAGAATTCACTAGTGAATTTCTTTATGGGAAGGTTTTTAACTATGAATTTTATTTTAAAAATGTATGCAGCTTTTTTTTCTTGAATGAATTTTGGTAGTTTGTGTCTGTCAAGAAATTTGTTTGTGTCATCTAAGTCACTAGATTTATTGGCATAAAGTTATTTACTGCATTACCTTATTATACTGTCATTTTATCTGAAGTAATGTTTCTGTTTTTGACATTAGTAATTTGTGTGTTTTACTCTCTAGATCACTCTGACTAAAGGATTATCAGTTCTATTGATCTCCATCTCTTCAAAGAACCGGCATTTGGTTTTATTAACTTACCTAGTATTTCTGTGATATTGATCTCATTGATTTCTATTCTTTATTTTTTTTTTCTCTTTGTTTTCAGTTTACTTTGCTCTTTTATTTCTAGTTTCTTAAGGTGAAAACTTGGATCATTTATTTGAGA
This sequence comes from Pongo abelii, assembly GCF_028885655.2. Classification (NCBI taxonomy): domain Eukaryota; kingdom Metazoa; phylum Chordata; class Mammalia; order Primates; family Hominidae; genus Pongo; species Pongo abelii. The sequence continues at coordinate 32,253,842 of NC_071994.2, read as the reverse complement.
CCTCTATTTTTTAATATAAGCATATAATACTCTTGAATTATCTTTAAGCACTGCTTTAGCTGTATCCCACAAATGTTGATTTTTTTTTTTTTTTTTCTTTTTGAGACAGGGTCTTGCTCTGTCACCCAGGCTGGAGTGCAGTGGTGCGATCTCGGTTCACTTCAACCACCGCCTCCTGGGTTCAAATGATTCTCACGCCTCAGTGCCCTGAGTAGCTAGGATTACAGGCACAAACCACCATGCCTGGCTAATTTTTTGTATTTTTACTAGAGACGGGGTTTTAGCATGTTGGCCACGCTGGTCTCAAACTCCTGGCCTCAAGTGATCCACCCACCTGGGCCTCCCAAAGTGCTGAAATTACAGGCGTGAGCCACCACGCCTGGCATTATTTTTCCTTTTATTCAATTGAAAATGTTTTCTCATTTATTTCTTTTGTGATTTCTTTGATCAATGAGTTATTTATAAGTGTGCACTTAATTTCAAAATATTTGAGGACTATTCATTTCTCTTTTATGATTTCTAGCTTAACTACATTGTGTTTAGAGAACACACTTTATATGATTTCAGTTTTCTTAAATTTGTTGATATTTATTTTATGTTTATAGTATGGTCTATCTTGGTATGTGTTCTTGAAAAGAATTTTTTTATTTTTGTAAGGGAATGTTCTATAAATGTCAGGCCAAGCTGCTTAATAGTGTTGTTTATGTCTTTTGAGAGCAGTGTTGATATTCCTCATTATAATTGTTTATTTGTAGTTTCTCCTTTCAGCTCTGTCAGTTTTTGCTTCATGTATCCTGAAGATCTGTTATTGGCCACATACACAGGAATTTTGTTTTCTTGAACAGACTAGTCATTATGTCATGTCCTTATCTATTCCTTGTAATATTCCTTATCCTCAAGCCTTCTTTATCACATCTGTAGCCACTACAGATTTCTTTGACTCGTGTTTCTATAGTATATCTTTTTGCATCTTTTTACTTTTTAAATGTAAATATGTTTATTTAAATAGGTTTCTTGAAGGCAGCATGTAGTTGGTTCTTGCTATTTTATCCAATTCTTTAGTCTCTTAAGCTGTTTAGACCACTCACATTTAATGGGATAGTTGGATTTAAATCTACCATTTTGTTCTCTCTTTGCATTCTCTTTGTCCCACCTCTTTTATTCTTCTTTCCTTATGTTTTTGGTTTTTTATTTTGTTATCATTCTATTGTATTTATTCATTTTATCTTCTTTTTTCTCTTCTTATCTGCTTTGCAATGGTTTTCATAGGGTTTACAATATAATTCTTTAATTTATCACAGCCTGGCTTCAAATTGTATTACACCCCACTCCATGTTTAATATAAGAACCTCATAACTATATACTTGCACTTCCTCCCTGTCATATTTTGTACTGCTTTTGTCATGTTTTACTTCTATATATGATGTAAGCCCCAGAATACATGTTTAATGTTTTTTGCTTTAGCAAATCAACTCTTTTGGAGTTTTAAAATGAGGGAAAAAATGTCTTTTATATTTATCTGTACTTTTTTTCATTTCTTTCTATAGAATTAAAGTGCTGTCTGCTATTTTACTTCTTCTACCCAAAGAACTTCTTTTAATGCTTCTTATAGTACAGATTGACAATAAATTTTCTCAGTTTTTGTCTGAAAAAGTCTATTTTGTCTTTCACATTTTTCCTTTTTAAAACAATTTTTTAAAGTGTAGTTGAATATATAACATGAGTCTTACCATTTTCAGTGTAGTTAGTTCATTGACATTAAGTACATTTACATTGTTTGCAACCATTACCACCATTCATATACAGAACGTTTTTCATCCTGCAAAATGGAAACTCTGTATACTCTTCATTCCTCTTTCCCACCACCCCTGACAACCACCATTCTTCTATCTGTTCCTATAAATTTGATGATTCTAAGTACATCATATTAGTGGGATCATATAGTACTTGTCCTTTTGTGACTGGCTTATTCCACTTGGCGTTATGTCTTCAGGGTTCATGCATGTTGCAGAATGTATCAAAATTTCCTTTTTAAGGCTGAACAATGTTCCATTGTATGTATATACCCTACTTTGTTAATTCATGTGTTAATGGATAAATACATTAGGTTGTTTTTACCTTTTGGCTATTGTGAATAATACTGCTATGAACATGGCTGTACAAATATCTGTTTGTGTCTCTGTTTTCAAATATTTTAGGTATATCCCCAGAAGTGGAATTACTGGATTATATGATAATTCTATTTTTAATTTTTTAAGGAGCTACTATACTGTTTTCCTTAGTGGCTGTGCCATTTTGCATTCCCACTAATGGTGCACCAATGGGTCAGGCATGATGGCTCATCCCTGTAATCCTAGCACTTTGGGAGGCTGAGGACAGGGGTTCGAGACCTGCCTGAGAAACAGAACGAGACCCTATCTCTACAAAAAAATTGAAAAACTAGTCAGGCAGATGGCATATGCCTGTAGTCCCAGCTACTTGGGAGACTGAGGTGGGAGGATTGCTTGAGCCCAGGAGTTGGAGGTTACAGTGAGCTATAATTGCAGCACTTCATTCCAGCCTGGCTGATAGAGCAAGACCTGTCTCCAAAAACAAAAATGAAGTGCACAAAAGTTGAAATTTCTCCACATTTTTGCCAATACTTGTTATTTTCTGTTTTTTGATAGTAGTCACCCTAATGGATATATCTTCATCATTTTTAAGAAGTATTTTTGCTGGATATAGATTTTTCAGTTAATAGGGTTTTTGTTTCAGTTCTTTAAATAAAGATACTATTTCTTTATTTTCTGTCTTAGAATGTCTGCTGCCATTCTTAGTATTTGTTCCGTTGTATATGATGTTTTCCCCCTGTCTGGTTGCTTTCAAGATTTTCTCCATTACCAATTTGGCTACTGTATGCCTAGATTTTTTTTTTTCTATTGTATTTACTGTTTGGGTTTCTCTCAGCTTCTTAGATGTATGGTTTGTTGTCTTCCTTTAATTGTGAAAAATTTCCAGTTATTTTTAATGCTATCTTCTGTTCCATGTGGTTTCTCTTTGGGGCTCCAATTTTAAATGTTAGACTTTTTGAATTGTCCAAAGCTCTTAAATGCTCTATTCTTTTTGTTCATTCTTTTTTCTCTTTATGTTTCATATTGGATAATTTTTGTTTACCTAGCTTCAAGTTCACTGATTTCTTTTCTTAGCTGTGTCTGCAAAGCTTAGCAGAATATATATTTTTTATCTTGGTTAGCGTGGATTTTCCCCTCTGGATTTCCAATTGAATGTTTTTTTAGTTTCCATTTCTCTGCTGCTAGTCGCCATCTGTTTATGCATGTTGTACCATACTCTGCCCTCTTTACTCCTGTACTCTGACAGTGGGTATTTACTTCCTGTGTTTGTCTCTCCTCTGAGTGGATTATCACTCTTTGGCATTCAGTTCACCTGTTTGCTTTGTAACCTCCGATCCCTAATGGGCTCAAGAAAAGTTATGATTTTGTAATTTATCCTGCTTTTTCTTTCACCCTGTCAGGATAGGAACAGCTTTCTTTTGCAACTTTCTACATCCCAGGTGAAAGCAGGACTTTTATTAGTTTATATACAGAGTTTCAAGATTTCATATAAAGACAACTTGAGAGCTTTTAAAAGTTCAAGGAACTAAATGAAAAGCTATTTTAAAGAAAGTGCTAGGTTTCTAAAAAATGAACCCTGGAAACACTCCTGTAGTTCTCAGATCATACTTGCTTAGTCATGATATAGAGGTTAATATGGAAATCACTTTCCTGTTTTCTTACTCTGATAAGGCAGAAAACAGTAATATTTCAGAGGAGATATGGATTAGTTTTTTATCTTTGCATGGTCCGGTTTTGGTACACCCTTGTAATTAGGAATTTTCTTACAAATCTTTACACCCCACATTATCTATCTTCACTCCTCTTTCTCATATAAAGTTACAATATATAACATTCTGTATGCATGCTTCACACTTTGCTTTTCTGTCTTGACAATGTGTAAATGAGAATGTTTGATATTACCTTACAAACTGTTTTCTACTCAGTAAATATAACAACATCTCCTTTCAATATGTTTGGAAAATCTCCATTATAAAGAGTTAAAAATAAAGGAATTCAAAGAGAAACCTACTTTATACATGTTAGATTTGAGATGCTTGTAAGCGATGCAAGTAGAAATTTTATGTGAGAAGTTGGATATATAAGTCTGAAGCCTCAGTATCTCAGAATTAGAGGTAGAATTTGGAAGAGTCATCATTATATAAATGGTATCAAAACCTTGGAATTGGAACTGGAACTTCCAGCCTGGGGAGCTGCCAACATTGAGAGGAAAGGAATAAAAATGAGTGAGTGGGCAGAAAGTGGAAGAAAACCAGGAGAGTATAGTGACATAGGAGCCAGTAAAAGAATATATTTCATTCAACTCAAGAATGTTCCTAAATGTTGGAGTATGCTGAATACAAAATTTTAAGGGAGGACTGTGGACTTAGGTGGTAGGTTTGGATGGTTTTAGAAGTCTTCACTGTGAATACCTGTGGGTAAGTAGATAAAGTGAGGAGAAGGCTGAGGGAGCCATGAAAGCTTAGCAGAGTAAGTTCATGAACTGTTACATTTGAATTTGCACAGACCAAATCTTCCTATGTGGTTATCATTAAAAGCCTGTAAGCACTGTAAGTCCATTTATATTTCTATTCCTAAAGGGGTTTTAAGCAAAAATGTTTATATATTTCTGGAATTCTGAATTAGAGGAGCTTTGATACTTTGCAGCTGATGGTTATCGTGGCAGTTTGACAGTATTTAGGTTTATGGTAATTCATCTAATCCCTTTCTGAAGTCTCCAGGATGCCTTTGGAATGAGCTGTTATTCACCTAAAATTCCATGATACTTCAGTAATAGGATAGGTTTTTCGCCTCATACCATTGACTAGATCTAGATCTTAAAGTCTTTTTCTATAAGCTCTTTCAAGAAAGAATCAAGTGTTGTTTACATTTTCCAACACTGTTATACCCAGTGGCAAATGCAAAGACATAAACAAATACTTTAGTTATGATCAGCTCTGTAGGAAGTGGGAGGACCCCAGCTTTATCTTAAAATCATTATATATACTGGAAAGAAATTGATTCAAATGCATTCACTGTAAAACTATGGATGGAGAACCTCATTTTATTAATCACACTAGGACCTATGCCAGCATTGCTTCATCTTTGGCTTTTGTTATATCCTGTTTTGTTAAGTTAAAAAGCAGTTAAATTTTTTTTCACCTACACCCCATTAGTAAAAAGAAATTTTCGAACACTTTCCCATATGTGTATATATAACTGTTTATATAAAGTGCTTACATGTATCACTGTTCTAGTATAATCAATATATTATAAAGCATACAGAGAATAAGGGCATTTGAAAAGAACGAGGAAGAAAATGAATCATCTTGTAAACTTCCTGACTGCACACACCACAGAGAGACCATTTGTCTTTTTCAAGACATAGGAGTTAGTTCTTTTTTTCTGATTGTGCTTGTAATGGGTCCTTCAGGTTCTTGTGTATGATATCTAAGCAATTTAAAAAATTGATAACCAAGGCCCAGAAGTAAACTTACATTCATGGTTAATATTATTTATCCAGGACCTCATATAATGCAAGTTTTTCTAATCATGGGAACCTTATTGACTAAGCAAACAAAAGCCTGTAATTTTTTATCATTGTTTGTCAGTACATTCCGTAATTTACAAGTTTGAAATTGTAATGGTCAATGTTAAAGTTATATTAGGAATACTAATTTTACTAAGCTTATTTTTCTTTCAGATGACATTAAAGTATCAGTAAATGACTTTATCATCAAGGCAGCAGCTGTTACCCTTAAAGTAAGTAGCAGACTTCAAATGATTTTGTCTTCTTAAGTAGTTTCATGTCGTGGAATTTTTACAATGACAAATAGAACTCTTATTTTTAAATCACAAAAATTTTATAATTGTCTTGCTAAAAATATCCTATCATTTGATCTCCCTCATTTTACTAATGAAGAAACTGTAAATCAAAAGGGCTCACAATGAATTAGAGCAGAATAAAAACCATTTATTCTAGGCATTAGAGCAGTAAACAAAAAATTGATTTCTGTTGTCCCCGGGGCTTACATTCTAGTTGGAGGAGACAAACTATTATACGTCAGATGGTGAAAGTGCTGAGAAGAAAAAGAAAGGATAAGGGGACAAAGTAACTAGGGGTGCTTTTTCAAAAGGGAAGCGAGGGAAGCCTCTCTGACAAGGCGATAATTTAGATACGGCCTGAGAAAACAGAGGGAGTGAGCCACATAGGTATGTGGTAAAAGTGCATTCCACACAGAGGGACCAGCAAACACCAAGGCTGCAAGCAGAGGATCGCATTAACCAAAGATGTGGTGCTGAGGGTGGAATATGCCTAGAGTGGAGAGGTGGGAGATAAGATTTAAATAACAGTGGGAGAGCATGAAGGGGAACCCAAGTACATGAGTCCTTGTTGGACATGGTGAGGACTAGGGATTTTATTATGGGTGAGAAGGAAGCCTTTGGAGGGTTTTGAACAAATAACTAATGTGATCTGACTTATACTTTAGAAACGAAAAGGAGAGGCTGCCCTGGGTGCTGTGTAGAATGTGGCCTGTGGAGAGGCAAGGGAGGAGACGATGAGCTCCCCTGGGAGGCTTTAGAAGATGACAGTGGCTTGGACAAATGTGGTAGCAAATGGAGCTAGGGTGAAGTGGAGATTTGGGTTATGTTTCAAAAGTAGAGCCAACAGGATTTGCTGGTGGATTGGATATGGGGTGTGAGAAAGAGAAACAAGCATTTTGGCCCAAGCAATGGGAGGAATGAGTTTTCCATGTACTAAGATTGGGAAAACTGGGAGGGGTATAGCTTTGGGGTAAGGAATCTAGAGTTTGGTTTTAGACATGTTAAATTTGAGGAGCCTAACAGATATTCCAGTGGAGGTGGCAGGAGGGCAGGTGAACATATGAGCCTGCAGTTCAGTGGAGGTGATGTAAACCTAGCTGGCTGGAGATGTAAATCTAGAACCCAGGCTTCCTGCCTTCCTGCCTGGCACTCTTTTTCATCATGCCTCCTTTCTGTAATGAGGCTATTTTCTGGGATCACTGCTTGTTAACAGACTGTATTTAAAGTACATTTATAATTAACTTGTTTTTATTTCTTGAAAGATACATTAATAAGGAGGGTTCCCTGGTGTAATGGTTAGCACTCTGTATTCTGAAAAATACATTAATACAGAACTTAAAAAGCATGCCTTTTCAGCATTATCTAATTATTCATATAACTTTTCTCTTTTGATGAAATATTTTGAATTATATTAATGATTTAATTATTAATTGACTTATTGTGATTAATATCATTAATTGTGAATCATTTTTGTACTCCTGAAATAAATCTCTAATGGGCATAAGCTATTTGTTAATATTTCATTGGATAATTTTTGTATCCAGAGTCATAAGTGGTAATTTAAATTTTGTGCCAACATTATCAGACCTTTTTTCCCTAATCATTGGCTTCATTAAATGAATTTGGATTATTTCTTCTTTTCTTTCCTCTGTACACATTTCAATATTATATAATTTTTAATATTTTCTAGTTTCATAGAATTCACCAGTAAAAATATCTGAACCTGCTTCTATTTTGAGGAGGGGATCTTGGCAGCTTTCCCTTTTTTTTTATTCTTTCACCATAATTACTGATCTGTTTTAATTTTCAGCTTTTTTAAAAAATCAATTTTAAAAGCTTATATTTTCCCAGAAAATCACTCATTTAATTTAGATTCCCAAACTTACTAGCCTAGAGTCATTTAAATTTGTTTCTTATAATTATTTTAACATCCTCAGTGCCTGGGGTTATTCTGAACTCTATCTCACTTCTATTGCATATTTATATATTCTTAGCTTGTATTGTTTTGTTATGTATTTTTTCCTTCATTTCCTTAGATTCATTTTAGTCAGAAAACTTGAATGTGTAATTCATTTTAATTTTTTTTAATAAGGTTTAAGATAGTTTCTTTTTTTTTTTTGAGCAGCAGCAAGATTTATTGTGAAGAGCAAAAGAACAAAGTTTCCACAGCATGGAAGGGAACCCGAGCGGATTGCCCTAAGATAATAGATTTTTAATACAACTTTGACCGTGTCCCATAAGTCTTCTTTACATTTTGTAATTAAATTTATTTGCCAGATATTCTTCATTCATGAGGGTTTTGTTTAGTTTCTCTTTTACTTTAGTGTTGTCTATGAAGAATTTCAAATCTTCTGAGGGTTTGGGACTTTATTCTTTTAACATAGTGATATTGTTGAATGAGTGAAGGAACTAAGCCTTGAAAGATGGAAAAATGGAAGAGCAATTGAAAAGCAGTGTGAAGGTAGCCTTGAAATGGAAATGAGCGTAGCATGACAGTGAGCCAAGTGGAAAATTCATCTCAGGGGAGTGGTCACAAGTAAAATGGGATAGATAGAGTGGAATCAAATTGTATATTGCCATGCTTAAATGACATGCTAGGAGGCCTGGATCTTTTTCTTTAGAAAACAAAGAATTTTTGAGAACAGAAATTTGTTTTCAGTTTCTGTTTTTCAGCATCATTTTCACCTGTGATACAGGGCAACATTATTAATAGGCAGGGTTTCCAGGCATTTCGTCATTTGATGAAATCTTTTTTTTTTATTATTATACTTTAAGTTTTAGGGTACATGTGCACAACATGCAGGTTAGTTACATATGTATACATGTGCTATGTTGGTGTGCTGCACCCAGTAACAACTCATTTAACATTAGGTATATCTCCAAATGCTATCCCTCCCCCATCCCCCGACCCCACAACAGGCCCTGGTGTGTGATATTCCCCTTCCTGTGTCCATGTGTTCCCATTGTTCAGTTCCCACCTATGAGTGACAACATGTGGTGTTTGGTTTTTTGTCCTTGTGATAGTTTGCAAAGAATGATGGTTTCCAGCTCCATCCATGTCCCTACAAAGGACATGAAGCCATCATTTTTTATGGCTACGTAGTATTCCATGGTGTATATGTGCCACATTTTCTTAATCCAGTCTATCATTGTTGGACATTTGGATTGGTTCCAAGTCTTTGCTATTGTGAATAAGTGCCACAATAAACATACGTGTGCATGTGTCTTTATAGCAGCATGATTTATAATCCTTTGGGTATATACCCAGTAATGGGATGGCTGGGTCAAACAGTATTTCTAGTTCTAGATCCCTGAGGAATCGCCACACTGACTTCCACAATGGTTGAACTAGTTTACAGTCCCACCAGCAGTGTAAAAGTGTTCCTATTTCTCCACATCCTCTCCAGCACCTGTTGTTTCCTGACTTTTTAACGATCGCCGTTCTAACTGGTGTGAGATGGTATCTCATTGTGGTTTTGATTTGCATTTCTCTGATGGCCAGTGATGATGAGCATTTTTTCATCTGTTTTTTGGCTGCATAAATGTCTTCTTTTGAGAAGTGTCTGTTCATATCCTTCACCTACTTGTTGATGGGGTTATTTGTTTTTTTCTTGTAAATTTGGTTGAGTTCATTGTAGATTCTGGATATTAGCCCTTTGTCAGATGAGTAGATTGCAAAAATTTTCTCCCATTCTGTAGGTTGCCTGTTCACTCTGATGGTAGTTTCTTTTGCTGTGCAGAAGCTCTTTAGCTTAATTAGATCCCATTTGTCAATTTTGGCTTTTGTTGCCATTGCTTTTGGTGTTTTAGACATGACGTCCTTGCCCGTGCCTATGTCCTGAACGGTATTGCTTAGGTTTTCTTCTAGGGTTTTTATGGTTTTAGGTCTAACATGTAAGTCTTTAATCCATCTTGAATTAATTTTTGTATAAGGTGTAAGGAAGGGATCCAGTTACAGCTTTCTACATATGGCTAGCCAGTTTTCCCAGCACCATTTATTAAATAGGGAATCGTTTCCCCATTTCTTGTTTTTGTCAGGTTTGTCAAAGATCAGATGGTTGTAGATATGCAGCATTATTAAAATTGACACCCTAACATCATAACTAAAAGAACTAGAGAAGCAAGAGGAAACATATTCAAAAGCTGGCAGAAGGCAAGAAATAACTAAGATCAGAGCAGAACTGAAGGAAATAGAGACACAAAAAAACTTCAAAAAATCAATGAATCCAGGAGCTGTTTTTTTTTAAAAGATCAACAAAATTGATAGACTGCTAGCAAGACTAATAAAGAAGAAAAGAGAGAAGAATCAAATAGATGCAATAAAAAATGATAAAGGCGATATCACCATGAATCCCACAGAAATGCAGACTACCATCAGAGAATACTATAAACACCTCTATGCAAATAAACTAGAAAATCTAGAAGAAATGGATAAATTCCTCGACACGTACACCCTCCCAAGACTAAACCAGGAAGAAGTTGAATCTCTGAATAGGCCAATAACAGGCTCTGAAATTGAGGCAATAATTAATAGTTTACCAACTAAAAAAAGTCCAGGACCAGATGGATTCACAGCCGAATTCTACCAGAGGTACAAGGAGGAGCTGGTACCATTCCTTCTGAAACTATTCCAATCAATAGAAAAAGAGGGAATCCTTCCCTAACTCATTTTATGAGGCCAGCATCATCCTGATACCAAAGCCTGGCAGAGACACAACAAAAAAAGAGAATTTTAGACCAATATCCTTGATGAACATTGATGCAAAAATCCTCAATAACATACTGGCAAACAGAATCCAGCAGCACATCAAAAGGCTTATCCATCACGATGAAGTTGGCTTCATCCCTGGGATGCAAGGCTGGTTCAATATACGCAAATCAATAAATGTAATCCAGCATATAAACAAAGACAAAAACCACATGGTTATCTCAATAGATGCAGAAAAGGCCTTTGGCAAAGTTCAACAACCCTTCATGCTAAAAACTCTCAATAAATTAGGTATTGATGGGACGTATCTCAAAATAATAAGAGCTATTTATGACAAACCCACAGCCAATATCATACTAAATAGGCAAAAACTGGAAGCATTCCCTTTGAAAACTGGCACAAGACAGGGATGCTCTCTCTCACCACTCCTATTCAACATAGTGTTGGAAGTTCTGGCCAGGGCAATCAGGCAAGAGAAAGAAATAAAGTGTATTCAATTAGGAAAAGAGGAAGTCAAATTGTCCCTGTTTGCAGATGACATGATTGTATATCTAGAAAACCCCATCCTCTCAGCCCAAAATCTCCTTAAGCTGATAGGCAACTTCAGCAAAGTCTCAGGATACACAATCAATGTGCAAAAATCACAAGCATTCTTATACATCAATAACAGACAAACAGAGAGCCAAATCATGAGTGAACTCCCATTCACAATTGCTTCAAAGAGAATAAAATATCTAGGAATCCAACTTACAAAGGACGTGAAGGACCTCTTCAAGGAGAACTACAAACCACTGCTCAATGAAATAAGAGAGGATACAAACAAATGGAAGAACATTCCATGCTCATGGGTAGGAAGAATCAATATTGTGAAAATGGCCATACTGCCCAAGGTAATTTATAGATTCAATGCCATCCCTATCAAGCTACCAATGAGTTTCTTCACAGAATTGGAAAAAACTACTTTAAAGTTCATATGGAACCAAAAAAGAGCCTGCATTGCCAAGTCAATCCTAAGCCAAAAGAACAAAGCTAGAGGCATCATGCTACCTGACTTCAAACTATACTACAAGGCTACGGTAACCAAAAGAGCATGGTACTGGTACCAAAACAGAGATATAGACCAATGGAACAGAAATTTATTTTAAATAGGGAAGTAATGTATTGAGGGCCTGCTGATATATATCCCAGAGCTGGGCTAGAAAGTAAGGAATAATGTGATGTAATATTATTACCTGTTTCCACTCTCCTCCTCCCCTCAAGATCATGTTCGTTATCATATGAGGTAGGAAGTACAACAGACATTAAATAACCTTGCAATCAGGAAAGAAAGCCCTTTTCTCCCCACCATGATATAAAGAGATCAAAACATGTACCTCATCAGAATTTCTTCAAACTTGCTTCAAAAAGGTGGTATGTTTAATTATTCTTGGCAAACATAAAAGATAATTGACACAGAACTCCAAACCATTTTTTCAAACCAAATTTTTATTTATTTCCTCTTATCTAGCTATGTTCACTTTGGAAAATGCACAATGATTTTATTTTTCTGTAACTGCCTTGGTCTAAAGCTGCTTTTTTAGTAACATTTTTTTTTCTATTTCTAGCAAATGCCAGATGTTAATGTAAGCTGGGATGGAGAGGGCCCAAAGCAACTGCCATTTATTGACATTTCAGTGGCTGTGGCAACAGATAAAGGCTTACTTACACCAATCATAAAAGATGCTGCTGCTAAGGGTATCCAAGAAATTGCTGACTCTGTAAAGGTATGTCTTAAGAAAGAGTGTGCTTTCAAAATGTTAGCATATACTTCTGGATAATTACTTTCTGATAAAGTCGTGACGTAATCTAGTCAGACTGTGATTTTTGTATGTGTGAAGGGGAGAGTTATTTCATCAAGTGATTGTCACATATATATAGGTTTTTAAAGTTTTTATCCAAGTATGACCCATTGTAAGAAAATCTAATATTCAAAAATTAAGAGATAACCTATAAATGAATTAGGGAACAACTTCATGCTAAAGACAAGCTTTATTTTCCAAAGTCCAGAATTCAACCATAAAGATGCTCTATCAGGTAGGTTTTAAAGTTGAAGTTAAGCTGAAACTATATTTCTATGGACCTCAATATTAATAACATTTTATTCTTAAAGTGTATTTACTTCTTCTTTAAAATTGAGACCATTAAAAGAACTTAGCGGCCAGGCACGATGTCTCACGCCTGTAATGCCAGCACTTTGGGAGGCTGAGGTGGGTGGATCCCGAGGTCAGGAGATTGAGACCAACCTGGCCAACGTGGTGTAACCCCATCTCTACTAAAAATACGAAAATTAGCTGAGTGTGGTGGCGCGTGCCTGTAATTCCAGCTACTCGGGAGGCTGAGGAACAAGAATCACTTGAACCACCAGGAGGCAGAGGTTGCAGTGAGCCGAGATTGTGCCACCGTACTCCAGCCTGGCAACAGAATGGGACTCCATCTCAAAAAAGAAATGGACGTAATGTTCCAGAGGCAAAGTTACTTTATTTTTTCAGGATTTCTTGAAAAGCAGTTTTTGTAACTCCAACGTGTAGGAATCTTATTTCACCAAAAAATAGTACGTTAAATAGGCAAGAACACAGGCAGTAGGGCAGCTTTGACAGCCTCAGTAATTTCCAAGGGTATTTTTTGACAGAAGTATCACAAGTCTTAAAGTGATTGCATTGAAAATTTCTGATTCATTTGGGTAAGTGATTATCTTTCCATTTGCCAAGGACCTGTTGTATGTATAGTGGTAGAACAATTTGTATATTTATAAGGGAGATAAGAGGTAGAACGTAAGACTTCTTTGGGGAGCTGACAGTACATAAATGTGTAGACCTTCTTGCTCAAAAGAAATATGTGCAACTTAATCTGGTTTTAAAAGCATACCCATAAATACTGAGTTTACTTGGAATTTTAGAGGTCGATATAATTAAAGGTGAACCTACTAGAATCAGTATTTTTAGGTCTTTCTTCAGTCCTCTTTGAAAAGATTTGCAGAAGGTGTTTGAGCGATAAAAATGCAATTGTTAATTGAAAAATGAGGCTGCACATGGTGGCTCATGCCTGTAATCCCAGCACTTTGGGAGGCTGTGTCAGGCAGATCACTTGAGGTCAGTAATTTGAGACCAGCCTGGCCAACATGGTGAAACCCCATCTCTACTAAAAATACAAAAATTAGCTGGGCATGGTGGCACACACCTGTTATCTCAACTATTCGCGTGGTGGAGGCATGAGAATTGCTTGAACCTGGGAGGCAGAGGTTACAGTGAGCTGAGATCGTGCCATTGTACTCCAGCCTGGATGACAGAGCAAGACACTGTATCTCAAAAAAAAAAAAAAAAAAAAAAGAAAAAAAGAAAGATAGCATTTATTTGGTCAGTTCAAAAGTCAAAGTAATAGAGATTGGTTTACTGAGATATAGTATGTTCCTTGTGTTTATTAAGGGTTTTCAGCGACAATGAGAATACTTGTGTCTGTGTTTTTGTGAAGGTTAAGTGAGATTAAGTGTTGAAACAACCTGTAAAATATAAAGTACTATTATAATGTTACGGAACTTTATTGTAGAGCTAGAATTTCCTTATTTTTATATACATTAAATTTTAAAAATTAACCATTATAGGAAGATTTCCTTGATTCTGAGCAATTTACCAAATTTACTGCTATAATACGTAACTCTTAAGTAGTTATATTAGCTTTCTCTATTCCTTGCATCCTGAAGACTCTAAGTTTAAGAGGTAAGGAGGCAGTCTCACCAGCCTGTCAGTTGGGCCTCACAGTAACGGGAAGGGCAGTCATACCGCTTTGGAGTGTAGTGGTCTCTGGTGGGCCTTGAGCATTTCCTGTAACCCCCAGCAGGGACTCAGGGTTTGCTGAGCTCTGGCTGCCCCTGTTAGCTTCTCATTCTACCTGCTTCTCTTTCCCACCCTGCTGTCTTCACTCTTGTTCTTACACTATGCCAGTCACTGGGCTAAGCGCTTCATTTAATCCTATTAACCCAGTACAGTTGGAACCTTAACTTCTCCATGAAATTGAGGAGATTGAGTTTTAGCAACTTTGATAAATTTGCCCGAGGCAATACAGCTAGAAAGCAGTGGCAATGAGGACTAGTTAACCCAGGCAGTTTGATTCTAGAGCCACTGCTTAATGAGTTTTCTATTATACCACCTCTCTCCTTGGTTTTACTGTTTACCTTTCTTTTTTCCTGTCTAACCATTCACTTCCTTACCTCCCCTTTGTCTTTTTCTCCCGCAGTTACCAAAAAGGAGGGTTTGGTTTGGTCCCCAAGTAGTACTTTCTTGTATGAAGTACTCTTGCTGAGCAGGTCTGTCATGCCAGGCCAGTGTGTCACATGGTACAGAGCATAACAACCTGATGAATATAATAACCTTTGGTTGTACTCGGAAAAAATAAGGGGACATTGAAGCACACTGAGGCCTCTCATGAGAAACAGGCACCTTGCATGGCTTATTTAGCATAATAGTTCTGTAGTTTACAGGAGAGAGAGAGAGAAAGAGAAAGAGAAAGAAAGTATATGTGTGTGTGTGTATGTGTAAGAGAGAGAGATCTGAGCTCCTGCAAAATTAGTTTTTTGTTGAAGTGGTTTATCTTGTAAGCATGATTATTTTAAAAACTTAAATGTTGGATTGTTTAAACGGTGGCTTAAAAACTAAATATTTTAGATAGGCTCTATAGAGATATGTTCATTTAGCTGCTGTGGACGAATAGGCATTAAAAATATGTATGCACCAAGTAGAAACCCTGAGTGTGTGTGTGTGTGTGTGTATGTGTTCTTCACATCCAATACAGGTTTTGACTCAATTCCAAGTTAAGCAAGATTATATTGAATTCAGCTTTACTGTGCAAAAAACAGCATCTGCCTGAGTGTCCAAGTATAGTAGTGGGTCACCTTTGGTAATAAATGCGTTTTCTGTCCTGTGCTTTAATGTGGTTATATTTTACCGCATCCCCCAAAAAGGGTAGACAGTAAATGTTCTATTTATGGAATAGGGCCATTTTATACAGTTTGAGTCTTGTCAATATTTCTACATCAAGCCTTGTACTATGGCTTATTAAAAAAGTAGAATGTTTATGTATTTAAACAGATAAAATTTAGAATGATTTTAATTCCAGAGTAAAATCTGCTCCGACCAGAGAGAAAAAACTAATTCATATATGAATATAGTATTTGTAATCCTCTTGTTTAAAGACATGCAAGTTCTAGAAGTATTTGTACAGTTTAACAGTTTTAACAACTCTAACAATAATAGCAGCGGGCATACTTTGTACCAGTTTTTGCTGTAAGCCTCTTATATATATTAATCCTCTTTAAAACCACCCTATCAAGTACAAGATAATAATTTGATATGGTTGATGAAGCAACTGATGGGAAAAAAGAGAGGTTAAATAATTTGCCCCAAATCTTATTAAGTGATGTAGCCAGCATCTGAACCCAATCAGACTGTAGACTAGAGCCTCCTCCCAACCACTCAGCTTTGCTGCTTCTCACATACTAGTTACATAACTACTGTATGACTATAGAGGTCAGGTTATCAGCCTTCTGGAATCAGTAATGTTTTCTCTCAAAAAAAAAAAAAAAAAAAAACTTGAGAAGCAGCTCCTGGATTTTCAGAAATTAACAAGAAGAATAGCTAAGGACTCAACAGTTATACCAAATGCACCATAATTAGTTGATTCACCAGGTGGAAGAAAAGGAGTACAATCATTGGTTTTCTGTGTCTGTAAGACCAATCTTTTGGTTTGGAATTTGAGATATTGTAGTTCTCTCTTATCCAAGGTTTCACTTTGCATGGTTTCAGTTACCCATGGTCAACCACAGTTGAAAATAGATGAGTACTGTACAAGATATTTTGAGAGAGACCACATTCACATGATTTTTACAGTCATAATTGTTCTGTTTTATTATTATTGTTAATCTCTTACTGTGCTTAATTTTTAAATTAAACCTTATCATAATTGTGTATGGGTAGGAAAAAATAGTACAGTCATGCATCACGGCAGGGATGCATTCTGAGAAATGCACGGTTAGGTGATTTTGTCATTGTGTGAACACCATAGAGTGTACTTAGACAAACCTGGATGGGATAGCCTGTTACACGCCTAGGCTTTGTATGGTACAAACCTGCAATACAGCCTATTACTGTACTGAAGAGTATAAGGAAATAGTGCTACAGTGGTATGTATTTGTGTGATAGGAATTTTTCAGCTCCATTGTACTCTTATGGGACCACTGTCATATATTTATGTCTTTAAGTGTCGTTATGCAGCACATGACTGTATGTATAGAGTTCAGTACTATCTGCCATTTCAGGCACCTACTGTGGGTCTTTGAGGTATCCCCTGCAGATAAGGGGGGACTACTGTATGCAACTGGGAGAAAAAAAGGGTTAAGAAAGAAGAGACCTGAGTCAAACGGGAGAGTACTCTGCCAAAGAACAGTGAAGATTCCCCGAGGAATGTGAGGTTGTGGTCTTAGCAAGTAGGCAGTGGATAAAAGAACCTGCAGCAAAGAAACCAAGGCTCTCTACCTGGTGAGGCAGGAGTAGTCTTTTTGAAAAGACTGTGGGATCATGGACAGGTTGAGCTCTGGCTTCTCACTAAGAGACATACTATCCAGTACACACTTCCCTGTGATCGTCACTTGGCTGGCTCTTTTTCATCATTGGTTTCTCAGTTCAGTTGCTAATTTCTTAGGCTTTCTGCAGCTTCCATAGCTGAAACAGTTTCCTAACACTCTTTATCTCATTACCCTGTTTTATTGTCTTCATATGGTTTATTAGTCTTTGAAATTACCTTGTTTATTTATTTGTTCACCCTTCTGTGTTCCCTACTGTCTGATGTTCACTGTCGATTGCCATTTATCTAATTCTAGAAGAGTGCTTGGGATACAGTAGTTGCTTGGTGAATTTATTTTAAAACAAATTTCAGTAAAACCTGTTTCATTGAAATTAATTTTTCAAGAGTTTGTGGCTCTCTGCAGATTCATCCATGAACCCCAGGTTAAGAACATCTGTACTACGCATTTACATCTTGACCCTCTGTAATCCCAAGGATGCCAGTGTGGGGGCTGTAGGCATACCCCAGCCAAGTTCAAGTTGGTATTCCTTGACTAAAGTAATGTAGTAACACACCTTGGATCCCATGTTATTCTTAATTCTTCATTACTTATAACAGTATTAAAAGGCAGAGGCAAAGTTTACCTTATAAGTACCCAGTAAATTTTTTTTAATGAATTAGCAAAGCATTTGATGTATTGTAGAAATATTTAGTGGTCATTTTTTATTCTTTCAGCTGGATGCTTCAGGTAACATGTACTTTGATTTTGAGTCTACATTGCCAGGAGATCCCAGTGATGATTACAAATTTATAAAACCAACGATCCTTCTTAGACTCCATAATTATTTCAGACTCTTACTAGAGTTCACTGACAGGAATTTCCTGTTGATGTATTTAGGATCTACAGAGTTGTTGTTTTTAGTATGTGTGCTTGCAATCTAGTTATTAAAATGAATTTTTTTCATTTGTAGTAATTGTGTAGTAATTCATCGGGATATGTTGAGATCATCTGCCTTTAAAAAATGCCTTTCAGAGTTCATATATGTGTCTTTTCAAATCATGTGAACAATTACATTGCTTAAGGGAGGAAAAATGCTTTTGTAGATTATTCTCTCTCCCGTTATTCCAAGAACTGTATTAAGTCAAAATTCATCTCATTTTTTACTTTGAATCCAAATAGTTTTATAAATAACCACATCCAAATAGCATACACCTGTAATTGTTTCTGTTGGCAGTCAGTAACAGTAATGTGTTTTTAGATTTTTGATATTTTTAAAGACCTTCAATTTTTAAAAATTAAATAATCTGTGAATTAAAGTTAGTTATCAAATGTGATTGTAATAGTGCCTATGTTGCCTATGTAATACAAAATATTAAGTAAACTCCATGTTTATTTTATCTACCCAAATGACAGTGACCTCATTTTTCTGTACCCTTCCTCTTAAGTTAATTCATTATTAATTTTTTATATATGATGACTCAACCTCTGTTCCCTTGCTTTTAAGCACTGAAAAATAAAAATTAACAGAAATGTGGTTAATTCCAAGTACAAGTGAGAGGAAAATTTAACTAATGTGTCATCTGTCTTGTCTTCTGTAAGATTTTTAGAAATCGATATGGTCAAGAGTGATATGAATCAAGTACATCCGTATATTCCTTGTGGCAGTGTAAATTGGACTAGCTCATTCAGGAAATGATTTAGCTATAGGATCAAGAACCAAAACAAGTCTATTCTCTAGGGCACTATAATTCCACTTCTGAAAATTTACCTGAAATAATTCAGAAGAAACCGTGAACCAAATTATAACACTGGGAAGTAACCAAGTAAATTAGGCAGATGCAGTCTTTAGGAACAGACATTAAAAAATCATTTCTGAAGGCTGACAATACAGAAGATACATATAATATTGAACAATTAAATATAAAATTTATTTTTTATAACCATTGTGAGATTGTGGATAAAGATGAAGCAAACTCTGAAAGATAAAAACGGAATGTTGGTTGTGGGATTGTGGGTATACTACTTTGGTTGCCATTGGATAATTTATTTAAAACACACAGATTGGCTAGGCATGGTGGTTTATACCTGTAATCCCACCACTTTGGGAGGCCGAGGTGGGTGGATCACTTGAGGTCAGGAGTTGGAGACCAGTCTGACCAACATGGTGAAACCCCGTCTCTACTAAAAATATAAAAAATTAGCTGGGCATGGTGGTGGGTACCTGAAATCTCAGCTACTCAGGAGGCTGAGGCAAGAGAATTGCTTGAACCTGGAAAATGGAGGTTGCGGTAGGCCATAATCACGCCACTGCACTCCAGCCAGGGCGACAGAGTGAGACTCCTTCTCAAAAAAAAAAAAAAAAAAAAACTAAAAGACACTAGATTGATCAGAATGGATTCTTGTTAAAGTTTTATAGGCAAAATAGAAAATTTCATTGTGCATATAGGAAACTCTAAAGCATTCTGCATAGTAATTAATGGTACACAGGGTAATTCCCATATTTGAAAAATTGTTAAAGGAAGTGATTTTTCTAGAGTTTTGATTAACAGCTTTAGTTTCTTGAATTATCTGTGCTCTTGTTTGTTCTTATAATTAGAGAAAATTATTTTTATATAGGTAACATAAAATCAAATCAAGGCGTATCAGAGATGAGAGTATATGATGTACAAATATTTCAAGTGACAAGATCAACTGTATAACATTTTGTTGGTTGTCCTATTCTGTTTGTATTTTTCTCAGGCTCTATCAAAGAAAGCAAGAGATGGAAAATTGTTGCCTGAAGAATACCAAGGAGGATCTTTTAGGTAAAATTTAAACTCTTAATTATCCATAGCATCAAACAGATAGATTAAGACTTATAAAGTCCCTGTCAGCCTTTCATTTATCTGAAATATTTTTTAAAATTTAAGCTAAAAATACTTTATTTAGACAATAGAATATCTGCAAATATTCTTCAGACTAGTCAGGCTTTCATATTAAAGCTAATAGGAACCTATTAGTGTTGAACTAAACGTTCGTTGGACATTGACTAACATGGAATGATAAATATGTATTCTTTAGTATCTGACCCCCCGAATATTAATGTCTGTAATATTATATTGCTATGTGAAACAACCACTTATTTTTTATTGCAGCATATAATATTCTATTGTATAAATATACCAGAATTCATTTTACTGTTGATAGGCATTTGTGTTGCTTCCAGTTCGCGGCTGTTACAAATTATGGTGCTATGAACATTCTTATTAGTGTCTTATAGTGAATGTATGTACATTTTTTGTTGTATAGACCTAAAAGTAGAATTCCTAAGTTAGAAGCTTTAGCAGCTACTACCAAACAATTTTCCAAATGGTTATACAAATTTACACCTCCACCAACAGTCCTGAGAATTCTCATTGCTCCACATTCTTGCCAGTGTTTAATAATGTTAGGTTTTAAATTTTAACAATTCTTGGGGTGTGTAGTGGTACTCTTTGTAGGGAAATGCAAATTAGTGATGTTGAGTACTTTTCACTCATCAGCCTTTTGGGTATCTGGTAATTCATGAGATAAAGTACCCATTGCAATCTGGTGTCCATTTAAAAAAATGATGTATAGTTCTTATTTCCGGATACACAGACCTTTGTAGGATATATGTTGTTTCAAATAGCTTTCACACTCTGTGACTTGCCTTTGGGACTCTCTCGGTGATTTTTTTAAATGAACAGAAGTTCTGAGTTGTAATGAATTCCTGTTTATCAGTATTTTTCTTTGTAGTTGGTACTGTTCGTTTTCTGTTAGGAATTTTTGCCTATCTCAGAGTCATGAAGTTACTCTTCTGTGTTATCTTCTAAAAGCATTTACGTTACTTTTCACATGTAGATCACAATTCAACTGAAATTGGGTTTTGTATATAATGTGAAGTTTAAAGTTCTCTTTTTTCCCCATGTGGATACTAAATTTACCCAGCATCATGTGTTGAATATTGATTTCTCCTTTTTCATAGCATTGAAAAGGTGATTATATATGTGTTGGTCTGGTTCTGTGCTATTTTTTTCCACTGGCCTGTTTGTCTATCCTTTGTTTACTACCACCAAGCTACAACTCTTGATAGCTGGTAATGAAGTCTTCCAATTTTGTTCACCCTCAAGATTGTCTTCTGGCTTTTCATATTTCCAAATAAATTGTAAAATTGATTTGCCATTTTTCACACACACACACACACCTGCCATTTTTCACACACACACACACACACCCCTTGCTGGTATCTTGATTGGGATTGCATTAAGTCTTTTGATGATTTGAGAGTTGACATCCTTACAGTATTCAGTCTTCTAACCTGTGAATATGGTAGAAACCATTGTGTATTCAGTTATTTGATTTCTTTCAGTTATGTTTTATAATTTTCTGTGTAGAGGTCTTGTATATGTTTCATTAGATTTATTCTTTGGTATTTGTTTTTTGATACTATTATAAATGGTATTGTTTTAAATTTTTATTTTCTAATTATAGCAACTTGTATGTAGAGTCATGTGCCACTTTATGATGGGGATATGAGAAATGCATTGTTAGGCAGTTTCATCATGCAAACATCATGGAGTATACTTACGCAAACCTAAATGGTACATGCTGCTACACACCTTAGCTGTATGATATAGCCAGTTGCTCCTAGACTACAAACCTATACAGCATGTTACTCTACTGAATACCGTAAGCAGTTGTGACACAATGATGAGTATTTGGGTATCTAAACATATATAAACATTTTTAAAATGTACAGTAAAAATGTAAAAAGTAAAACATGGTACACCTGTTTAGGGCACTTACCATGAATGGAGCTTGCAAGACTAGAAGTTGCTCTGGAAGAATCAGTGAATGAGTGAAGGCTTAGGACATCACTATACACTACTGTAGACTTTATAAACACTGTACACTTAGGCTACACTAAATTTATTTTTAAAATAAAGTAATTGCAATATGATGTTATGACAGCTATGATGCCACTAGGCAACAGAAATTCCTGAGCTCCATTATAATCTTATAAGACCACCGTTTATATGTGATCCTTCGTTATGTGGGACATGACTCGATATAAAATGGATTGTTGACCTAACTGATGACTTAACTAAATTTACTTATTAATTTTACTAGTTATCTATAGTCTTATTTTTCCTGTGTACACAATTAATTTATTTGTAAATAATGTTTCCTTTTTTCATTACTCATATATTTTTTCTTGCCTTACTACACTGCCTAGTAAAATATATAAAATATGTGCTTCACGGAAAGGGGACTTTGATTAAGGACATGCCTCCTTCAGAGCTTTTTCTTTTCCCCCTAGTATTTCCAACTTGGGGATGTTTGGCATCGACGAATTTACTGCAGTGATTAACCCTCCTCAGGCCTGCATTTTGGCGGTTGGGAGGTTCCGACCTGTGCTGAAGCTCACTGAGGATGAAGAGGGAAATGCCAAACTGCAGCAGCGCCAGCTCATAACAGTCACAATGTCAAGTGACAGTCGAGTGGTAGATGACGAACTGGCAACCAGGTTTCTTAAAAGTTTTAAAGCAAACCTAGAGAATCCTATCCGACTTGCCTAGTCCTCAAAGATAAGAAGTTGGTGTTCAGCTCAGTTGATTCAGTAGTTGTTACCAAGAAACGTATGTTATAGGAAAACAACTTGATATTTAAGTATGAAGTAGATGAAATGTTTATTTATTTAAGGTGAAAGCATTTGATCCAGGGTGTCTTCATCTTCAATTTGGGTTTAATGTTATAGAAATAAATGATGATAAACTCTAACTAATAAAGGAAAGAGAATATTTGGTTACTCAGATCCATTTTTAACCTCTGGTGCTGTATAAAGAGAATATTAAACTAGATGTAAATCAAATTATATGTTTGGCTTATTTGAGCATTTTGGAATATTTGAGAATGTATGATACATGTAAAATTAAAAAAACTATTAGAACTCTACCATAATTGTGTTGAAGGTAGAAGTGATCTTCAAAGAGATGGCCATTAACTTAGCAGTGGGACCTCACTTTTACAAGCACTGCTCTAGATATACTTGAAGAATTTAATATGTACAGAAGTTTATTCTGGATAATAAATAAATAAGGATCACACTGTATTAGGGGTTATGGCAACATTATTGAATTTTTTATGTACATAAAGCCATATATTTAGGGTGGTTTCTATCTGTCTTGTTTTTCACTTATATAACACTGTGAACCTCTAAAGAGAGAGGACAAAAGAAGCATGAATGAAAAGAATGACATTTCAAAAAAATGGTTCAATGAAAAACTATAGCTAAAATATGTAAACCTTTCTAGGTAAACCGCTTGCCTTCATCTTGAGTCGGAATATATTTAAATAAATTGTGTTATCTCTTGCCAAACATTTTGTTAGTGTTTATTTAAAAACAAAATGTTGTTTCTTAATGCATTTCAATCAGTTTTGTATTGTGCAGTAAAATGTGAGAAAATATAAACATTTCTATTGTATTTTAAATGTTAAAACACAAAAGTTCAATAAACCTTGAAGTTGATTAGTAGTTTTTCTAGAACACCTTTAAAAGGGCTCTACAGGAGGAAAGAAGGAATTTAAAATTAGAATGACATTAGGAAAGTAACTGATAGGAAATGTAAAACTTTGGAAAGAGAATAGAAGACTTATGAAGCCAAACAGATGAGAACTATCCTTTTTATTCCACTAATATGAAATTTTCACTAATTATTATAAAGTTTAGAAGAGTTTATTTCTCTCTTTTGGCAACTCTGCTATAACTGTCAAGATAACTATAAGTTGGATGGTAATGAATGGTAATTTAATTAACTTGTCACAAAAAGGTTTATGTTAGTGTCGGCTGACATGAATCAACAGAAGAAAGACTATATAGTACAAGTTGTATGGTATGACATGATGAATTGTAAACCCTAATAGAAGAGCCTTCTAAAATAATTAGCACCCTGGTGTTATTAATTGTTAAGAAAATGTTTAATCCAACTATCCAACTCAGTTTAACAAGCCATTTAAAAAAAATAGTCTTCAAAACTTTTATCATATTAACAGTTACACTGAAGATTATAACCAAATGCTATTTTCAAAATAATTTTTATGTTACATTATTTCCAAGGTCAGTTTTAATCGAAATTATTATTATTATTACTATTTTTCTTGAGATGGAATCTTGCTCTGTGGCCCAGGCTGTAGTGCAGTGGTGTGATCACAGATCACTGCAACCTCGACCTCCTAGGCTCAAGTGATCCTCTTCCCTCAGCCACCCGAGTAGCTGAGGACTAAAGGCATGCACCATCATGCCCGGGTAATTTTTCTATTTTTTTTTAGAGACAGGGTCTTGCCATGTTGCCCAGGCTGGTCTCAAACTCCTGGGCTCAAGTAGTCGACCCACCTTGGCCTCCCAAAGTGCTGGGATTACACAGGCATGAGCTACTGTGCTAGGCCGTTGTTTTTGTTGTTGTTGTTGTTTGTTTTAATTTTTATATGTGAGGAACAGAACATGATGAGGCAGCCATAAATAAGCCTGACTCAGAGTTCTGCTTTTCATGAACTGACGTACATAAGCAGTAGTGCATCTGTTTCCCTGTAGGTGAAATGGGCAATAATATTTACTCAGCCTGCCTTAGAGAGTTGAACTGTACAAGGGAAATAGCGGTATAAATTTAAGACGTTTTAATTCATGGACCTCACAGCCAGGCTTTTCATATAATCACCTGCCTCTCATGGTTTGACTTCTCAGCTTTTGGTACAAGTGCTTGTTCATTCTGACCAAAAATATTGTCTCTGATATTTCTATACTGATGAGGTGGTTTAGATTAAGGAAGTTCTCATTTCTAAAAAGAATTTTGTTGTAGCTTGAGATCAAAGAATAACACTGAGAAAGGAGTATGGTATACTTGGTTTGAACTGTGTGCTACACTACCAGGCCCCTTCCACGTTATACTACTAATTTATTTAAAATAGATAGGTATCACACTGAGAGGATATAAAAAAAATTTCTGCGTCTTCATTTTTGTTTCTTGTTTGAACAGAGAAAATGACCAAAATATTGGGAATACTTCTAAGGAAAAGACAACGCACATTCCAGTTAACACTTGGATGTGAAAATATCAATGAATATTAGAATTTATAAGTCAAACTGGCTCTGCTTCTCGCTGATTGCAATTTTTAGTTACATTCTATTTTGTGCTAAATTTAAGTCATTCGTATATGACTGGCCAGACTCCTTGGTTTTAAACATTACTGAGAACTTTATATATACTCTTAATGTGTATTTTATATAGTGTCGAATGAAACTTCTATTTTTAGATTTTTAAAAAATATTTTGCACTTTGGACTTAATTTTACACTAAATTGTATCAGCCAGCCTACGGGCATTATGCTAAATGTAAATCTAGTTCTTGGTTAAGCTTTTATTGAAAGATAGGTGGTGCTGTAAGTTAATATATTGTAGTGAAAGTGTGGGAGAAAAGTTAAATTGGCACTTAAATCTTAGTTTTCAAGGAAAACTTGTCCTACACATACTGCATTATGATGGACTTTGTCTCAGGTTGAAGTGAAGAAGTGAAAGAATCAAGTGTATGGCTGGTAAGAATTAACCATTAATTTAAATGGGATGCTATTAGTGGGAAACTTTTACTGACTTTTGAAGAAGGAAGTAACAGTGCAGATTTACTTTTATCAGTCTGGCCATAATGTGCAAGTCAGTAGGTCAAAACAGGGAGAGGATAGCAGTCATCAGAAAAGAGCTGGAAGATTTTGCCGTAATGAAAGCATAAGTTGATTAGGATCTGCACTAGGTCAGTGTCTTTAAAGAAGGAGGAAATGGGTAAAAGTTGGCATGTTACCATGCTATGAGGTGTCTTATGAATATATGGAGTAGATGTATTCAGTCAGATAATGCAGGAACAGTGATAGAATTTCCCATCCAAAACACTAGTCCTCCATGGCTCACATTCACCAATATGAAAAGGAATAAGATTCCAATAAGTTATGTACAGCAAATAGTGTATTTCAGTAGACATTTAAACTTTTTGTGAATGGAAAAGGCAATAGTCTTTCTATAAAATCCTTTTACTTAGTTTTATGTTACAAAAATGTGTGTGTGTCTCCATTGGTTTCAGGAGATGGGGGCAAACAGGGTTGGAGGGAGGATACGGTTTGTCTAGACTTGTAATATTGAAACACCATTTAATTGAAACTGTAAGGTTTGCAGATGTATTTTGAAAAATTATTAGCCTCTCTTAATAGCAGTCTTTTGTTTCTTTGATCATATAAATTCTATTTTCACATTTTATCTGTATCTTTGCTTTTTTTGCAACAAGTCCAAGCAGCTTTCTTCCTGGGAAAATGAATGTTTTGTAAATCTCTCAGTTTAACCTCTGTTGTATGATATATACCATTAAGGAAAACGGGTTTTCATTAAAAGTTGAGAAACTTTTAGCAAAATCATTAATTAGTCATGATTTGCTTTTTTTAATACCTAAAATGTATATTTTAAAATTTCTGAGTTTATGAAATTGTTACTCCTATTACTAAAAGATGAGCCTTTTAAAGATAAGACTCTTGTGATCAAGTGGAATAACATTGATTATATCACTTTATAAAGCATAAAGTATTATGGAAATGTAAGATGTTAAATTTAAATTTTTAATCTCATAAACTGCACTCAGTAGCTCATCAGTCTGATGGGGAATGGTATTTATCAGGAACTTATAAGATGGTACTTAATACCATAACTTAATAAGTTATTCTTCTTCCCAGTGGAACTACT
This sequence comes from Pongo abelii, assembly GCF_028885655.2. Taxonomy (NCBI): domain Eukaryota; kingdom Metazoa; phylum Chordata; class Mammalia; order Primates; family Hominidae; genus Pongo; species Pongo abelii. The sequence continues at coordinate 32,226,852 of NC_071994.2, read as the reverse complement.
GGTTGTTGTACATAACTTTGTGTCCCAAGTTTGCAAATCAAGACTATTTTAAGCCTAGTTTCAGCTTTAGAAGTTACTGCGCTCTTGGCAAAACCTTATTTCTGTGCCTCAGTATTCTTACCTATAAAATGAGGAAGCAAGGGGGAAAATTAATCACTGTACTGGTTGCTTATCTTTTTTAATTTCCTCAGTTATATGCAGGAAGTGTATGCCACTTATCAGTCATCATGGATGATGTAACATTTACCTCCCGCATAGAATCTCAGAGATTACACATACAAATTCAGAGATTATGTAAATTGGCCAAAGCTCGAAAGTACGGCAACTGGGGTTTGAACCGAGATCTGTGCAGCACCAAAGCTCACTGCATTGCAATATACACCTTCTAAGTTGTGCTGCTGCCGCTGAAAGTTCTGTATGCAAAGAGTGTTTTCCACCTATAATAACTGAAGGTCCTGAGGCCCTGTTCTTCTGTATTAAAGCTAATGTGTTTACGACCTAACCACTTTTAAAATTAATTCATATTTTCTCTGTAGTGGCTCTCTTTGTGCCTTTCTAGTGTGCAGAAAGTACTGAGGGATTTTTTGTTGTTTTTTTTCATTATGGACAGCTCTTAACCTGAAATAACTAATGTTAAGTGCCATCACTTGTACCTCTAAGTAGAAAAATAGAAGCTGATAGGGCTTAGTGCCTCTAGGTATTAAAAAAGTGACCTAGAAGCTGCTACTTTTAATAAATAGGTTGATTCTTGTTCAAGTTAAGACCAGAAGTGGTTACCATAGTTTTCATTTCCGAGGCCTCAGGCTTCTATATTGATTACTGTATCAGTCATGGTCTAATCAGTTAGGATTCAGTAGTTTATGGTGGAGAAGTTCATTGGGTCGCCAGGTTGGATCTGTTCATAGTTGTCCAGTGAAGAAGAAGCAACCATCCAGGGCACACGTAAGCCTCAGCTGGCATGCTGAGGGTCAGGGTACCACTGCGGCCTGGGGTATCTGGTGTCTGTTGAGAAGACCATGCAAAGGTATTGATAAGGCCAAGCTGGGGCTGCTATTCTGGGCAAAAGGTAGGGTCAAAGCATCACTGGATGTCCACCATTTTGAAGCTGAGAAACAGTAAATTAATAACTAGCACAAAGCCCAACCTGAGGCTGGGAAATAAAATGTAATCTTATAATTGGGAATAATACCAGATGATAGGATAGCTTAGTAAGGTATAGCAGTCTATATTAGACCTGTTTTGTGGGTAGAAATCTATCTAAGCTAGAGATATTATTTTGAAAATACTGTCACTGTTTTAAGTAAATTACCTGATTTGCTGGGTGAGACATTTACCAAAATGTAAAACAAAAGTAAAATGTTGCAATATATTATGCATTCAACAGTTGTGAATATCTGCTGTGCATAGCTAACAGCCTTTACCCTCAATCAATTTAAACTATAGATAAGTGATATTTACATGCCCAAACATAATTCAGCAGATTCTATAATCAAAGCATGTGCATAGTTGAGAAGATGGCTTCATTGACTAGGTGACATGTGAACCAGCTTTTTGCATTACTGAGTATAACCCACCCCACTTTTTGTCTGGTTTCTCTAATTTTAGTAACCAAATGTTTAACACCCAAATACATAAATTCATCAGTTCATTTTTCCAGGACCTTGGCTCAATACCTGTCTGTACATATCACAACAATAACTAATTCCCACAAAGCCTAGAAACTTTTAGTTGAAAGGAAAATTACTCATATGGCATGTTAGTTGTACAGAGAAAGTTTTATTTACACCCTACTACTCGCAAAGAAAATATTCTTTGTTAAGTCATCTGTCCTAAAGAAAGATTAGGAATAAACACTTACCTGTTGTCTAATCAAAATGTATTTTAACTCTTCAACTCTCCTACCTCTTCTCTGGCCCCTGCTTTTTTTGAAGGTGTCCTGTGTGTGCAAAGGCATCTTTACATATCTTGACATTCATTGTTTTGTTCTCAAGGGGATCATCTGTTAAATTTATTTTCAGAGAATCATAAGCATCTTTGGACTCTCGAGCTAACTTGCAAAACTATAGGAGTGAGTGAAAATCAAATATTATTTTTAACATTGAGTATTTTTAATGCTAAAAATTAAGTTAGTATGCTCTTTATTAGTTCAAAATGAATGTTTGAGGTGTGGAAGCCAGCTTACTCACCTGCTAGTACCATGTAGCTCTTCATGAATTGCACAGCTCCCACAGTTAACTAGATTTTATTACTTACTAAATACCTTATGTTATTTGTGGGCATTTCATTTTGACACCAAATTGTCTATTATTGGTAAATTAATAAGAAAGTATTCTGCCTTAACCTGTTAAATACTAGTTAGAATGTCATGATGAGTTTCAGGTATTCTCTTTATACTTTTAATGTTTGATACAACTTTAGAAGAATGAGAATGGACACTTTTGTCGATGTAACTATTTCGAGAGCAAATGCTAATCCCGCCTTTAAAATTTTTCAATTTTAGCCATTTTTACTGGAGAATGCTGAAAGTCATTATTCCTATGAACTGAGAATACGGGAGACTATGACTTGGACAAAATGGAAACTCAAGATTCAGTGGGATACAGGGCTTTTGTGTGTTTGTTTTTGTTTTCTCATTTCCCAAATGAGTCCTTGCAACTTTGGAAAATATTGAGAGGAATAGCTTCATAAAAAGTTTTTTTTTTTTTTTTTTTTTTTTTTTGAGATGGAGTCTCACTCTGTTGCCCAGGCTGGAGTGCAGTGGCACGATCTCGGCTCACTGCAACCTCCGTTTTCCGGCTTAAGCGATTCTTCTGCCTCAGCCTCCTGAGTAGCTGGGACTACAGGCACGTGCCAATTTTTGTTATTTTTAGTAGAGACAGGGTTTCACCATATTGACCAGGCTGGTCTCAAACTCCTGACCTCGTGATCTGCCCGCCTCGGCCTCCCAAAGTGCTGGGATTACAGGCGTGAGCCACCGTGCCCAGGCTTTTTTAATTTTTCTTTTTTTTCTTTTCTTTTTTTTTTTTTTTTTGAGACAGGGTCTCTCTCTGTTGCCTAGGCTGGAGTGCAGTGACGTGATCATAGCCCACTGCAGCCTCCAACTCCTGGGCTTAGGAGATTCTCCCACCTCAGCCTCCTGATAGCTGGGACTACAAGTGTGTACCGTCACGCCTGGCTAATTTTTTTAATTTTTTGTAGAGATGAGGTCTTGCTATGTTGCCCAGGCTGGTCTCGAACTCCTGGCCTCAAGCAATCCTCCTGCCTCGGCCTCCCAAAGTGCTGGGATTACAGGCATGAGCCACCATGACCAGCTGTAAAAAGTCTTAAAAATGGAAAAACTGATAAATATAGATTAATAAGTATTTTACTTGGGAAATTATAGGACTTTTATTTTCTAGGTAGATATTTCGATATTTTTATAGTTATCTAATAACTTGGTTCTCATTAAGTAGATAAAGACCTTTTCTTCAAATTATACATATGCTGACCATGAAAATATAATAAACTAATAGCTAACTTACTGTATTCCAGACATTGTTTTGAATACTTTATACATATTATTAACTCATTAAGTCTTCACCAAAACCCAATAAGATAGGTTGTGTTATCAGTATTTCACAGAAAGGTATTAGTATTATCAATATTTCACAGAAGTTTCATTAAGTAACTTAAATCTAAGATTACACAGCTAACAAGTAGCAGTGACCATATTTCAAGGCAGGCAGCCTGGCCCCAGAGCCTCAAAAGTCTGCTTTTTAAAAACATCTATTTCTTAGGAAATTTTGGAGTTCAGCACATTAAAAAGATTTTTATGAGTTGGGTAATAGTTCTCTTTTGATACAGTGAACACAGCCTGTTGAACTTCTTGGGATCATCTTCTACAGGGATTGCACATGCCATAGAAATAAGTCTGTGGCTAAAACCACAGTAATTTGACATTTGGTTTCCTTTAGATTTTAATATTAATGTATAGTGTATTCCTTCAACCTTCTGATTCATGAAGGGGTGGTAGCTGGTGTGAATTAATAATTAAGAGTCAAACAGGAAAATAATACCTCAGTGTTCTTATTTAAAGGGCATGTTATTGGGTGATGACCAAAGAGTTCTTCAGTTTTGATCTGGGATGACAAGTTACAGAGGAGGAAAAGTAATAAATTTTTAAAAAGAAAATGTAGTAATTGTCTTTGTGGTTGAAAGTACATGTTTTTTCTATGCAGTTAGCAGAGCTTGGCAGGTAGAAATACCTCCTTGGTTTTCCCCAGATTATTTTGCAAGTTTAAAGTATGTCACTTGTTCCCTCATCCTTACTATCACCAACACAATTATTTTGTACAGTATTAACACAAGGCTCACACCTTGTAAGGATGCCAGGCTGATTGAATTTCTCACTCTTCCCCGCTCCAACCCTTTCAATGAGTCAGTCTGACCCCCACCAAATGCATTCCTTTTTTAAGGGACTGGGGGAATCTTGCTGGAGTGTTCTGTGCCTAGCTGTCAAAAACATCCTTGATTAAGTAAAAGCACTATTTGTCAAGACTAGCCCATAACATTATGCTTTTTTGTAAAATGTTCTGAGGCCAGTTTCCCTTTTATGGTGGGTGGATATGTGAACATTTTATGCTCGTAGCATTGACTCATTTCTTATTTGGAGACCAAATAAGTCATCTTGTATATTTATTTTTTATGATACCATAAATAAGACATTCAAAAGCAACTAACCTGAAGCCTCCTTTTTAAAATATCCCCCAGGTGTGTTTTTTCATAAATGAAAAATTGCACTCCCTTTAATTGTGGAATGACTTTTTACCCAAGGTTTCTACCTTATGATACTCAGATAACAGATATTTGGTGGACTTTTGCTTTTTTCAAGAGAAAAATTATTAAGGAGAATGTGTAGGGGGGAATAAGACTAACAACATGGAAAAATACTCATGGTATGTTTTGTGAAAAATATAGAACATAAATTTTGTGGAAGTATGTAGAAAAATTGAATAGGTACATGCACAGGAGCTCAAGAATAATATGGTCAGTCAGTCATCTGATTTGATGAGAGACAGAGCTGGCCATTTAAAAAGAAAACGTAAAGTTTCACTGCATTTTTTTTTCCTGCACTGAAGGACACTCCTTAGTGGTTAGTGTTGGTTATTAGCATTGGCCTAAAGACCAAACAACACCATTGAGTAACAGGATTTTTCAAGATTCCATGTATTTGTCTGGTATTTGGGTTTTATTTCACCTTTACAAAGACATTTTCTTTTTTGTTCTTGTTTTATTATACTTTAAGTTCTGGGATACACGTGCAGAACGTGCAGGTTGGTTACAAATGTATACACTTGCCATGTTGGTTTGCCACACCCATCAACCTGTCATCTACATTAGGTATTTCTCCTAATGCTATCCCTCCCCTATCCCCCCACCCCCCAACAGGCCCTGGTGTGTGATGTTCCCCTCTCTGTGTCCATGTGTTCTCATTGTGAAACTCCCACTTATGAGTGAGAACATGCGGTGTTTGGCTTTCTGTTCCTGAGTTACTTTGCTGAGAATGCTGGTTTCCAGCTTCATCCACGTCCCTGCAAAGGATATGAACTCATCCTTTTTTGTGGCTGCAAAGTATTCCATGGTATATGTGTGCCACATTTTCTTTATCCAAACCAAATGGGCATTTGGGTTGGTTCCAAGTCTACAAAGATGTTTTCAAATACAAGTATTGATGATTTTAAAATAATTGTACGCAAAGCTGTGATGTTCATGTGTACTCCATTTGGTGGAAGGCAGAAATGCTCACTGATCTTTTGTTATGTACGCCCAAACATGTACGAGATCCGACCAGGAAGCAAGAGAAACTGCTTTTGTTCCCTGCTTCTCCCGCATTGCCCGCAAGGAGCCATCTGATGTGGACTCATTAAAAGGGAGAATATTTATTAGGTTACAGTGTTAAGGCTGCCATCTGTTAGTATGGCTCTCAGCTTTTCCACATGGCAGGTGTGGTCACATCAGCCTCAAGCCATTCCTACTCGAGAGGTAGCCTTCTTAGGAAGGGCTGGATTAGGCAGATTAAATTATCTGCCTTAGATCTTAGGGAATATTTCTTTTCCTTTTGATTTAATTGTACAAAGGTTTCTATTCTTTGTTTTCTTCTTGACAGGAGAATGGTAAACTAAAGGGCTGAGATAAGGGTGTGAACCTATGGGATAGAAGCCCAGGAGGCTGTTTAACCTGTTTCTGTTCTTGGCTTAAGCAGTGGTGTGCCGGTAAATGTTTAACAACCAGCTCTTTGGAGAAGAAATGCATGTGGATATATAACCAATTATAAGTCTGTTATAAATTTTACTGATTTACAAGTAGTAAAATATACCACTTACTAAGAATTATAGAACATACAATACTCCTTATTGTATGTTATCACGGAATGCTTTACCTGATTTTATAGAACGCTTTTATTTGCAGCCAAACTATGGTTGCAGTTGATGAATAAGTAGGTTACTGACCTGAATGTTGGTTGATATTTTCCTTTACACAAAAGAATAAGATAAAAGTTAAAACAACAGTGACATAGAAGTTCACATGTTTGTCCATGAAGAGAGTACTTTCTCTGCTGAATCAGACAATTTTCAAATACTGGAAGAATATTTTCTCAAATTTTGTGCTATTCATAGTGTACCAACTACAAACATGAGATTTTTTAAGTTTAATCTGCATTATTTACATTTTCTCTATTATTTTCTTAAGTCTAGAGACAATCCACAATAAATCAATCCCTGATTTGTAGTATTTGCTGATTTCGGTGGTATAAATGCTCTGATTTCAAGCTTCCAATGTAATGTTACTGAGTGTAGAATTAGGAAGAGATGCATAGCTCTGCATTATTACATACTATTTCCACCATTAAAGATACAATAGAGGTAAAAACCTCAAGAACATAGATAATAGTAAATGAATAGGAAGTGGTGAACTTTGGGTATTTATTATCTTTGCTTCCGGTATAATTTATTGAATCCTAAGCTTATATAATTTAGCTTTCAGTAATAGCTGTGTTTAATAATCAGCTTGCAAAGTTCTTAAAAGTTTAGCAATCAGCTCTCACGAGCTGGTACAAGCCAGCTTCAGCACACCACTGGCCTTAGGCATTCCAATGGCAGTGGTGGTGGGGGTCGGGGGAGACATATGCCAATATGCCATGCTTTTTAAAATATGAAACCCAGGGTCCCACTCCTGGAGATGAGTCTAAGGTGAGACATCAGGGTTTGAGGTTGGAGCTCCATTAACAACCTCTCTTTGCCAGGTCTTGTTCTCTGCTCATCTCCTTTGGGACCTCATGGGGTAGAGGGTGGAATGGGGGTTTGAGGTGGGAAAGAGTTCATGTGCTCTAGATCCTGGGGCTCAGCCACTTTTTTCACTACTGCTAACTTGGGGTACTGGCCCAGCCCCCTTGACATCCTGTGGATATCTTGCTATCCTACGGAAGTGGAAATCAACCCAATTTCTCAGTTCCTAACCAGAAATTAGAATCCTAGAGACCACTGAGAAAGCAGAACTGAATATGAAAGGCTGTGGGCTAGTTAGTTGGAACCATGAAATCTTTTGCTGGGGCTGGCTGCTGACTCATGGGGGAACTTTTCTGTCTCAGTAGCCCACATGCTCAAATATCGTTGTTAAGTAAACTTAAGGGCAAAGCATGATGGCCTCTTGTGTTGGTGTAAAGCTTACTCAACAAATGAAAAAGAATGGTGGCGTCCTTCATTTTTTGAAATTAGTCAATGAAAACCTGAACTTAGAACACATGAAATAAGGAATGATGTTATTTTTTAAAAGGGCTTTGGCTTTACAAAAAGATTCACAGTTACTTAGAAAACACCCCTCAGGTAATTTTAAATGGTGCTTACAAAATCCTCATTTATATATATATTTGCAGAAATACACATATTACATTAAACCTATATTCATTGAACAGTACCCAGAGTCTGTTGCATTATCACTTTAAAATAGGAAATGTGACCCTAACTGAGGGGACCTGAGGAGGTTGCATACTAACATAAGGGTATGTTCAGGACAGTAAACACAAGAAATTCTTTTCTTCTCTTTTGCTAGTAATTTTGAAACTA